>NW_005358901.1:1896765-1898333 GCF_000412655.1 Myotis brandtii | reverse complement strand
TCTGTAATTACACGGGCGGCGGGAGGGTAGCCCAGACTTCGAGTCAGGACACCGGCCACTATCCCCCCCCAACCCCCCAAGCAGCGGCACCCTCTACAGGCCTTTCCCACCTGCGCTTTGTCCTGAGGCCCTGGGCTGTCTTTTGGACGACGGAAATATGAGACGGAGATACCGCTAATGGGCCATGGTGACAGTGAGAAGAATGGGAAGCGGCGTGTGTCCTGTGGGATGCACCCGTGTTGAACACCATGTCCCCAAAATACATGCGCTGGGGAGGAGGTGGACGGTGGCCAGTATGGCAATCTGTCAGGCGCCACGTGTTGCCCATTTAACAAGTGCCCCTTAGCAGCTAATGCATTTGGGAGATACCTGTGGCGGGGGGGGGGGGGGGGGGGGGGCGTGTGTGCGCGTGTGTGCTCTCTGCTGCCTGATGTCACCTACTCTGTGCACAGCAGGCTGTGGCTGTGCTGATATGACTGCGTGTCCCCTTCAAATACACCCCCCCCCCCCGTCATTGCTTGTGTCATGGGGAGCAAGGCAGAGCCGGTGCTGCCCTTACACAAAATGGTCCAGGTTCCTGAGACCATGTCTAACATGTCACAATAACCTCTCCACACACTCGGTCATCAGCCACATAGGAGAGTTGATTTCCCCACTCCCCAAAGTGGAGCATCTAGGGAGCCCAGAGGCGGCTCAGCTAGTCACCTCGCGCTGCAGAGGGGGAAAGGAAGGCTCCGGTGTGGGTGCAGACTCCCCAGTTGCCCAGTATGCCTGGGGGGGGGAGGAGTGAACATAGGCCCCCTCTTCCCAGCCCCCCTGTCTGGGAGGGGCACAGCCAAGGCCTCCCTCCCTGCTTGAGGGGGGCCTAGTGTAAGCCCTAGCCCCTGCCATCCAGCCCCGCTCGCCCCTGTGCTCAGAGAAGCCATCGATCCAGCAGCCTCGGCTGCTATTGTCCCAGTAGCTGGAGCGTCTGCAGCCCCCTCCCCAGTGTGGCCAGGGGAAGACCACCCCTCACAGGCCAGGCCCCTGGAAATGACAGTGGGGGTGCTTTCCTGCACCCCCACATGCACCCAAGAGAAGGAGGCTTGGTCAGGCCACCTCTCTGGGGACAGGTGTGGACCCAGCTGTTGTCAGCTGGGAGGGAGGAGGGAGTGGGGTCCCCAGCGGGGGCTGGGGGCTGAGTGAGACAGACACAGAGGCTGAGAGACAAAAAGAGTGACAGAGAGGAGAAAGAACGAGGAGGGACGAGAGAGAAACGGCGAACAAGCAAAAAATAAATAGATATCAGGTTGTGCCGACAGAGAGAAGGTAGAAATGAGAGAAACAGAAAACAAAAACAAGAAATCGAGGCGGGCAGGGGTGTGTGCACGCAGGCCAAGAGCAAACGCTCCAGCGGGCGACAGGCAGCGTGTGAAGGCCTCTCTCTGGACCGCAGGACGAGGGTTCCCCGGGCCTCCCCTCCCCCGCCGGTTCTCCTGTGACCTTTGCCAGCGGCCGGAGATGGGGAGGGGGCTATCGATCGCAGAGGCTGAACCACAAAGATGCGCGCGCTGGGGCCAGGGGCTGAG
>NW_005358901.1:1896188-1896534 GCF_000412655.1 Myotis brandtii | reverse complement strand
CAGCGGGCCCTCACCCAGCGTGCAGCCCGAGCTCTCTGCCCCGGGGCTGGAGGCACAGCAGGGCCTGTTCGGGAAGAGGAGAGTGGCACCCGGAACTGACAGCCACGGCGTGTCGGGGGCACAGCACCCTTATCCCCACATACACACAATAATCGACCCTGCAGGATGCTTCAGGGAGCCTCGCTTCCCGGACGGGCTGGGCGGATGGCTATGGGAGGGCGGCGGGGAGGCGGCACAACCCCTTTCTCCCTTTTGGCGACGGTGCAGACGGGCAGAGGCGCAGATCACGCTCTAACCTCTTGCCAGGGAGCCCCGAGCTGGCCTGAGGGATGTACGGCCGGGACGT
>NW_005358901.1:1891676-1894744 GCF_000412655.1 Myotis brandtii | reverse complement strand
CTCCGCCCTCCCGGGTCCCCTCGAGCGTCAGGCAGGCCAGAGTGGGCCTTCTGGGGTCCCCTGCCTCTGCGCGGCCTCCTGGGGGCCGGACTTACCGGGGACAACGGGAGGGGGGCTGGGGACAGACTCTAGCGAGTTGGGGCTGGGGCCTCCTCTCCGGGTCTCTGATGCCGTGTCCCTCCCCAGAGGGTCCGGAAGAAGACTTTCCTGCCAAGCACGCCTGAGTCCATCTCAAGGGAGTGTGGTGGGGCTGTGGCTGACAGGTGCCTACGATCCCCTGTTCCCCCACAGCGCGCACACCGACCCCAGGAGGCGGATCCCCCACAAGTTCAGCTCCCTGTATCCACACCTGTGCGCAGGGAGCCACGGCCTCTCACACTCTCTCTGGGGAGCAGCGGTGAGGAGAGGAGGGTCCTCAGATCGGTTCAGGCCTGTTTGCTGGAATGCATGGATCTGCTCCTGATTGTGGGCACCTGGTCCTCAGTTTCCCCAGCTGTACAATGGAGAACCTGGCCTCGGGGGTGCTAAAGGCCCCTCCCAATTCCAAGTCCTTCTACTTGCTTCCTCAGGGTGCAAGTGGCTTGGGGCTCACCCCTAAGAGCCCCTGTCCTCCAGCACAGGCCAGTGGAGGATGCATCTCCTTCCTGCTTCCTCACCCATCCTGCTTCAAGCACCCGCTTCCCCGGGGTTTCTCTTTTGGGTTGCGGGAGCGAAGACCCTCCTTTTTCTCACCACTTGGAGACAGGTGAGGCCCAGGGCCCCCAGGGACTGGGCCAAACCGAGGGGCCTCACACACTCAAAGACACTCACAGGTGATCCCTCCAGTGGGGTCAGATGCAGGTCAGAAGGGGCGTCTGGGGCGGCCAGGCCAGACCCCAAAGGATGCTCCCATCTCAAGGCCAGAGTCTTAGGTGGGGAGGGAACCCTCAAACCAGCCCACTCCCCACTTCCCCATTACATCTGCCCCCAGGGGGACCTTTGCTCATTTTCGAGAAGAGGGGAGGGATGGTAAAGCTATTAATGCCTCTGCTGGAATCCCCCAGGCACCCCACCCCCACCTTCAATGGGATCCCCCACCCCTGTAGTTGTGGCTACACCTTGGGGACTTGATTGTTGGCACTGCAAGTCTGTGCAGGGCCCTTTCTGTGTCTGTTTCCTTTTCCTGCTTGCCCCAGTCGAGAGCAGGGCACCAAAATGAGGACCTTCTCTGTGGTCCAGGGAGTCAAGAGGCCAGGTGAGCCGGACCCTGCAGGGGAGGCGAGGTGTTGGGGGTGGGGGGCGAGACACCAGACAACAGAGTGGTCAGATCCAAGTCCTGGGGTGGGTAGGGCTACGCTCCTGCTTAGTGTTGAGGACTCAGCAGATAGTGGCTGCCTGTTTTCCAGGCACACAGGCTCTCCTCCCCCAGCCTGGAGGGGGAGTCAAATCCTCTACTGTCTCAGGACCCAGGCAGAACTGGTGGTGGGAGGGGGGTAGGGAGGGTTCCCCCTTGGTTCCCATGTTGTGTCCAAGTGTGACACTGGCCCCAGGTCATGGGCATTTCAAATTCATGATTTGGATACAACTTCAGGTTATTTGTCATTGCACCCATCTTCCAGGTGGGGAAACAGAGGTAGGAGAGATGAGTGGGTCTGGATAATTGAAGGCTCCCATGCAGATTTCAAGTCGGGGTGGTGGTGGGGGCAGATTCTGGCTTTGCTGAGAGCCCCAGCCTGGGCGCCCCCATCTGACCCTCCAACCATCACAGATACAGATACGTAATTTAAAATATTCGTGGGATTTAAACATCAGTCTCATAACATGATCACATCCCAGGCCCAGAAACTGGGGATCAGGGTCTCCATGGCTGGAAAAGCAAAGGTGAAAGCTGAACCCCCAAATGTCAACAGAGGGGTGCTCCCTGGGGAGTCACGGTCATGCAGTCTTTTGTGCCCTTTTTATAGTCTTCCAGCTCCATGATCATTTTCATTTTTATAATGAGCATTGTGGGTTTCCTAGTCCAATAAGGAAAGCGTCCATTTTGAAGGAAGAGAGGTGGACTAGTGACTGTGAGAAGGAGTCCCCTCCCTCATGCTGCCTCAGGACCCCCTGAGCTCCCAAGTCTCCGACAGGCTGTCTGGACCCTGAGAATCAGCTTCAGGCAGACAGGGTCTGGCTCCCCGAATGGACTGTGCTCCCACTGGGAGACTGAGCAAAACTTTCCAACCTCCAGAAGGAGAGAGGGAGGTGGCCCCCTAGAACCAGAGGACCAGCTTCCTCGCCACCGGCCTTTTAGTAATTAGTAAAATAGAATTGAGCCTGCCAGGGGGCGGGCTGGTGGCTGGAGCCTGATCGATTTTGAATCATTAGGCAAATTGACGGCCAGGGAGGGGTGAGCTGGATGGGGGCAGGGTGCCCCCCATTCTCAACTCTCTGGGGACCTTAGTCACCATGGGGGAAGCTCTCCCACCTCAGCATCCCCTCAAGGGAAATTGGAATTTGACCCCTGAGAGCCCGAGTCTGCGGAGGGGGGGGGGGTGCCTCGCAGGGCTGAGCTGCTCCTGGCCAATGCCCACCCTCTCTGTTCCAGCAGCCCTGGCAGAACTGAAAAGCGCAGTCTCAGTCTGCGGACCCCGAGGCTCCGAGCGCCCAGCGAGCAGTAGGAGGACCCAGTGGGGTTCAGGCCTCCTCCTCGCCCTGGGGGCTCAGTCATCTCCACAGCTCCTATTGTCAAAACCCACCCTCCCCCAGCTGGAGTCTTTGCTCAGTTCCCTCCACCCGCCCTCTTCTTGGACAGGCCGCGTTCCTTGTTCTGGTTCCCGCATCCAGGGTGGGGGCGAATGCACCTGAAGTCTTTCCTTTCCGGGCCTCTCCAAAGCCCCTCCACGGCTGGCGGACCCTGGTTCGATTCGTCTCCCATGGAAATGAAACTCGCCGGCCGATGCGCACCCCTTCTTTTATTAGAGCGAGGTTTTAATAGCTAGTGCCGACTCACGTTCCCCAGGCTGAGCCCGAGCCCCGTGCGGGCCCAGCTCCAGCCCCTCAAACCTGCGACGCCCCACAGCCTCGCCGCCGCGCACCTGGCGGGG
>NW_005358901.1:1877113-1889981 GCF_000412655.1 Myotis brandtii | reverse complement strand
GGTGTCCGGCTCTGGGCTCGGGAGCCCAGGACGCGAAGGCATAGGCTTGGGCAAGCGCCCACTTTGCAGACGTGGAGACCAAGGCTCCAGCCCGGAGTGAGGACCCCGCCCTCGGAGCGTCCAGCGCCTCCGCCCCAGGTGACTTCCGGCTGGGAACCCGGCCCCGGCCTGGCGCCCCATTAACGCGCTATTTATCTGGATACACCCGCGCCCTTTCCGCTCGGCCGGGGCGGGGGAGGGGAGGTGGAGAAGGCTGTTGCCCCACTTGACAGCACGGCCGCCCTCCTCCTTCCCCTGCCGCCCTCCCGCCCGTCTCCTCTGCCGGGGCCGCTGCGGGTGAGAGGCCACAGGCCCCCTCTGAGGGACCCTGAGGATTTGAGGCTGCGGCAAAGGGGTGCAGGAATCTACAAGTCGAGCATGGAGGAAGGGAGCTGGGCCATTCCCTTGATTTGACAGACCTGTCTGCGTAGCCCCCACCTTAGCGCTGAGGCCGCAGCCCTGCCTTCCACGTTAGCGTCTAGGCTTGGGGAGGCAGGGAGAGAAGACTTGGGGAAGGGGAGGACCTTGAGACTGGGTTTTGTAGGATGTGTAGGTGTTCCCTCAGGTAGATGAGTGAAGGGATGAAAAGACCCTTATAATTTGGGGGGGGGGGGTTAGGAAGTGGAGCCGGCAGATGGCTGGCGTTAGCTCCACACCTTGCAGGCCTTCATTAAGGACACATTTGTTGAATGAGTCAATGAGATAAAGCTGGGAGGACGGGAGGGGGTGGGTCAAAGCCAGGCCTGAGTGCCAGGAGGTCATGCTTTCTCCGGCTGTTTGGGAGGCCAGCAGGAACGGGTCTCAGTGGCCTCTAGGACTCCCTCCTGCATCAGGGGGTCATCAGAGACATGGTGGGTGTAGAATGACTGACACCCCCCCCACACACACACACACACAGTGCTGTGTGAGGGGGGAGGGAGAGCTGTTTGTTCCTGAGCCCAGTAGGTGAGTCACTATGTGCAGAGAGAACAGGCTTTCCTTTCCTTCAATCATCAGGCTCTCCTTCCTCCCTCCCTCCCTCCCTCACCAGAGGGTGGGGGTGGGGATCCTGGTAACCTGGGGACAGGATGCTCACAGCAGAACCCCGTTCTATTTGTCGTCCCCCCACCCCCTGCCTGCTTTGAGCTGAGATTTAGAGAGCGGCTAATTATCCCCATTTTTCAGGCGAGGAAACTGAAGCACAAAGAGGTCCCGGGATCTGCTGGGCCCCTCAGCAGGTGAGCTGACCTCCAGTCGACAGGACTGGGCCCCCGAGTGCCTCCTTCACCCCCACAATATGCTGACCCCAATGTGCATCCAGTTTGTGTGAATTATGTGGACACACTGGACTGTCCGGCTGGCAATTGAGTTGGTCTCAGAGGCAACACTGAATGAAGTCCTGGCTGGATTTGTGGGGCAGGGGTTCTGGCTGTGCAGAGTGTCCCCAACTAGGGTCCTTCCCTCCACTCCCAGCTCTTCAGAAAATTCCAGGGAACCTAGGACCTCCCAGACTGTGGGCCTGGGGGGCAATGGTGAGGAGACCAGGAGGGACAGTCCAGTCTGCACTGGGGGAGGGTCCCCTATTCTGGGGCCTGTGACCAGCAGGCGGGTGGTGGGGACACAGTTGTAGAGTCTGCAGTGCCTGCCTGCCATGGCTCAGCCCAGCCAGCTAATCATTAAAGAAATCCAGAGGGGAAGGCCAACTGGGCTCCTCCTAAAAAAGACCCCTGCTGTCCACACCTCAACTCTCCTGAATTTGACCCCTTGGGGAGCCCTCAGGCCAGGGGTGGAGGTGGGGGAAGCAGAGCCCGCTGAGGTCTGTAGGGGCTGCGGGTGAGGGTGGCCTCAGTTTCTCCTGCTGGTAAGGAAAGGGGGTTCTTTATTTCAATGTTTTTCTTTTTAATTGATTTTTAGAGAGAGAGAGACTGGGGGAAGAGAGAGAGAAACATCAATTGGTTGCCTTCCTTACACACCCTGACCAGGGATCGAACCCGAAACCTAGTTATGTGCCCTGACTGGGACTTGAACCTGAAATCTTTTGGTTAGGATGATGCTCCAACCAACTGAGCCACCCGACCAGGGTAGAAAGGGGTTTCTTGATGCTCCCCTCTTCAGAAGTCCTCCCCCCTTCTCCCCTCCCCTCCCCTCCAGGGCTAAAAGCTATGATGTTGGTTAGTCCACTTAATGAGCACCCACACCCCTCCACCCCTCCAAGCAGTGCCCCATGGCTTCCCTCTGTAATTGTCCTATAATGAATATTCAAACTTTGGCTGTATAGGAACTGCTGGAGTCCCCTCTCTTCCCCCTTAAAAACACACACAAAAAGACAAGCACAGCATCACCTTTCTGTTATTATTGACTCCTATGATCTGGAGGTAAGAAGACAGGCCCCCATAGGCAGTGTCTCCTGGGAATGTGGGGGAGCACCTCCTCCAGCCCCTCCTCACCCTCTCAGCCCTCCACTCGGAGGAGAGAAACAGGAGGCTGGGGCCCAGGCAGAGTGAGAAACCAGGGACATGTCCTTCCCTCACAGGCCCTGGTGGGCCTCCAGGCCTGGTTGGCCAGGCCCCCGGGGTCATCGCCCCAGCAGGAGGGGGAGGGGCTGGGGAGAGGTTTTGGTGGGGGTGAGGGTCATCTGGTGGCTCCTTGCTTGTTTTCCAGGGTAGAAAACTGAGATGGAACCCTTCCACCTGCCAGAGCAGGCACCTCTCAGCTGCCTGGGACAATGGAAGTCCTTTAAATCCAGAAGCAGAATAAAAGGTGAGGCGTGGGGGATTCATTTGCTCATCTCACGGGTGGGGAGACTGAGCCTGTGCTGGCTGCTCAGGGGGGTAGCTGACCCACCCTCTGGGCTGACATCTCCCTGGGGTGCCCAGGGTCGAAGGCGACCATCCTCTGAGTGCTTCCTATGTGCCACCAGCTTCGCCCCACAATATTAAGAGTGGGTTCTGGATTCGAGCCCCAGTGCCCCCTTATTCACTTCCCTGCCTCTTTCAGAGCCTGTTTGTTCCTCTGTGAAGGGCATAACACCCATACACTGCACACTCCATGGCACCCAATAGATGTTGAGCAAGTGCTCATGATGAGTTCAGCCACCAAGCCTGATCCTCACACTACACTGCGTGAGAGCCAACAGGTGGGGGTGGCTGGGCAGAGGGTCCCTGAGGCAGGACTGAGAGGGCCGGAGCCGGGATTGATTCTCCTATTGATCCTGGGGGAACTGGAGCTCCCTGGCTGGGAGAAGGCAGGAGAGAAGGGTGAGGTGTGGGCAGAGGCAGAGGGAGGCTCCTCCCGCCCCAGGCTCTGCAGGTCCATGCTGCTGCCTTCCCGGACCCTCCAAGTTGGACAGTGTGGACCCCACTACACAGGGGGTTCTGGGAGGGGGCAGCACGGGCCCATGATGGGGATTTAGGTAGCCCTGGGTTAGCCTCTGCATACCAACCCCCTGATTTTTTTGTTCCTTGGACCTTCCCAGGCCTGGGCCTTTTTCTGGTTCCTTTCACTGTGGCAGATATGATGGCACTGGAGGCAGAGCAGGGAGGCCTGGATTTGTCATCCTTAGGCATCGTCAGTGTGTCAATCTCAGTTCTACTCCTCCACATCCTGGCAGGTGGGCAAGGCCAGGGCAGTCACCCATTTTATGGGTAAACAACTGAGGCTCCAGCTCCCTATCTATCTATCTATCTATCTATCTTTTTTGTGTGTGTGTGTGTCAATCCTCACCTGAGAATATTTTTCCCCCATTGATTTTTAGAGAGTGGAAGGGAGGGAGGGGCAGAGAGAGAGAAACATCAATGTGAGAGAGACACATTGATTGGTTGCCTTCTACAGGAGCCTCAACTGACCAAGTTGGGATCAAACCTGCAACCCAGGTATGTGCCCTTGACTGGGATTTGAACCCTCGTTCCTATGGTGCACAGGCCAATGCTCTAACCACTGAGAACACCAGTCAGGGCTGTGTGTTTTTTTAAAAATTTTTTTTAAAGAGAGAAATAAAGCCGAACCGGTTTGGCTCAGTGGATAGAACGTCAGCCTGCGGACTCAGGGTCCCAGGTTCGATTCCAGTCAATGGCATGTACCCTGGTTGCACACATCCCCCCATCGATGTTTCTAACTCTTTATCCCTCTCCCTTCTTCTCTGTAAAAAATCAATAAAATATTTTAAAAATAAATAAATAAAGAGAGAAATAAAAACATCGATGAAAGAGAAACACCAACATTGACCGATGGGCTGCCTCCTGCATGTCCCCTGCTCAGGAGAGCCCGCAGCCCGGGCATGTGCCCTGCCTGAGAATAGAGCCCATGACCTCTTGGTGCATGGCTTGATGCTCAACCACTGAGCCACACCGGACATGATATAGTGATATTTTCCTCCCTGGAATCTTTGCTTAGTACCCTTCCCTCCCACCAGACTATGAACTTCCAGGAGGCAGGGCCCTGTGCACAGCAGGTGCATAGTAACTGGCTAACGAGTGAGTGAATGAATGGATGGATGAAGGAATGGATGGATGAATGAATGAATGAATGAATGAAGAACGGAGGTCCCTACCTTTCTGTTTCCACTTTGCCAAGAGAAGGAAAGGCACATTTTAAACAGCTCAAAGCTGTATCTCAGCCAGAGCTGCCAGAAACACCAGCTCCCTTGCTGACGAGTGTCTGGCTTTGTGAGCAGAGGTGGGGGCTCCAGGCGGGGAGGAGGCTGTGCCAACCTGCTGGGCAGCAATCAAAACACCCCCACCCGCTCCCCAGTCATGTCTCTGAAGACAAGTGTGATCTGCCGGTGGGGGACGGTGGAGTGTGTGTGTGTGTGTGTGTGTGCACGCGCGTGTGCCTGTGTGCAATGTGCAGCCTCTGCAGCAACCAGGACGGAAAAGCCCTTTCAACACACAAAAGCTGGAAAGGCACATTAAGCCCATTATCAATATTTTGCCTGGAAAAAAATACAAAAAGCATTTTTTTTCTCTGAAAAATTAATAACCTGGAGAGGGGGGAAGTCTGGGTTTGATGTCTAGTGAGCGAGGAAAGGGGAGGCTTTGCTCTGCCCTAGTGGGTGCCTGGGTCCCTCTGAGCAGTTTCCCCACTTGTCCTACCTCTGATTCACCCCCACCCATTCCTCATACTGATAGAGCCTCCTGCAGGCCTCCAGCCACAAGCTTGCCCCCCCAATCCACCTCTATCCTCCCCTGGAGGGGCTCATCCTCCACAGCTGAGCTCCTTCTAGCTCTCCCCAAATGGGTCATGTCCTCCAATCTTTCTGCCTGTGTTTCTGCTGTTCCTTTGTCCCTCTGGTCTCCCTAGGAAACTCCTACTCTACCTGCAAAGCCCAGCTCAAATTCCCTCTCCTTTATACAGTTTTCCCTCCCTTCCCAGATAGAATGCTTGCTGCCCTTCCCCAACCCCAAATACAGTACCCTTACTACCCCCAGGGACTCCCCAGCCCTAGGTGCCTCTCTCTGTGCCCACCCAGTGTCCTCATGTCTCACCCACAGCCTGGGGGCCCCTGAGAACTGGGTCAGAGCTGATCCCTTCAGGACCTCAGCTTCACTCCCAGAGGATGGGCCGGTATTTGGACAAGGAGCAGGGCTCACACCCACCTCCCCTTAGGCCTGGAGAGAAGATCTGGATTCTGCCTGAGGAGGGGAAGCGAAGCCACATTCTTCTCAGGTTTCTGTTTCCCCTTTGATAAAGCAAGGAGTTTGGATGTTAAATGTTGGAATCACTTATTTACTCACACATCCCCCAACATTTTCTGAACCCCTTCTGTACGAAGAGTTTGTGATGTTCTAGACACAGAACAATAGCCTACGGCATTAGGACTCATAGTTTGGAAACAACGTTGCTGCCTGCAGCTCTCAGTCCTGGCGCCCCCTCCCCCCCAGGGCGAGGCATTATCCAAGGAAGCACCTGGGTCTTTGTGGGGGAATCTCTAGGGAGGCTCCCGGCTCTGGATGCCCTGACTGGCGGGAACCCCTCCCCAGTTCCAGAGGAGCAGGGAGCTGTCCTTGGTTCTGAAGCCAGGAATGGCGGTCGTGGCTCTGGGCATGGGCCTTCCCTCCCAGCGCAGCCATCTGGATCCCCTCTCCTGCCCCAGAGGCCAGACCCTGTGTCCCCGCTCTCAGGCAGGCTGGATAAGCCTGGTCCAGTCACGTTGGGACCGTTTCTCCTTCAAGTTGCCATTATTTCATTCGGAGGGGCCTCCCCCAACCTGTATGCCCTTCTTATCTCCTTCCCCCACTTCATCTCCTGTGCTCCTACCCCATCCTGTCCAGCCCCTCACACTGGCCCCACAGGGATGGGAGTACAGGAGCCCAGCTCTGCCTCCCCTTGTGCGGAACAAATGAGCAAACAAGAATCTTGGCACCTAGACACTGCGGTGTGGCTCCACGGGGGCTCCAGTCCCTCTATGAACCCCCGCCCCCTGCCACCACCACCTCAAAGCATGAGATCATCAGGGCTGCAGGAATATGGAGCCTGGGCTCTAGAGGTCTGAAGGGACTTCCTGGGGGAGGTGACCACAGCAGAACCCAGACAGGGGGAAGGTGTCATAGTTCTCCTTCCAGCCCCTCCCCGCCAAATCTTGAGCTGAGCTTAAAAGGCCAAGGGGGGCGGGCAGTGCCTCATCCACCTGGAGGCAGAGAACCGAGCTCATTAGGGGAGGGGATCAGACACGCAGCTTCTCTGGGGTTGGGGGAGGCGTGGGCGAGAAGGAATATTTTATCCAGGCGGCTGCAATCTCTCTTCCAAGGCCAACAGCCCTTCAGATATTGAGCATCCCTGTCGATGCCGCTAGCTGTAAGTGGAGGGAAAAAATCGCTTAATGGGCAGCTTGAGTCTCACTCAGGTGGGTGGGTGCCGGGCTGCTGAGAAAAGAAGGTGATGCTGGACCCTTAAAGGGGCCTCTGCCTCATCTCCCCACCCCTACCCATCTTGGGGGGCTCAGGGAGGGGGCTCCAGAGGCCTGTTAATAATTCTCCAATCGCTGATCCCCTTTGCTGAGTTCCTGCTCATGCAGCTGTGAACTCTCCATGTATTTTCATCTCTGCAGTTGCCCATAGAATCTTTATCGCGCCTACTGTGTGCCAAGCCTAGAGCTGGGCACAGGAGGGGGGTTGTTGCAGACCCTAAAGTATGACCCAGATGTAAGGGGCTGAAAGGGGGACTGGTGGCTTCCCTGAGAAGGGGACATTTGCCCTGATAACCATAAGTGGGGCAGGAGTTAATTGAGAAGTGGGAACAGCACTCCAGGCAGTGGGTACAGCATATGCAAAGGATAGGGGAGGGGCTAAAGTAGGGGGAACATGGTTGGGTTATTATTATTATTATTTTAATAAAAACAAGCACTGTGCCCGGCCGGCGTGGCTCAGGGGTTGAGTGTTGACTTATGAACCAGGAGGTTACAGTTCGATTCCCAGTCAGGGCACATGCCCGGGTTGTTGCAGGCTTGATCCCCAGTGTGGGGCGTGCAGGAGGCAGCCAATCAATGATTCTCTGTCATCATTGATGTTTCTCTCTTTCTCCCCCCTCACACTTCCTCTCTGTAATAAACAAAAATATATTTAAAAACAAGCAGTTTTTAAGATGAGCTGGTGATGTTAATTTCACTGTGTAGAAGGGAAACTGAGTTATGTAGATGTGAGTCCCCAACACCTCCTTCCTGCTCAGAGCTGATGAGCTGGGAAGACTGGAGGCCGTGGGCAGGGGTCATGGGAGACAGACCCCAGGTCCCAGGGGAGAGAGAACATCAGACAGAATCATCTGAATAGGGGACAATGGGAGGGCCAGGGTTCCCCTCTCACAGTTAACTTCAGAAAAGCTGAATTACAAATAGGAATTTCTGTAGTCTTTGTTATATTTTCCAAGTGTTTTTGAGCAAGGAATATATGCATAGGAGACAATTTTTTTTAAAGCAACAAGAAACATACAGGGAACCTTAAGCCCCCTTTCCATTTCACCTGCCCTGTTCACCAGCCCCGTCTGCACAGCAGCCTCTGTTCCTGGGTCTCATATGTGCAAAGAATGTGAGCATCACATATAGATATACGCCCATTTCTTTATGCAACTGTGAGCGTTCTCTACTCACTGTTTGGCACCTAGCCTTTTCTTTTTCATTTTTTAAAATAAAAGACTTTGCTTTTTAGATATTTTTAGATTTATAAAAAAACAAAAAACAAAACTGAGCAATGTATAGGGAATTGGTATATACATTCCCACAACACACACACATTTCCCTCTATTGTAACATTAGTGTGGTGCGTTTGTTACAATTAATGAACCAATATTAATACATTGTTATTGTGTTAAGAGTTGAATTGTGTCCCTCCCCCAAAAGATGAAGTCCTCACTCCAGTACCTATGAATAGGATCTTATCCTATATAATAAAAGGGTAGCATGCAAATTGACCCTAAAGGTGGAACGACCAGATGACCTCTCGACCAGTCACTATGAGGCGCACTGACCGCCTCTCGGTCCCTTTCCCTGGCCAGCAGATTCCGATCACCTGATGGCGAATGGGGAACCAGGGGTGGGTAGCGGGGGATGCGGGTGGTGCCAGGCCAAGGCCCCCACCCCACCAGTCGCCCCACACACAGAGGGCAACCTGTGGCAGGCGGAGCCTGGGAGGAGGCGGGCCCATCTTTTTTAGCCAGGGAAGATGGCCCTGATTGCAGGCCAGGCCTAGGGACTGTACCCTTACATGAATTTCGTGCGCCGGGCCTCTGGTTTGTAAATAAGATCTTTGCAGATGACCAAGTTAAGAGGAAGCCATTAGGGTGGTTCTAATCCAATATGACTGGTGTCCTCATAAAAAAGGTGACATTAGGGCACAGGTATGCACACAGGGAGGAGAAGGCCATGTGACAACAGAGGCGGAGATGGGGTGGTAGGTCTACAAGCCAAGGAACACCAAGCTTGGCTGTAGCCACCAAAAGTCAGTAGAGAGAACATGGAGCATATACTCCATCATGGCCTCTGCTGACACTTGATCTCAGACTTCCAGGCCTTCGGAGCTGGGAGAGAACACACCTCCGTGCTCCAGCCCCTCATTCTGAGGTCCCAGCACCGCGGATCTTTTTCTTGTCTCCACCGCGTTGCCTTTTCCAGAATGTCCTAGAGTTGGAATTATACCGTGTGTAGCCTTTCAAGCTGACTTTTTCCCCACTCAGTAATATGCATTTAAAGTTCCTCCATGTCTCTTTGTGGTTGAATAGTTCATTCTTTTTAGTGCTGAATAATATCCCATTGTCTGGGTAGATTCATCCATTCACCCTTTGAAGGGCATCTTGGTGGCTCCCAGGTTTGGGCAGTTATGTTTAAAGTTGTTGTAAACACCTTTGTGTGGGTTTCTGTGTGGATGTAGTTTCTAACTCCTTTGGGGCAGCGAGCCTGTCACCAAATCTACGGTAGGAATATTCAGCGCTGCTACCTGGCACAGCTGTGCAGTGCTCTGTGGTGTGGATGGTCTGTAACTTATTTCACCAGCGTCCTATTGTTGCCTGTTTAGGTTTTTTCCAGAATTAAGGCTTCTGGGAGCACGCTCCTATGTAAATATTGCCACACTTCTGCAAGTATACCCCTGGGTTAAATTCCCAACAGTGGGAACATAGGAGCCTAGAGAATTCGTTTACCACTTATTGAGCACCTACCATGTGTTGAGCATGGTTTTAAGCGGCTCAGGACTGAGTGGGGAAGGTAACAGATAAAAGTCCTTGTCCTCACCAACCTCTCATTTTAAATTTGGCTTTTAAATTTTGTCAGACTCTGGCACATGGCCTTCTGGAAAGATTTACTCAAATTGGCCCAGTCATCAAAAGTGTATAATTGTGTGCGTGAGAGATGGGGCTGTGAGGGGCTTCTGGTGCCCTTCTCCTCCTGGGCTGAGGAAGATGGAGGTGGGGGGCACCTGACACAGGTCCCTGGAGGGGCAGGAGTGGCTGATAAACAAACACGTCAATCACTTGATCAGTCGAATTGGGTTAATAAAGCTGCCAGATGGAGAGATGGCTTCGGAAATCCATGCACCAGACCCATCCACCTGGGGCAGCGTTCCAGGGCAGCTGATACCCACCAGGGCAGGCACTCGGTTGGGAGGGGGACACATCCTGGGGTGGAGGGACCTGTTGTCTTGAACCCAGCTTCTCCATCTATTAAGGGAGCATCCACCTTGGCAATGGTACCTTGTGCCAGGCACGATTCAGACCAGTTGTCTTGAGGCTCACCTATGATTGTCATTCTCTCATCCATCCATCCTGTTCTGGCTCTGGGGACCAAGCAATGCTCAAGACCACAGGCCCCTGCTCTCTGAGGGTGCCCAAGGATGGCCAACTTTTATGAAATGAATGCTTACTTAGAATCCCCAGTGTTCTCCCAAGTGGGGCACCTGGGCCTGCCAGACCCAGGATGGCTTCTGAGAAGGTGGCACTTGAAGGGGACCTGAGATGAGCAGGGTCATCAGGGGAGAGAGATCCATATGTTCCTGTGGCAGGAACAGCAGGAGGCCAGGCAGGGACAGAGTGGCTGCAGAAAATTGGGAGCTTGGAGGAGAAAGAAAGGCGGTCGGGGTGGAAAAGCAGAAACACTTGTGCACACCTTCATACATCCACACATGTGCAAAAACACACTCAAAACCCCCATACATGTGCACAAACACAGGTACATGCACATATACTCATATGTGACCAGTAACCACTGACATACTTCACATGCTCATACATGTGTGCAAACATACAAGTGTACAAACACACACACAAATATGTACCCATATGTATTCACATATACTCACACACTCATGGACAAACACCTTCGCATATACCCTACATTTTCATGCACATATATGCACATACTCACACACATGGCACATGCATGCTAAAAAGACACAGTCACATACACTGACCAGCCTCAGCCTCCCTCCCTCTCCTCACGTTCACACATACTCATACCTATGTACATGTCACACATGTGCACACAAATGTACAGTGACTCACATGCTCCCACTCAAGCACATACTCACAGACATGTACACATCCACACACACTCGTACATTTATTCACACACTAAAATGCACAGTTGAATGCTCACTCACACTCAGAGGACCATTCGTACATTACAAACCTAACCAGCCATGTTAAAAATAGCTTATCTTTTGATAAAATCCAGCTTTTTAATCTTGCAAACAAATCGGCCCACCTCCGCCTCCTTCCCCCTCCCCACTCAATAATGAGGTTAAGATGAAAATTGAATTCTAGCATCTGCTTTCGAAAATATCCCCACTCTCACTCCACCCCCCACCCACCAGTCAGTGCTGCCTTCCTCAGCTGTTAAGAATTGGAAATGCAAAATCGGTGGAGGGAGACTGGAGGCTCATCAGGGGCAGCATTATGTGGAAAATAAAATAAATGCAAACATTTGGGGAGGGTGACAGGAAGGCTGCAGCTCTGTAGAGCATGTCTGTGGGTAACACAGAGGCCAGGGACCCTGAACAAAATGACCACAGCTGATTTTAGCCGGGGGAGGCTGCAGCCGAGGGATTGTCCTTTTCTGTTTCATTGGAATTAGGTTATAGAATTGCATTGAGACTTCCCTCCTCTGTAAAACCATGCTGATGTTTCGGGGGGTGTGGTGGGGGTTAACTGAGATCATTTAAATAAATGTCCTAGCACTGGACTTGGCACAGAACGCATATTAAAACTGTCATGGACACTACATTGTTAAAACACTCATCCATTTGCATCAAATGATTCAATCCTGTTTTTCACCCCCGAAGGAGGAAATATTTTTGGCCCCACAGAGGGAACCCTACCATTTTATTATCAACAGCATTTTAATTGTTACAATAAACCTTCCTTTGACAAAACCCATTTTTTCCTTTTAATACACTCAAGTGATTGCTGGGGCCTTTGGAATTTTGTGTTTTTGCTACGCTGGAAAGTTTAGGGCACCACAAACCATCCCTTCCAAATTAACTGTCTTTTTTTGAAAGTCTGACACTTTGGGTCAGAACCTGCCCCTTCCTGGACGTCTGTGAGAGGAGGAGCTGTGTAGGCAAGAAGATCCCACAGCTTCCCAAGCCCTTTCATGTCAAACTGACATTTCAGTTCCAATCATTGTCTTTCCTGCTCTGGCCGGCGTGATCAGTGGTTAGAGCATCCGTCCCTGCACCAAAGGGTCCAGGGTTCTATTCCCAGGGAAAGGCAGGTACCTGGGTTGCAGGTTCCATCCCACGCCTCAGGTCCGGGCAGGTGCGGGAGGTGACCAATCCATGAAGACACATCAATGTTTCTCTCTCCACCCCCACTCACCTTCCACTCTCTAAAAATCAATGGGAAAAAAATATCCTATGAGGATTAACGACAACCAAAATCATTGTCCTTCCTTATTGAGTTGTGGGCCATAGGCAGCGAGAGTGTGGGTCTCAGTGAGCACTGGATACATGTTTTGGCCTCTTTTTTTGGAGGGGGGGTCCCAGTGTCAGCCTGGTGTGGCAGAGAGAATCTGAAGGCCCTGGGCCACACCTTGTGGCTAGCAGGCCCCCCTCCACCCTATACATTCTGTGACTCCATAAGCCCTGAAAGTGGCCAGGTAGGGCTCGCAGATGCAGCCCATGCGTGCAGGGGACCAGGGCAAGCGGGGAAGGGGTCCTCGCCACCTCCCCACTCCCCACCCCGCCGCCGTTCAGTCGCCCCCGCCGCAGGAAGCCTTGTGACCCGGAGATAAGAAATGGGTCAATAAACTTTCTTCCAAGACCTACTGAGTTGCTTCATTCTCCCGGGCCTCCTTCCCGCCTGCAGCTCCCTCCCCTCGCCGGGAAAGGTCAGATGGGAGGTGGCATCGACCCGCGCCCGGAGCCAGGCCCCT
>NW_005358901.1:1834218-1877099 GCF_000412655.1 Myotis brandtii | reverse complement strand
GGAGTGCGCCGAGCCGTGGTTGCCGGGCAACGCGGACCGGGAAGGAGGGGCGGGGCCCGCGCGGTGATGGAGCAGAGATTGCAGCGATCAATCCGGCTCCTGTGCGCATGCGTGGTCCAAGGCCGGGAGGGATGCTGCAGCCGGCGCCCAGTGGCCATCGATCGCCTCGGCCAGAGGCGCTTAATAAGCTCGGAGAAGGGTTTAAGGGAGGGGCTGGGGCGCCCCGCCACCCACCACCTCCTCCCCTGCTGCTCCCTTCCATAAGAATAATAACAATGACAGCAGCTCACCTTCACGCAGCGCTTCCTGCCTGCTGGACAATTGCACTTAAAATCTCCCAACATCCAGCCAAGGTAGTCAGTGAGGGTCCGGCTTCATCCCAGAGGTGGACTCAGGGGTCAGATTCCCCAGGTTAGCATCCTGGCCCCACCAGCCCCCAGCTTAGTGGTCTCGGGCACCTGACTAGTCTCTCTGAGCCTCAGGATTCTTGCCTTAAAGTGGGAGAAAGACGGCACCTGTCCGATGGTCTCTGTGAGGTGTCCCGTAAGGTGCTTTGTTTCTCAGTGGGCATCAGCCATATTTTGTTCTCAGGTGGGGACGCTGAGGCCCAGAGGGGAAGTCACCCGGCTCAGAGACTGCAGCTGTTACAGAACCAGGCGGCCCCACTCATCCCGTTACCCCTCGCTGTGCTCGGCCTCGACTTACCTTCATAATATTCACGGAGCATTTACAGTGAGCCAGGCACTGAGCTAGGTGCTTTGCACATATTTAACCCATTGGTTCTTCAAAACTTCAGTGCATTGGTAAGTTACCTCCGCTTCACAGACGAGGAAGCCGGAAAAGCAGTTTCCCAGCACCTTCCCTTCTCCTCCTCCACCTTCTTCTTTGTTTTCTTCTCCTCCTCACACTTTCTCCTACTTTGCCCCTCCTCCCTCAATCTCCCCTCTCTCCTCCTCATTCCTTTGATTTGTTAGGGTTTAAAGCCCAGAGTTTTTCCACAGCACTTCCTCTTGTACTTTCCTTCACTTCTCTTCATTTTTCCAAGATTGGGGGTGTACGTAGTATTTTCCTGGGGTTGCTGTAACAAAGTACCACACACCGGGAGGCTTAAACAACGGATTTATTCTTGCACAGTTCTGGAGGCCAGGAGTCTGAGATCAAGGTGTCGACAGGGCGGTCGTCCTCGCTGCCTGGCCCAGCCTCTGGTGGCGTTCCTTGGCTTGTGGCTGCATCCCTTCATTCTCTACTTCTGTAGACCCATGGCCTTCTTCTCTCTGTGTCTGTGTGTCTCTCTCCTTAGAAGGACGCCTGTCACCCTGATTCAGTACAACCTTATCTTAACTAATGACATCTGCAAAGACTGTATTTCCAAATATGGCCACATTCTGAGGTTCTGGGTGGACCTGAGTTTTGGAGGGCACCATTTGACTTGCTATAGGTGGACATAGAGGGAGGGGGATATAGGGTGGTCTTCTACAGGGTCCCAGGAATTTCTGGGTGTAACTGGCTCTGGCTAGGACCCCTGGAAAATGCTGACAGAGCCCAGGGCTTTACCCAAGTGGGCTCATGTAATCTCTGGCTGTCATGCGGCCCGTGTCGTTGATTTTATCACACAGGCATCCTTCCATGTCACTACAATTTCTCTGCCTCCATCACCTTTAATAGCCACCCAGCATTCCCCACCACGGAAAAGACATCGACTATTTATTAATCCCCTTGCTGGGGCAGCAAGGCTAGTCCCTGCCCACTTGGTTCTGGCAAATGGCAAAATAGCGCAGGGTAAGCATAACAGGCGTAAATCCATTGGGGATGAGAACACAGATGACATAGGCCCCACCCTGCACCCCTGCGCTGTATTAGAAGCATTTAAAGTGTGTTACCCACCCACAGGGAGCCAGAATCAGCAAAACACAGCGATGGGAGGGTCTGCTTCACTCTCATTGTGCATCTTTCTTTTTAAATGAGGTAAAATTCACATAACATAAAACTCACCACTTTAGAGTGTACAGTTCAGTTGTGTTGAGTGCATTCGTAATGTTGTACAATCATTGCTATTATCTAGTTTCTAAACGTTTTCATCACCCCCAAAATAAAACCCCATCTCCATTAGCAGTCACCCCCACCTCCCTCCTCCAGTCCCTGGCAATCCTGAATCCATTTTGTATCTCTGTGGATCTGCCTGTTCTGGGCATCCTATACAATAAAAGGCTAATATGCAAATTGACCGGTTGCTATGACACGCACTGACCATCAGGGGGCAGATGCTCAATGTAGGAGCTGACCCCTGGTGGTCAGTGTGCTCCCACAGGGGGAGTGCTGCTCAGCCACAAGCCTGGCTGATGGCTGGCAAGCGCAATGGCGGTGGCGGAGCCTCTCCCGCCTCCGCAGCAGTGCTAAGGATGTCTGACTGTGGCTTAGGCCTGCTCCCCACATCAGTGGGACATCCCCCGAGGGCTCCCGGACTGCGCTGAGGGACACCCCCCCCCCCACAGTGCACGAATGTCATGCACTGGGCCTCTAGTTTCACATAAAATGGAATTGCACACTGTGTGGTCTTTGGTGTCTGGCTGCTCTCATTGAGCATCATGTTTTCAAGCCTCATCCATGTTGTAGTGAGTGTCAGCTCTTCACTCCTTTATTAAATTGTGTTTTTTTTTTTACATCATCCATGTTGTAGTGAGTGTCAGCTCTTCACTCCTTTTTTAAATTGTTTTTTTTTACACTGTGGTAAAATATACATAATATAATATTGACCATCATAACCATTTCTAAATGTACAGTTCTGTGGCAGTAAGTACATTCACACCGTTGTGTACTCATTCCTACCACCCGCCTCCAGAACTTTCTCATCTTCTCAAACTGACATTCTGTCCCTGTTAAACACTAGCTCTCCAGTCCCTGACACCTCCCATCTGCTTTTGTCTCTGTGAACCTGACTCCTCTAGTGACCTCACGTGAGTGGACTCACACAGTGTTTGTCCTTTGGTGCCTGGCCTCTCTCACTGAGCACCGTGTGTTCAAGGCCCATCCACAGTGTATTGACTGTCAGTGCTTTGCTCCTTTTCGTGGCTGAGTCATATTCCAGTGTGTGGATGGACCACATTGTGTTGATCCATTCATCCTCACATGGACACTTGGGTTGTGTCCACCCCTTGGCCATTGTGAATCACGCTGTTGTGAACATGGGCGTACCTCAGTGACTTTGACCTCATCAGTTTCCATGAAGCAGGTTTGGGGCAGTGAACAGACCCTACATGGGATCAAACATCCCCCCTCCTACCCCACGTGGGACTGTGCCTCGAGATCCCAGAGAGAAGATGTCAGAGGGGCCCTGGGCAGAGTCCCACGTGCGGGCTAGGACCCCGGAGCCTGAATCCCAGCTGTGTGAACTTGAGCAAGTCACTTGCCCTGATTTAGGCCTTAGTTTCTTCATCTGTAAGTTGGGGGCAGCAAGAGCCTTTACTTCACAAGTACGGTGTCCCCGTGAAGCGAGCAGGTGCCCAGAAAAGGTTCTTGTCGTTGCTGCCATTAGAGTGACTTTGAAATGGGTTTGACGATTATGATGCTGCTGCACCCTCAGATCCACACTCCCCGCCTGGGTCTCCCTTCCTCACCGCGTTCCCAGCCCTGTGGCCGCACGTGAATGCTGCAGTTCTTCCTGATTTACCCTGGGCCCCTGAAGAAATACATTTTCCTTCAATTATTAATCATTGAGGTGTGAGAGATACACAGGAATGAAATTAGCTCCCTGACCTTTGGGGAGAAGGACACGGGGGTGGGAGGGGCAGCCCCGCTGGCAGAGGTCAGGTGGGGGGTGTGGGGTTTGGACCTGCGAGGGGGAGGATTCCCTCAGAAGAGCCTGCAAAGGGGGGGGAGTCTGGTGAAAAGAATGATGGTGGGGGAGGGGAGCCACTGGTCTCATTCCCTTTCCTCTCCTTTTTTTCCTTTTCTCTCTTCCTCGTGGGAACTGCTGAGGGTTGGAGAGTCATGCTGGGTGTGGGTTGGGGGCTGGGCTCAAAGGCAAGGGGGACCTGAGGGAGGCAGGACCCCCCAGCTGGGCCTCAGTCTCCCCAGCAGTTGGAGGAAGGTTCTGTGTCTGCAAAGCCCCCTCCCCGTCTCTGCTATAAAGGCCTCATCCTTCTACCTTTCCTGGTTTACCCTTCACAACTCAGAGCTGACACCCCCACAAGCCCAATGCCCAGGAGGGTGACATCAAGCCCCCCAGGAAGCCCCCCAGTTCTGGGCTGGAGGAAACAGGACCAGACACAGCCCAAGGAGCCCCAGGGCTAGGGGTGCTGGGGAGATGCTGCCGGAAGGGGTGGGGATGGGGGCTTGGAGGATGAGGAGGGGTTTAGCAGGCATATTGGATAGAGACAGAACTCAGCAGGAGGACAAATCCAGGTGGGGTGATAGCTGTGCTAGCGCGAGGCAGAGAAGGGAAGGCTGGTTGGTGTGTGGCTAGACTCTCAGTGGGACAGACTTCGTGGGCCATCAGGCCAAGCCTTCCAGGCTGGCAGTGGGAGCTATGGGATGGCTTAGAGGAGGGGAGGGGCGAGTTTAGATCTGGTCCCTGGGAGCCAGGGGTTAGCCAGGGAGGAACTCATGAGGAAGAAGGGCAGGAAGTGGAGGCCAATGGGCCCTGGGAGGCGGGGCAGAGGAGGCACAGGTTTGGGGGGAAGGATGCTAAGCTACTCAGTCACTGCAGATCCTCCCTGTTACCTCTGGGAATGAACACCAAGGCTGTTCCCAACATTGCACACAGATCTCCGTCCTCCCCACGCACCCTCCTTTCAAAGACAGGTGGCACAACTCGTCCTTGTTCCCTCAATGCGCCCTGTGATGCCCAGCCTGCAAGCCTTTGCACATGACGTTCCCCTCTGCCCGAAACCCTTCCCCCAGCTGAGAAGGAAAGGGAGGCACCAGGAGTTGTTATAATACCTAATTTACAGAGAAAACTGAGGCCCAGAGAGCTAAGAAATGCATCCAAAAAAGAAAGAAAGAGAGAGAGAGAGAGAGAGAGAGAGAGAGAGAGAGAGAGAGAAGAGAGAAAGAAAGAAAGAAAGAAAGAAAGAAAGAAAGAAAGAAAGAAAGAAAGAAAGAAAGAAAGAAAGAAAGAAAGAAAGAGAGAAAAGAGAGATGCATCCAACGTCACACAGCCCAGCAGTGGAGGAGTCTGGTTTTCTGTCTTAATTCCATTGTCACCCAAAACAGTTGGGGAGGATTTTGAAGTCGTATGGGCTCCGAGGGGGCGCTGTTCCCAGGCCCTGGGGGCAAGGGGCTGGAGCCTGGGTGGGTGGGGTGAGGCGCGCAGCCCCGGTTCTGCCTGGGGCCCATGGTGAGGGGAGCCGCCTGCCCTTGTTCCCAGCCTGCTGCTGCGGAGCCGATCAGCAGAGAGCGATCGATGGCGTATTGAGCACTTTTCAAGCCTCGGTGATTTTCGTGGATTCAGTGTAAACCGCAGCCTGAGCCCCCACTCCCATCGACCCTGGGCAGGCAGAGGTACCCCTCCCCCTGATTGGCGCTGACAGCTCTTGCTGCTGGCTCTGTACCCCAGCACCCCACAGAGAGCCGCCCCCTCTCTTCCAGCAGCACGGGGAGAGGACTGGGGGGCAGGGCACAGACAGGGCAAGGGGAAGGGTAGATTCAGAGTGAACAGACCTGTGTGTGGGAGGGGGATGGGGGGGAGGCAAAGGCCATTGGAGTCCTGAAAGGTGGGGGACCAGCTGAGGTGTTAGGGGTCCCTCAGGAAGGAGGCCAGGCGAGGAGGAGGCAGAGACCGGGCCTTCTGGCTTCCTACCCCCAACAAGAATCCCTCCTTGCCCAGAGTCCTGCTGTTCCGGGGCTGTGCCAGCTTCAAGTCCAGGGGCTACTTCTGCTTCTTGTGACACTCTGGAGAGTGTCATTCACTTAGCCACCCTTCCTCCCCGACCCTGTGTGCCATTCTCGGCAAAGCGTACTGGCTGAGGTTTTCTCCCATAGCACCTGCACAGGCACAGTACATTTTTGGAAAGGGAGTTCCAGAAAGCTGAGGGCTGTGCAGGCTAAACCCCTTGGTTCATCCACCTAGATGCCCGCTCACCCACTCACTCACCAACATGCCCATCCATGTATCATACAGACATGTACCCATTGATTTGCTCAGCAGCCCACCTGTCCATATGCTTTTTCACCGAGACACTTGTCCATTTAGCTATTCAGCCATTTACCCACACAGTCAACAAGCTCTCATCCATCCATTCATCCACTCATTCATTCAATCACTCATCCAGTCATTGATTTACTCATTCATCCTCCCAGCATCCATCCATCCATCCATCCATCCATCCATTTGTCTCTCCATTCTCCCACACTTTACATACCTATTCATTTGTCTACCTATTCACTCACCCATCTAGCCATTCATCCATACATGCATCCATTCACTAAATCATTCACCCATCTACCTATGTATTCACCAACTCATCCATTTATCAATGCACCCATTTATTAACCCTTTTAACAACCGATGCAGTCAGTCAAGAAGCCATTCACTAAGATGCTGAATGACTCATCCATCCATTCATCCATTCATCCATCCATACATCCATCTATCCATTCATTCATCCATTTACCTACCCATTTATTTATCCATCCGTCACCCATTCATCTATTCATTCTCCCACACATTACACACCTATTCAATCATCTGCCCATCCATCCATCCATCCATCCATCCATCCATCCACCTAACCATTCACCCACCTACCCATGTATTCAATAACATCCATTCCTTCATGCATCCATTTATCTTTTTAGCCATCCACGGATCCTTTCTCCCATCCATTTACTTTTTCACCCATCCACACATGTACCAACCTATCACCCATCTATTACACACCCCTTCATTTATCAACCCTTCCATTCATCTGCTCATCCAACCACCCTCCTACCCATTCACTGATTCATTCACCTACCTTCCACCCTCCATCCACCCACCCATCTATTTATCAATTTACCCATTCATTCACATTCACCACAAGCATTTTCTGGTTACTTCTTGGCCACCCGGATGCTGCACTCTGAGGATAAGGTGAGTCTGCCCCATGAGTTCCCTGACCAAGGACATGTCACCCTCATATGTACAACCAGGGCCAACCCAGACAAGGGCTGACATGAGGGATCGCCTCATCTGAACACCCTTTTACAGATGAGTCAACAGAGCCTGCACAGTTAGGGAGGGCAATGCCAGGACTGCCTGGAGCCAAAGCCAGCTGTCACTTCCGTGATGGCCTTGGCAAGACCTCTGTGGGCCAACCCACAAGAATTTACCGTGGTTAGAGCTCTCATTCCAACTCTTTTCCCCACAGCCCCAACTCGGGCGGCCCCTTCTCTCTGTCTCCACCTGCTCCATCACTCAGCAAATCTTTATTGAGCACGTATGCCTGGCCTTCAGAACACAGCGGGGAGGAAGCAGGCAGGGTCCCACACGGAGCTTATGTGCTACTGGAGGAGACAGGAAGAGAAGAAAAAAAGCAAAGGAGCAAAGAAATAGAATAATTAGCTGCAAGGTCGATTCTAAAACTCTATGCTCCTGGCTGGTAGGGGCAGGTGCTTTGCCTCCTCTTCTCCCAGGGCCGGGATGTTGAGGACAGAGTACCTTGGCCCCAGACGAGGGTACCCTGGGAGGTAGCAGAGGGGGCAGGGATGAGGGGGAAGCCACCATCTCACAGCAAAAGAAGGATACTGCGGCTCTGAAACCCCCTTCATAATTAATAAATGAAGAATATGGTTGTTAATCGATGGAGCTGTGAAGAGAATATTGATTCCCACCTCACGCTATATTTTTTTTGTGCCGCTTAGATTTTTACACCTCGTTTAGAACAAGGCCTCCCCGGGGAACTCTTAAAACCAAAAGATATTTGCAAGACTCCAGTGAGGAGGGCGATATCTGGGCTGCAAAAAGGTGGGGGGGACTAGAGAAGCTGGGGGTCCAAGCAGAGAAACATTTACCATCAAAGTTGCCAAGCCACCGTGTCTTTCTTTAAAGCCCCCATTTGAATATTTGATTAAGGATCAATTATTGTGGTATCGGGAAAGGTCATTGGGCAAATTCAAAGTAGGCCATGGGGGACGTTTCGGGGTGGAAAAAAAATAAATCCCATTATTATTTTATTGCACAAATGCTGCATGTCCATGGTGGTGAAATTATAGTAAAATGAAATTCATCCACCATCACAACTAAAAATATCCATCTCACTGTTTCAGAGAGAAAGCTTGTGTGATTTCTAGCATGCCCATGTGCATACCCGTGTAAAATAATTGTACATACATATGAGAGAAGTTTACAAAAATGGCTTCATACCTTTTCTGCCACCCGCACTAAAAAGTTGGCAGTTCTTTTTGTTTTTATATATTTTTAAGGTTAGCAGTTCTTTCCAGTGAAAAAAGTAATACGTCTCCAGGGTCAGAAATATTCGAAAGCACTGGAAAGTGTAATGGGGAAAATGCAATCATTGGTCATTTCATTTCTTAGAACAGAAATAGCAGTTCTTACTTAAAAAAAAAATAAACTTCTTACTTTGCAATCATTTTATTTTATTTTTTAAAATTTATTTTTCAATCCTCACCTGAGGATATTTTTTCCTTTGACTTTTAGAGAGTGGAAGGATGGGAGGAGGGGGAGAGAGAGAGACTGATTGGTCGCCTCCCACACGCGCCCCAGACTGGGGCCAGGGATTGAACCCCCAACCGAGGTACATGCCCTTGACTGGGAATCAAACCCGGGACCCTTCAGTGCACCAGCCAGTGCTCCAACCACCAAGCCTAACTGGCCAGGGCACTTTGCAATAATTTTAAATGTACAGACAAGTTGCAAAGAGAAGACAGACACTCCCTTTTCCCCATAACTTGTCTTCATGGCATGTTTGTTACAACTGAGAAACTGAGGCGAGTCTGACACTGTGTTAGACTTGAGTTGGGTTTCCCCAGGTTTTTCACATCCTCTTCCTGTTCCGGAGTCAAACCAAGGGGTTTAGACCTCTCTTATTTTGATCCATCAGAGTTCAAGCTTTTTTCACACGGATATACTTGGGGATACAAATACACCCTATTTTGTAAATAGGGGAGCAAAATGCTATTTGTGAAATTGATAAGCCAGGAGCTAGCCACCTTGTTCACAATTTCTGATAGCTGATTGATAGACATTGAGATTCTTTCCAGTTAAAAAAGAGTCAAAGAATTCTGCCATGAGCATCTTGCAACAACCTCTGCATGGTGGTGAGAGGCGGTGGACACTGGGTGTGGCTTTTCTTTGGTGTAAGAAAATAAGACACAACCCACTTCATTGTATTTGTATGGCATCCAACGGAAAAGATGACACCTTAATTATACTCAAAGCTAATATTACTTTGATTAGCTTTTAACGTAACAATAGTGTAACAATACATTGAAATGCAACAATACATTTAAATTCCTTGCAAAAACAAGTGTTCCCCCACCCCCCAGCATTCTGTTCTTAAAATCCTGGCACATGAACTTGAGAATAATTTTATTTAGTTCTTCTTCACCCTGTGGGGGGAAAATCTGATTGCAATATTGATTGGTATTGAAATAAAAATGTATGGATTAGTCTAGAGGAAATTTATATTTTTACATTATTGGGTCTTTTCAACCCAGCAATTGAAATATCTCTCCATTTATTTTATGTCATTTTTTGTCCTTTGATAATTTTGTATTTTTTTAAGTCCTGCATGTGTCATGTCTTTTTCCTTCTGAAGCCTCTTATTGTTATTGTGAATGAATTTTTGGGGGGCTTTTTTTGGTTAATCCTCATCTGAGGATATTTTTTCCATTGATTTTTAGAGAAAGTAGAAGGGAGGGAGGGGATCAGGGAGGAGAGAGAGAGAGAGAGAGAGAGAGAGAGAGAGAGAGACAAACATCAATGTGAGAGACACACATGAATTGGTTGCCTCCGGCACCTGCCCTTGACCAGGAATCAAACCCTTGACCCAGAATGGAACCCTTGACGTTTTGGTGGGCAGGTTGAAGCTTTAACCACTGAGCAACACAAGTCAGGACATGAATAAAAATTTTAAAATATTTTTATTTATTTCAGAGGGAGGGGGAGGGAGAGAGAGATAGAAACATCAGTGATGAGAGAGAATCATTGATCGGCTGCCTCCTGCATGCCTCCTACTGGGGATTGAGCCCGCAACCAGGGCATGTGCCCTTGACTGGACTTGAACCTGGGACCCCTCAGTCCTCAGGCCAATGCTCTATCCACTGAGCCAAACAGCGAGGGCATGCATCCATTCTTTTTACCCTGAGTTTGTTTTTGTTTCAGAATCATTGCCCTTCCTGCCTTTTAGGTCTTCATTTGCCTGGTGTAGCTTTATCCATTCTTTTTCTTTTTCTTTAATTGATTTTGAGAGAGAGAGAGAAACATCGATGTGAGAGCAAAACATTAATTGGCTGCCTGGAGCCAGCAACCCAGGCATGTACCCCGAAGGGGAATTGAACCGTGACTTCCTGCTTCATGGGTCAATGGTCAACACTGAGTCACATCAGCAGGGCCAGAGCAGAAGTTTTTAATTATTAATTATTAATTTTATTATTATTATTATTTTTTTTGCCAATCCTCACTGGATGATATTTTTTCTCTCATTGATTTTTAGAGAGTGGAAGGGAAGGGGAGAGACAGAGAGAGAAACATCTATGTCAGAGAGACACATTGATTGGTTGCCTCCCAGCTGGGGCCATGGATAGAGCCTGAAACCAAAACTGAGGTACGTGCCCTTGACATGCCCTTGACTGGAATCGAAACCGAGATTCTTCAGTCCGCAGGCCAACGATCTAACCACTGAGAAAAACAGGCTAGGGCAGAAGTTTTTAGTTTTAATGAAAGCCACCTCGTCAATGATGCCTTTCATGGATTCTCCCTTTGTATCTAAAAAGTCATCACTGTACCCAAGCTCATCTAAATTTTCTCCTATGCTTTAAAATGACTTTTAAATTTTGGAATTATTCTTTACTTACAGAAGAGTTGTAGAGATAATACAACTCTAGCATGTTTGGCTCAGTGGTTGGAATGTCAACCTGCAGGCTGAAGGGTCCCGGGTTCGATTCTAGTCAAGGGCACATACCTCATTTGCAGTCTTGGTCCCTGGCCCGGGTCTGGGTGCATGGGGGAGGCAGCCAATCGATGTGTCTCTCTCATATCAATGTTTCTCTCTCTCTGCCTCTCCCCCTCCCTTCCACTCTCTAAAAATCAATGGAAAAATATCTCCAAGTGAGGATTAACAAACAAACAAAAAGAGATAATACAGGTATTTCCCAATGTTAACAACTTACATCACCAATGACACATTTGTCACAACTGAGAGACCAACATGTACATTATTAATGAACTAAATGCCACACTTTATTCCGTTTCCCACCCACGTCCCATTTCTGTTCCAGAATCCCACAGGGCATCAAAGCATCTTTTCCTTTGAAGTTTCCAAGTCACCTGGTTCTCTTGTGTGCACATAAAGTTAGATTTTTGACCCCCTCTAAAATTAGGAATATTTTTAAAAAATAAGTGAGTTTATCTCATTTACATTTATTTGTATGCCAGAGATTTCTAGCTTTACTCTGATAATGTGGTTTTAATGTTTCTTCCATCAATGCCTCTTGCTGATTGCTTTGTTTCTTGGATTGTGGTCAATGTTTTCTTGGATTTTTTCCCCCCAGTAATTTGGGAAGAATACAGCATTTTATAATTCTACCAGTCGTCACTTCTATTTTTATTTAAAAGTTTTATTTATTGATTTTAGAGACAGAGAGAGAGAGAGAAACATTGATTTGTTGTTCCATTTATTTATGAATTCATTGGTTGACTCTTGTATGTGCCTGACCAGGGATTGAACCTGCAACCTTGGCATTTCAGGACGATGCTCTAACCAACTGAGCAACTGAGCTACCTGACCAGGGAAGTAGTCACTTTTAGGTTAAAACAACAGTGACCTTAATTTCTCAAATAAGCAGTTTTATTACAATAATAGTATTGCCCAACCAGCATGGCTCAGTGGTTGAGCATTGACCTATGAACCAGGAGGTCACAGTTCAATTTCCCGTCAGATCAGGGCACATGCCAGGTTGCGGCTCCATTCCCAGTAGGGGGCGTGCAGGAGGCAGCCCATCAGTGATTCTCTCTCATCATTGATGTTTCCATCTTTCTCTCCCTCCCCTTTCCTCTCTGAAATTATAAAAAAGAACAGTATCTATCTTGTAAACTTGAAACTAATATAATATTGTATGTCAACAATAATTATTGGAAATTTAAAAAAATTTTTTAAAGGAATAGTATCTATGGTCTCCACGCCCATTAAAGATTTTTAGCTGAATCTTCAAACTCTCAATTTTTGGTGATACAATTGAGAATTTTTGTTCCAGTTTTTTTTTTTTTGCTATTAAATTATTATGTTTGTAAATTATGCATCATCTCTCAAAATATATATTTACTATCTGTCTTATAATCACATTTGTAATCATCCTACATGCCCAGAGCAATATTTAATTGCTACTTCTTGGGGATTTATTTATTTTGCTTTCTTCTCCCCCAGCTTTATTGAGGTGTAATTGACAAATAAAACTGCAAGATAGTTCATGTGTACATTGTGGAAACTTCACATGCATGTGCATTATTGTGGAAAAGGATTCCCACCGTCTGGTTAGTTAACCATCCGTCACCCCACATATTTATACACACATAGATGTTTTTTCTTTTTAAAAAATAAACCTTTATCTCTGATTATAAACATACATTCTCTGCTGAAAATGAGGAAAACCTAAGAAGACACAAATAGGAAAATTCGAATCATCACAGTCGTACTACCAAGAAACAGCTGTCATATAGACTTTCATGTCTAACCTATCAGATTTCATGCATACTTTATGTGGGCTCAAATCATGCACCTGTCTTAAAATCTGCTTTTAAAAAACTCAAAACTAATAAGATTTGGTGAACATTGAACAATTTTTATATTTTCCTTAAATTTTATTTTTTTCATCAGCATTTATCTCCTCTATGCCGTCTTGCACCTCTACGCATCCCCACTCCACCCCCGCAATCAACACACTGTAGTCCATGTCCATGAATTCTCTCTTTGTTTTTTCTCCCTCTCTCAATCCCTCCACCCTCCCACCCTGCCCAGGTAGTCCATGTCCATGAATTCTCTCTTTGTTTTTTCTCTCTCTCAATCCCTCCCCCCTCCCACCCTGCCCAGAGCTGTCTACCTGCTCTCTGGCTATGAATCTGTCTCTATTTTGCTTGGTAGTTATATATTTTTGGTGAAAATTCTTTTATTGCCTTTAAAATGTGAGGTTATAGAAGAAAAATCTGAACCCAGCCTGCCTGGCTTTTTCAATTAAATTGATTGGGGTGACATTTTTCAGCATGAACATATAGGTTTCAGGTGTGGGTTTCTATGTTACAAGATCTACATATTGCACTGTGTGCCCACCACCCAAAGTCAAATCTCCTCCCATCATCACGTATTAGGACCCCTGATTTTTTTTTCTTTTGCAGGTTGTTTTAATAAGCTTGATTTTTAAAGAACAATTTCCAATTTACAGGAAAACATTTAAGACAATACAAAGAGTTTCTATAAACCACACATAGTTTCCCCGATTATCAGCTTCTTACATTGGTATCATACATTTGTCACAATTAATGAACCAATATTGCTATGTAATTGATAACTAAAGTTCATACTACATGCTATTTCCTTAGTTTCCCTGAAATGCCATTTTTCTGCCCCAGAATCCCACAGGACCTTCAGTCCCCCTGTCTGTTTAGGTTCCTCTTGGCTGTGACTGTGCTTAGATTTTGTTTGTTTTCATCTGAATTTTTCTTGTATGTTTCCCCTTAGTCTTGAAATGCACAGATTTCCCCGGTAGAAATGTAGGTGTTGCTTGTTTTACTATCATTTTGCCTCAAAAAATGAAAGCCCTTTTTGGACTATAGATTCAGGCCCCTTTTTATCTGAGGAAAGTTTTCTTTGCTAAATTACAGAATACAACTCTGTTTGGGAGCACAGTGCTCTGTTTAGTCTATTTTTTTCCTGCCTTCCATAATAATCTATCAAACGAGTGATCCACATGAATTTGATCTTCGGTAATGTGGATTCTGATACAACATCTAACGATTTTAAAATGTTTGTTCTGTTGTTATTTATTCCTTTCTATCATTCCTTAGCCCTGCCAGCCTGTGCTCATCTTAGTCTCTTACTTAGCATTTAATCCTTCATCTTTTTTTCGGTATAATCCATGTCTTCTTTCATTTCCTTCAGAGAGCATGAAACATTTGTCATCTGTTTCCTGGAGCAGCTCTCTTAGCAACATGTGCTCCTCTCTGCAGCTCTGATCTCCTGGAAGGCTTGGGCTCTTTTCTTAGTTTTCATGAAATGTATTCTTATGTTTAGTTACCCTTAAGTAAAGGCAGAGCTGAGATGACTACGGTTTGCTAGAGAATTGTGTGACTGTTCTTTTCTCCTGACTGCTGGCCAGTCCTCCTGCAATGGAGCATTGAGAACTCTTATCCACGGCCAGTGGGGGTGTGAGTTGGTTCAGCCACATTGGAAGACTGACCATTCCCACTTATTTTGAGTCCCAGCAATTCCACTCCTGAGAAAATGACCCAGAGCAATGAGGGCTTATGTGTACACACACACACACACACACACACACACACACTTATGCAAGATGGTTGATAGTAGATTTATTCATGGATGCCCCCAACTAAGCATAACCCAAATGTCCATCCAACCCAAATACTGAAGAATGAATACATAAATGGTGGTGTATTCATACAATGGAATGTTACAGGACAATAAGAAAACATAAGCTACCAATCAATATACCTTACCTACATGGTGCATCTCCCAGACCTGATGTTAAGCAAAAGAAGCCAGATACGTGAATTTCAAGAACTCTTGGAAAATAATTCTTGGTGATGGAGGTCAGAGTAAGTGGTTACCTCCAGGGGGTAGAGACTGCTGAGGCGGGTAGGAGGGAGCCTTCTGGGATGAAGGAAACGTTGCAGATCTTCAGTGGGGCAGAGGTTAGTAGGTGTATCTATATGTAAATATTCACCCAGCTATAAGTTAAGCAAAAGAAGCCAGATACGTGAATTTCAAGAACTTTTGGAAAATAATTCTTGGTGATGGAGGTCAGAGTAGTGGTTACCTCCAGGGGTAGAGACTGCTGAGGCGGGTCGGAGGGAGCCTTCTGGGGTGAAGGAAACGTTGCAGATCTTCAGTGGGCGGAGGTTAGTAGGTGTATCTCTATGTAAATATTCATCCAGCTATAAACAAAATCCTGTGATTATAAACTGCACACTGGAGGTCATTCCATTCAGCCTTATGATGGGGAACAGGAGTCCGGGGCAGGTGTTGGTCCCATGTTGGTTTCTGGATGTGCTGTTTAGCTCATGTCTTTGGTTTTCTGTTCACCTGAGAGACGGATGCTGTATCCAGCTTCTGACCACAGCTGGGAGATTGCTTTCTCTCAGTATGGAAATGCTCTTCTGTGGTCAGCAGAGTAACAGCCCCTCAAAGTATCCCCATCCTCGTCCTGGGACCTGTGGACATGTCACCTCGCGTAGTAAAGGGACATGGCAGATAGAATTAAGTCAAGGACCCCAAGGTTGGGATGGGATGGCCCTAGATTACCCCAGAGGGGCCAGTGCCATCCCAGGGTCCTCAGAAGAGGGAGGCAGGAGGGTGAGAGTCAGAGATGGAAGAGGCTGTGATGCTGGCTGTGAAGATGGAGGAAGAGCCCTGAGCCAGGGATGCGGCGCCTCTAGGAGCTGGAAAAGGCCAGAAACGATTCTCCCTGGAGCCTTCGGAAGGACCAGCTCTGCCCACACCTGGAGGTTAGGACTTCTGACCTCCAGAACTATCAGAGAGCAAATCTGTGTTGTCTTACACCACCGAGTTTGTAAAGATTTGTTACAGCAGAAATAGGAAGCGAATACCCCCTTCGACTTAGGTAAGTCACCCATGCATGGTGGAAGGTGAGCCACCACAGGGAAAGCGTCATTAGCTGCAAGCATTTGACTCATGGTGTCCCCCACCCACACTCTCTCTCACGGGCAGCCTCCAGCGACCACGAAGGGATCTCTGCCCTGGGAGATGCTTTGCTCTTCCCACCACTGTTACAGGAACTGAGGCTGGAGGGGGAGCCGAGTCACAGCCGTGCCCTCAGGTGGGGGAGGTGTTTGACCTTGTGGACTGGGCAGTGGTGGAGGGGCTGACTGTCAGGATGCGGGGAGGCCGGGCCATGGGGGCTGTGAGCAGGCTGGCAGCATCCGTCTCTCAGGCTGATCAGTGCTCTCCCAGCAGATCCATGTGGGTCGATACAAAATTAATTAGAGTAATCAACTTGGCCACACCACGGGGAGCACCCACACAGGTGTAGGCCACTAATTGGTAGGAGCTGACAGTGTGTCCCCAGTGTCTTCAAGGTATTAACACTGCTTCCCTCTCCACAGATTAATTACCTTTTTGCTTCTTCCACCTCATTCCTTGCTCCTGGACCTGCCCTTCCTGGGGAGGAGGAGTGCCGGGTGGTGTGGGAAGGGTAGCATAGAGGATGCTGGGCGCCTGCATGTCCCCTCCCTCAGGGTGAGGTGGGGAGAGACTGAGACCCAGAGGGAAGCACATGGCTGCATCCAGTGCTGGAAGTTCAGTACCTGTGAATCAACATGGCCTTGGAAGTGATGGCATGCAGTCCCATTGGATGTGGGACACACGGGGACAATTGTCCATCCACTTATCTGTCTATGCATCTGTTCCTCTGTCTATGTGTATGGTCAGTTATCTGTCCAGTCATCATCCATACATGTATTCATCCTCCATTCATTCATTTCATCTACCCATCCATCCACCCATCCATTCATCATTCATCTGTCCATCATCCACCCATCATCATCTATCCATTCTTCCATCCATCTATCCATTCATTCATCCATTCATCTGGCCATCTATACATCTATTATTCATAATACACCCTTCTATCCATACATTCATTCATTTATCCATCATCTATCTGTCCATTCATATTTCCATACACCCATCATCCATTGTCTGTCTATCCATCCATTCATACATCACCCATCATCCATCCATAGACCCATGCATTTATCCATCGTTCATCCATTCATCCACCCACTTACCCATCTACCATGTGTCTATTCACTCATCCACCCAAACATTTGTTTACATATTGATGTAGGCACTTATTTATATAACTAGTCTGCCTATGTATTCACTTGTCCATCATGGCTTCATTGATTCATTCATCCATCTTTTTACCACCTAGTCCTTCATTCATTCCACTCTCTACCCTCCACTTCTCTCCCCCTTCCCACCACAATTTAACTCTTAATTGATTGCTTACTCATGTGCAGGTAGTGCTCTAAGCCTTTCATGTATTTCCTCTTGTCCACCCTCTACCCACCCATCCATTCTTTGGTCTGTTCATCCAATTGTATCCCTGAGTGTATGTCTGTCTCCCCAACTTCCAGTCAACACTTATCCAGTCCCCTCTATGCAGGGGTGAATCATGGCTGGGAAGGGACACTCAGTCCTCTGCCAGGGGAAGGATGAGCCTCAAAGGCCTAGAGATGGGACTTGAGGGGGAGGAGTGGGGCCTCAAAGGCCTAGAGATAGGACCTGAGGGGAGACAAGAAATTTCAACCAGAAAGGATTTTTCAACCCTGGGCTGGAGAGGGGGGCTCTGCTTTCTGGGGATAGTGGCACCAGTAGTAAATTTTAAATTTTAAATTACAAACATATTATTTTATTATATGAAGTGGTAAAAAAATACTTTCAGCTGTACCAAATAAAACAGCAAAAAGACCCCCATCTCTTGCCCGGCTGGTGTGGCTCAGTGGTTGAGCGTTAACCTATGAACCAGGAGGTCATGGTTCAATTCCTGATCAGGGCACACGCCTGGGTTTTGGGCTTGATCCCTAGTAGGGGGTGGGCAGGAGGCAGCCCATAGATGTTTCTCTCTCATCATTAATGTTTCTATTTCTCTCTTCTTCTCTGAATTCAATAAATTTTTAAAGGCCCCTGTCTCAGTCCTTCTCCCCACTGACACGTCACCGGGGTCTTGGGTCTCCTTCCAGACATAGGCTTGCTTTGTTCAAGTGCGTGCATCTGCTCATGTGTCTCTTTTTCAATGCTCTTTGACCTCAGGATTGTCATTAGGTGACACACCTCTGAACTCAGCCCACATGAGCACTTTCAGTTCCCCACGGTGTTCCACCAGGAGCCAGACCTACTGGACCAGCCTCCTTTTGAGGGACATTGAGGTGGCTTCTGGTTCCTCATGACCACAGACTTTGTTGCAAAAAAACACAATGAGGAAATTCCCCCAAGAGGAAGCACAGCAATAACATGACCAATAACGTGAAAAACCAAACTTCATGAGTTAGAACCACCACATGCCAATGGGGCAGAATTCCTTTTACATGCGTCATATTTGTTATAACTCATCAAACACTAGACTAAGACCCGTGCCTTTCACTCTGTATAAATTTTATCTCATCATTTTTCCACTTGTAAAAATGTTTTTGTATCGTGTTGAAATTGACATAACATAAAATTTACCCTCCTAACCATTCTTTATATTCAGTATTGTATTAGTTTCAGGTGTGCAGCATAGTGGTTGGACAATCATATACTTTATAAATGTGCCCCTTGATATTTCCAGTGCCCACCTGTCACCATACATAGTTTTCACAATATTATTGACTATATTCCCTATGCTGTACTTTCCATCCCCAGAACTATTTTGTAACTACCAATGTGTACTTCTTAATCCCTTCGCTTTTTTTCTCACACTCCCCCCCCCCCCTTCCCTTTTGGCAACCACCAGTCTGTTCTGTGCCCTTATGAGTCTGTTTCTGTTTTGTTTATTCATTTGTATTGTTCTTTAGATTCCACATATAAGTTAAATAATATGGTATTTATCTTTCTCTATTTCACTTAGCATAATACCCTCTAGGTCCATCCATGCTGTCGCAAATAGTAAGATTTCATTCTTTTTATGGCTAAGTAGTATTCCATTGTATATATACAGTATACCACAGCTTTTTTATCCACTCACATATTGATGGGCACCTAAGTTGCTTCAATATCTTGGCTATTGTAACTAATGCTATAAACATAGGGGTGCATATATCCTTTCAAATTGGAGTTTTGGGTTTCTCCGGATATATACCTAGAAGTGGAATCACTGGCTCATAAGGCAGTTTCATTTTTAATTTTTTCAGGACCTTCCATACTGTTTTCTTTTTCTGGGTTTCTCCGGATATATACCTAGAAGTGGAATCACTGACTCATAAGGCAGTTCCATTTTTTAATTTTTTCAGGACCCTCCATACTGTTTTCTTTTGTTGTTGTTGTTGTTAAACCTCACCCAAGGATATTTTTTCCATTGATTTTTATAGACAGTGCAAGGGATGGATAGAGGAAGGGAGGGAGAAAGAAAGAAAGATGTGAGAGAGACACATTGATTGGTTGCCTCTCTCATGCACCCCAACCAGGACTGGGGATTGAACCTGCAACCCGGGTATGTGCCCTTGACCAGGAATCAAACCCAGGACCCTTCGGTGCACAAGGGGACACTTTAACCACTTAGCACACTGGCCAGGGCCCCTTCTGGGGAGATATTTCCAAATGGAAATCCTGGATTGTATACCTTCTTCAATTGTGTGTGTGTGTGTGTGTGTGTGTGTGTGTGTGTGTGTGTGTGTATTTCAGAGAGAAAAAGGGAGAGGGAGAGAGATAGGAACATCAATGATGAGAGGGAATCATCTATAGGCTGCCTCCTACACACCCCCTACCTGGTGACCCACGCTATATGGAGGGGAGTGCTCAACCCAGGAAAGAGGACACCTGTGGGCTGTATGGGAAAGGGACTCAGCATAGAGACCCAGCTCTCTCCCTGGAGCCATACAACCCAGTCTCTCCTCACACAACTAAGTCCTCTCCCAGTCGCCCTCCCTCCACTGAAGCCCAGGGTGACTGGCTGCAAACAAGATTTTGTGCGTTAGCCCTGTGAGAGGGTGCCTGGCAGAATTCCCTCTCTCCCTGGAGGACAAACCCCAGCTGATTTTCACAGCCTGACGCGGGGTTGAGACCTTGTGCTCCTTGGGGGGACCTTTGCAGCTGAGACATCCCTCCAGATTCTCAACAGCTGCACGTGGTGTGGGGCCAACCCCTTTCACGTTTCTGCCTTCCTAACAGTCTCGAGTGACTTCTGTGAATCCTTGGTTATAAGACGTATGTGCTGCCAGTCTTCAGTTGGTTATTCAGGTTGATGTTTCCATATTTTAGTTGTCGTTCCAGTTTGGTTCTGGGAGGAGGTGAGTGTCAATTCCACGTACTCTGCCACCATCTTGGATCCCTATCCCAACCACTTTTAAGTGCACAGTTCAGTGGCATTAAGCACATCATTGTCATGTAACTATCACCACCATCCATCTCCAGCACTATCTCATCTTTCCAAACTGAAACTCTGTCCGCATTAAACACTAACTCCTCATCCCCAGCCCCTGGCACCCACCCTCTGTGCCGGGATCCCCATCCCAACCATTTTTAAGTGCACAGTTCAGTGGCATTAAGCACATCATTGTCATGTAACTATCACCACCATCCATCTCCAGCACTATCTCATCTTTCCAAACTGAAACTCTGTCCACATTAAACACTAACTCCCCAGCCCCAGCCCCTGGCTCCCACCATTTACTCTTTGCCTCTATGGGTCTGACTCCTCTAGGGCCCTCCGCCCATTAGCTACTTAGGAAAGAATTAGGGAGGGCTACAAGGTCAGGCTTAATTATGCTAGGAGAGCTCTGCCTCCAGGCTGGGACTTGTTTGTGGCCCTGCCACAGGTCACCCTGAGGCTTGACCCTAGAGCTGCTCCCTACAACCATCTGCTCTCTGTCACTATGGGTCTGACTCCTCTAGGGCCCTCTTATGAGTAGAATTATACAGTATTTGTCCTTCTGGGTCTGACTTATTTCAATGAACATTCTGTTTTCAAGATCCATCCATGCTGTAGGGAGTGTCAGTTCACTACTATTCATGGCAGAGTGAGGATGGACCACCTTGTGTATATCCATTCCTCCATCCATAGATACTGGATTATGCCCACCTTTTGGCCATTGTGAATCATGCTGTGTTGCTATGAAGGGGTGTTTACATGTTTCTGTTTCAATGCCTCTTTTCAGTTCTTCTGGGGAGATATTTAGAAATGGAAATCCTGGATTGTATACCTTCTTCATATATATATATAATTTTTTAAATTGATTTCAGAGACAGAAAGTGAGAGGGAGAGAGATAGAAACATCAATGATGAGAGGGAATCATCGATTGGCTGCCTCCTGCATGTCCCCTACTGGAGATGGAGCCTGTAACTCAGGCATGTGCCCTGACTGGGAACCGAACCGTGACCTCCTGGTTCATGGGTCAACATTCTACCCCTGAGTCACACCTTTCGAGCTATGCCTGTGTTTTATGTACAGATCTGTTATCTAGCTGGCCTGGTGGAGTCAAACCTGATAGAGACAGCCCTGGCTGGTTAGCTCAGTTGGTTATAGCTTCATCCAGATACTCCAAGGTTGTGGGTTTGATCCCTGGTCAGGGCACATACAAGAATCAACCAATGAATGCATAAATACGTGGAACAACAAATCGATCTCTCCCTCCCCACCCTTCTTCTCTCTAAAAATCTATAAATAATAATAATAATAATAATAATAAAGGACATAGACAGAGAGACAGAAACAGACAGAGAGAAGTAGACACAGTGAGAGTTGCTGCTGTGTGCGTCTCTGGGCGCCTTTCTATCCTCTAACCCTGCTCTCTGTGTGTGTGGATCCTCCACTGCCCCCCACTCTGCGCATTTATTAAATGGCTTTGGGAGGATGGTGGCCACGTGCCACCCAGAGGTCTGGGTGCTTCTGCCCTGTCCTGTCCAGTGGAAAGTGGAGGTGGACACTCTGGGACCACCAGCCTGGTGTCCACATGTGGGCAGTAGAGAGCGTTGGGAGACCTGGCTGCCCTGCACCCTGGACCCTTGATTCTGGTTTCCGGAGGTCCCTGCTGTCCCAGAGCCCACTGCCAGTGGCCCAGGTGGCCTCTCCTTCATGGACTGGAGCCGGGGCCACGGTCAGACCACTCGTTACAAAAGAAAAAGTCACCCGGCCCAGAGAGTGAACCACAGGGACATCCACCCAGGCAGTTTGGATTCTGGAAGGGAGAAAAGAGAAACAGACAGAGAGGGACAGGGACAGGGAAAGACGCACAGAGAGGGAACCACAGGGACATCCACCCAGGCAGTTTGGATTCTGAAAGGGAGAAAAGAGAAACAGAGAGGGACAGGGACAGGGAAAGACACAGAGAGTGACAGGGACAGAGGCAGAGACATAGAGAAGCCAACTAGGCAGAGAGAGCTGGCAACAGACCCAGATAGACAGAGACTAATAGGAAGGGAGCGACAAAGAGACACAGAAGCACAGAAAGACACAGAGAAACAAGAGACATGGGGGACACAGACAGAGTGACCACCAATGGGAGAGTGGCAGAGTGAGGCTGGGGCCCTGGCCCCTGCTCAGCAGATGTGCCTGGCCAGCTACACATGCACATCTGGCCCGGGCCTGGCTCCCAGCACTCCCAGCCAGGCCTCACCCCTAACAGCGTTCAGCATTCGCCTCCCAATTAGAGGAGAGAAATCCCCCGTTCGGCGGCCACTTCGCCAGCTATTGATTTGCCTTCGTGGCTGCAGCGGGGAGCAGGCGGGGCTCCGCGCAGTGGCCTCAGTGCTGGCCACGTTCATGTCTTTTTTTTTGTGTGATTCATAGGAAGCAATCACCACCCTGGGGGGCCAGCCCAGAGACCCCAACACCAGGGAGGGCAAGCAGGCCACTGGAGACACACCTCTGTCCCTTAGGTAGGGGCAGTGGGAGGTGAAGATCCAAGGTCCCCCTGCCCTGACCAGCTGGGCTGCCTCTGGCCTTCTCAGCCTCACTGATCACCAGAAAGGGGTCCTTTGAGTCCCTCCTGCCCAGACTCCCGGGCCCACGCCACCACTATCACCGCCCACCGGGCTCCCTGCAGGTGGCCTCTTTGTTTTGGAAATGGAGGGTCTTCTCCTCTGGGCCTCCACCCTGGACCCCCCTGGCAGTCTCCGGGAGGCTCTGTGGTTCCAGCTCAGGCCTTGGAGCCAGGCACCGCTGCGTTAGACACCTGGGCCGCCACGGAGACTGGGCAAGCCCAGGAACCCACCCCTGGCCAGGGCGGGAGGCAGTGGCAGTAACAGCAGAATTCGTGCAGCTGCTAGAGCGCAAGAACCACCGTCCAGGCCAGCTCCCGCCCCCCGTCTCCACAGGAGTAGTGCTGGGTGGACCTGAGGGGCCCCCAGGGGCGGGGGTGAAGGAGACCATCGACCCCTCTCCATCTGAGAGGCTCCGAGGCTGGAAGTGGGACCCCAGCCACCAGCCAACTGCTTTCAAAACGCACCTCAGTATTTTTGTTTTCAGAGAGATGCCGTGGGGGCTGGGGAGGGATGAGGAGTGGACAGACGGCTTCACAGATGAGGTGGCTGAGGCTGGGCCAGAGCCCTTGCTCCGCACCCTGCCTGGCTTGTGCCCAGACCCCAGGACTCAGCCCCAGGTTCCAGGCTGCACAGACACAGTGCCACCCACTACTTGGCTCTCCGTAACTTTTCTCCTGCTTCTCAAGCTCATGACACTTGGACTAGCCAACCGCTGGGGCTCAGTGAGGAGTCGGGTCCAATCTGGGGCCTCCTTGACGTCCTGGTGGTGGGTGACAGTCCCACCAGCCCCTCCCCAGAGGCCAGGTCCGGCTGATCTCACCTCAGGCCCTGGTTTGTACCGAGACTTCCAAGTACCCCTGTGGACACTGCCTCGTCCCTAGTGGAAGGCAGGCCCTGTCTGAATTGAGTGGGAAGTTTAAGCCCTTGACACTGAGGGAGGGAGGGCATCACCACACACAGGGAACAGGCATGATCGGCCAGGAGGTTCCCAGTGACCACCAAGCCTCGGTCCAGCGATGCCCTGTGTGTGTGGCCTGTACCAAGAGGGTGCCCAGCCAAGCAGCCCAAAGAGCAGGGGTAGCACTGGGGGCCTCCTTGGCTGGGGCTGGAGTTCTCACCACCCAGCCGGCCCCGGGGTCACATGACTCAGCTCCACGCCACCCATAAAGTCTTCTTAAACAGTCTGCCTTGGCCAACTCTCATCTCCATTAATGCGTAAAAATCATTAGGCACTGGTCCCAGGACCCCGGTCGTAAAACAGCAGGTCCCTGGGGCCCCTACCCTGGCAGGCGAATAGCCTCCATCAGGAGGCCCCCCCAGCCCCCCCGCCCCGCCCAGCCCCTCCACTCGGAGCCTCTTCCGATCGATTTTATGAAAGCAGCTCTAGGGGTTCGCCAATGTTTCCGCTCGAGCTTTATGCCCCTGTTTTAAAATTCTTAATTAAGCAGGTTTTTTCTGTTTACACTTGAACTAATTACACTTTTAAAACCAACAATAAAACATTAGGCCCCGGCTATTAAAGGCTTCGGTGGAGGCCCGCGGCGCGGCCCATCCGAGCAATTCAGGAACTGGGTCCTTCCACGGCAGATAGGGGTGCCGGGCGGCAGGCGGGTGCCAGGCTTCGCTCAAGAGGGTCCCCTAGTCTCATCCGCCTTCTTAGAGGGTGGGATGGGGGACGGCAAGCGGCTGCCGAGGCCTGGCTTCCGTCGGCCCCGGTGACTGGCGGAGCTATTGATCGCTGGGCCCTCCCCACGGCCCATCCTTCCGGGCATCCTTGGACACCAGGTCTGTGCCAGGCGGGGCCCAGGGTGGTGGAGGGAGGCTGAAGGGGCCCAGGCAGGGTGTTGGGGTGCCAGGTCAGCAGAGGCCATGGAGACAAATCCGGCAGCCCTGCCCTGGGGCATGTACAGGGCACAGGCAGGGCCGGGTGGGGCACTTCGTGCAGGCTCAAGGGTCCCCATTGTGAGTGGTTGAAGCCCCCGTGCCTCAGGTGGTCATCTGAAGCTCTGCCCCAACTGACCCCAAGCCCCATGCCAGCCTCGCCCCACAGCACAGGCACCTCAGCCCGGGCACTTACAGTGACCCCACATGCTCCAAATGCCCTGCAGACAATGGCTTGTGGGGTTCCTGGCACAGAACGTCCTCCATCAACGCAGGCCCTTCCTCATTCTGCAGCTCCCCTGGGTCAGCCATGCAGCCCTTCAGGAGAGCGTCAATGCCCGGTGCCTGCCTCCGGGCAATGCAGGCCTTCAGAATTCCTGGGCTGTGGGGCCTTCCAGGCTGTACCGGAGAGCTGCCAGGTGAGCTCCAGCGATGCAGGGCCATTCTGCAGACAGCCAGTGCAGGGCTTGGCCCCCAGCCCGCCGGGGCCCACAGAAGATTCCAGGTCTGTGCATCTATCTCTCGTCCAAGAGCCCCTCCCCATTGTCCCATGTCCCACACTCAGCCAGCTGAACTGGCCTCGGGGTCCTCCTGTGGCCCCATCAGTGATGGCCATGCTGCCCACCCATCTCCCAGCCTGGAACACTGTCCTCGCTCCTTCCCCCAAGCCCACGTTCAGGCCTTCCAGCATCCTCAGCCTTGCCTCCTCAGTGCCCCTGGGACAGGCTGCCTCTGGAACTGGCCCCCTCTGCAGCGTGCCCATAGCCCTACCTCCTCCAGGGTCTCCTGCCTTCCTCTGTTCTCGCTCCTCTAGACCAGGATGCAAAGGGCCAGAGCATAAATAGGTTCAGGTTCGTGAGCCAGATGGTCTCAGGACTGCCCAGCTCTGCCCTTGTAGTGAAAGCATTGTAGATGATACAGAAATGATAGCGTGCCGATAAAACTTTATTTATAAAAACATGCCAAGGGCCACTTTTGGCTTTTAGGTCATAGTTTGCTGACTATTTAAACCACCCTCAACATTGACCTCAGCAAGCTCTTTCTCACTCACAAACCTGGTACAGCCTGGCTGGTGTGGCTCAGTAGTTGAGCATCGATCTATGAACCAGGAGGTGAGGGTTCGATTCCTGGTCAGGGCATAAGCCTGAGTTGCAAGCTAATTCCCACTAGGGGAATGCAGGAGGCAGCCAATCAATGATTCTCTCTCATCATTGATGTTTCTATCTCTCTATCCTTCTCTCTGAAATCAATAAAAATATATTAAAACAACAACAACACAGCTGGTACATATTCCCTTGCTCTAAACCTTTTCTAGCCTCTTCATTGCCTGGGAACAAAGGTCCCACTCTCCTTGGCTTGGTGTGGAAGGCTCTTTAGGATTTGACCTCCATCACTACCCGCCTTGACAGCCATGCCCTCTCACTGATGTTATGTCCTCTGCCCTTCAGGTTCATCACCAGGCAAACTACTACTCATCTCTCAAAGCCCCAACTCCAATGTCCCCTCCTCTGTGAATCCTCATCTGAACCAGAAGCATAACCTTTGGTTATAACTTCTCCCCACCCTTCACCCCAGCCCTGAACATCTGGGCCTGGAAATATGTGTCCAGCTCTGTCTCCTCCCAGTCTGGGAAGGAACGAATGTGTTGTCCATGAGAATGGGTATCTTACCCAAGCCAGCCAATCATGTAGTATCTCCTCCCCATGGCTGTGGTGATTGGTCTAGGAATGGGTGCATGACCCACACTGGCTAATCAAAGTCCTTCCCTGAGATTTTTCAGTCTCCTCTTTTACTCAAATAAGTTGAAATCAGGTTACCATCACCACCAGCACATAGTAAACATTTGCTACTCTGTGACAAATAAATAACCACAACTCCCTCAGCCTTCCCAATCTCCCTACCACTTAATTTTTCTCCACAGCTCACGTCACCTTACGTGTGTAATGTTCACTTATTTCTTGTCTGTCTGCCCACTAGAATGTCTGATCCGTGAAAGTAGACATTTTTGTCTGTCTGTTCACACTGTCTCCAGCACTCAGAGTGCCTACAGGACCGGCTATATACTTTGCAGGGCTCACGGCAAAATAATAATGCAGGGCCGCTTGTTCCAAATGCAAGAAACAAGGTGTCATTCAAGGTGCTAAGATGTAAAGCTTTTTTCTTCTTTCCCTGTGTCTCTCTCTCCACTTGTCATGGTTTCTCCCGTTTGCTATCCCCTGTCATTTTACATAAAGAAAAATTAGAAATTTGAACAGGCAGCAGAATGTGACAGATTCTATTTGCAATATCAGCCTTAAATGCAAATAAATGCATATAAGAGCACAGAACACACATGGGCAGATTCACCAAAACTGAACCATTTGGGTTTCGTAGATTGTATATGTGTATCTTGTTCTCATCAGGCCCGCTGAAACACGGTCCCAAACCCAGCTGGTTTTGTTTCACTTCTGGTCATTCAAATGTTCTCCTAACACCGTGGAAGCTGGTGGGTGGAGGCGCCAGGAACCGAGGGGGGCACGTGTATTGTGCCTGTGTCCTGTTCTCCATTGTCCCATCAGACTCCACTTACAAAACACAAATTCAGAGATTAAATTAGCAAGAATCTCAAGATGGCGACAGCAGAGCACTGAACCACGCGTGGGTTTGTGGACAATGCTCACAAAGCCAGCCCCGCTACAGAGGTCTGGTATACAGCAAGTGCTCAATAAATGCTTATTCAGTGAGTGAGTGACTGGAGATCATCTAATCTCAGAGGCTCAAACTGTTCCCTATGAATGGTGTCCTAGCTCCAAGGTGGAGCGGGAGTGAGGGAGGTTGATAGTAAATGAACTGTCAGAGAATAAATGTTTGTAGTTTAAACCCTGATTTGTGGTGAGTTTTTACAGCCTCAACAGAAAACTCATATGCCCCCCAACCTGCACCCCCACTTGGAGGAGAGGACCCCTGTTTCATCCATCTGAACCACTGGCCTTCTCCAAACTGATCCATTGAAAAAAGGGTTCTGCCACTACATGCAAAGATTTGGAACCCTGGTGCCCCTTTTAGCCCATTTGTCAGATGGGGAAACTGAGGCAAAGGCTGAGCAGGACTTGGTGGAGGTCTGAGTGATGGTCTGACTGAGCTGAGAGCCCCCCTCATCAAGCCACTTGGTTTCACACCCTATTTTCTCAGATGACTACTTTTCCCCAGAGGACGAAGGTGAATTCAGGGCTGTAATGAGGCAGCTGCTGTGGAAAACAGTCTGGAGTTTCCTCAAAAAGCTAAACTTGCCCCAGCTGGTGTGTCTCAGTGGATAGAGCTGGACTGAAGGGTCCCGGGTTCGATTCCTGTCAAGGGCACATGCCCGGATTGCGGGCTCGATCCCCAGTAGGGGGCGTGCAGGAGGCAGCTGATCAATGATTCTCTCTCATCATTGATGTTTCTCTCTCCCTCTCCCCTCCTCTCTGAAATCAATAAAAGTATATATATATTTTTAAAAAGGGCTAAACATTGAATCACCCTGTGACCCAGCAATTCCACTCTCAGGGGTATATCCCAAAGAATTGAAAACAGGGGCTGCAACAGGCATGTGCACACCAATTTCCACAGCAGCAGGATCCACAACGGCCCAAGGGTGGAAAAAGCCCATCTGTAAGTCAGATGCACAGATACACACCATGTGTCCACCCACCAGCGGAATATGACTCAGCCGTGAAAAGGAGTGAAGCGCTGACACTCGCTACGACGTGGATGGACCTTGAGCACATGGTGCTCAGTGAGAGAGGCCAGACCCAACATGGGATTCCATTTATGTGAAAGGCCCAGAAGGCACATTTACAGAGACAGGAAGTGGGTTCATGATGGTCAGAGGCTCTGGGAGGGGCCTCTGCTGATGGGGATGGGATTTATTTGGGGGTGATGGAATGTTCTAGAACTAGAAAGAGGTGCTGATTGCACAGCATTGTGAATGTACTAAAAACCACTGAATTGTTCACTATAAAAGGATTAGCTTTATGTCAATTTTATCTTAATTTTTAAGAAACACAGTGTTGCAGCGGAGGCTACGGCCACCCACTCTGCTGGGTTGTGTAGTGACTCTAACTTTTCAAGAAAACGCCATGCTGACCTCCGTGGTGGCTGCTCCACCTTGCATCCCACCGGCGATGAGTGAGGGTCCCAGTTTCTCCGCCTCCTCGCCAACACTTGGCATTTCCTGTTTTTCAAACTGACCATTTTTTAAAGCCATTCTAATGGGTGTGAACCCTGACATTTATTGCAGAAATTGGAGGCTGGGAAGTTTCAAGTTATGACGGGCAACCCATTAGTGATTTCTGAGGGAGGGCTGACATGCCTGGGAATTGGGGGCATACTGCTTCTTGGGTGGGGGGGCGGGTAGAAGAAGGGGAGGGGGTGGCAGGGCAATCATGAAGCCGAGTCCCTCATGGAAGACCTCACCAGTGAGCCTCAGCCATAACCTAAACTCAGGGCACCCGGTCGCCAGGCTGTGGACCTGAGTCTAATTGAATTCCCCCTCTCACCCCACTGTACCCACCAGCTCCGGCTCCTTCCGGGGGGACCACCTGGATTTTCAGGCGATGGGGTTGGGGGTCTGCTCTTGGGAGGTGATGTTCCTTCTTTTCTTTCCAGCGCTTCCACCCCAATACTGAGGCAGGGGCTCTCCCTGTGTCTCAACGCCCCCATCATTGCCCACCAGGTGTCCACAGACCTCCCTTCCTTCGGTGGACACCTGGGATGACCTGGGACAAGCAGGGGCTCACCTCCTGGGGCCCTGGGTGAGACCCCAGTCGTCAGAAAGAAGCAGCTGGTTGCAGGACTGCCAGCGAAGACACCTGGGGGCCCCCCAGGCTGAGTTGTTTCCTGGGGGGGGGACCCAGAGACATCCCACTTTGAAGGGACTGCTTATATCCAGCGGGACCCGTGGGCCCAAACAGCTGGAGAGCGGTCCCCAATTTTGTGCAGAGCGGGTGTGATTCATAGATTGTCAGCCCAAAGGGAGGGGGTTACAGGATGACAGGGGCAGGGGAGGAGTAAGCCCTTACTTAGCTCAGAACCAGGAGGGACACTGGGGAGGTGGGAGTGCATCCGGCGTTGGGGGGAGGATGGGGCCCCTGGGGTCTGGCAGGAGGTGAGAGACGTGGGCCTGGCATAGAGGGGTGCACGCGGGGGAGGGGAAACTCAGGGCAGCCTGGGGGTGGCCCCTGCTGCCGGTCCAAGCCCCCTGCCTGCAGGGCCCACATTTCTTGCTCAGGTGTCTTCCCAAGTCAGCGGGAAGCGTTTCTGAGAAGGGAAAGGCATCCCTCAGTCTCGGGGTTTTTCTGAGAACTGCCTTCACCTCTTCTCAGAACTGCCTCCCCCAGACCCCCCCGGGCCCAGCCTGACACACATCAAGTCTCCACCCGCAGGCCTATGGAGGGGGTGAGCGCCTCATCTCTCGGGGGGATGTAACCAGCATGAGCGGGGGCTGAGCTGGGAAGAAAGGCTCTCAGAGCGGGTAAGGGTCTGTTCCTGCCTCAGACAGAGGCATCTGGTCAGCTGTGGCCATTTCAGGTGGAGGAACTGAAGTACAAGACATGGAGACCTATCGCAGGCCATTCCTGCGAATTTAGAGAGGCCCTGGCCCCCTACAGGGACGAGGCAACCCTAGCTCCTCATTCCCCCCCTCCCTCCTCTCTTCCACATTCAAGCCCTGGACACGGGGGTGAGGGTGGGGGCTGGCAGCGGGGGGGGGACAGCCTTCCCTTTAGGAGGTGGGGTTCTAAGGGAGGGCCACAGGCAATAACTCACTTTACCCACAGAAACCTCATTCCTGGCACCCAGTTCGGGACTTGATGCCTCGTGTCCCCAATCACCCCCTTTCGCAGGTAACTGAAGCCCAGGGGCTTGGCAGTGCCCACCGGTCTGTGGAGACGGACGTGGATGCGGGGCGGGCGTGTTCGCAGAGGACCCTGCTCAGCTGCGCCCCGACCACCACTATTCAAACAAAGACAACATTTTTCTCAGACCTCCAGCCTCCTGCCGGCCAGGCCCGAGGGAAAGGTCAGTTGGCCCAAGTAAGGGGCGTCCCTGGGAGGCCCCCCTCAGCCACCCAGGAAAGGTATTATTATCAATATTTTTGTTGTTATAGTTTGCCTGGCAGTGAAGCACACCACCCACATGGGGAAACTGAGACCCCTATGCTCCCCCTCAGCAGTGCCTCCCCTGTCTCCTGCCTTGGTCTCTGGGGCTGAGAGTCTCTGTGTAGTTACCCCCCCCCCTTCTAGGCGACCCCAAAGGCAGATCCACGCCCAGCTGCCTGCAGGTCCCACTAGCACAACCCTTCTTCTGTTGTGGTCTGCATGAAGCCCACTTCACAGATGGGTAAACTGAGGCCCGCTAGGTGAGCTGCTCAGCCTGGGCTGACTCTTTGGTGCTGGGCCAGGACCAGTTTCTTCCATGCCTGGCTGAGCTCCCTGAAGCCATCAGACATGGCGGGCAGCGTGCAGGGCTTGGATCCCAGCTCAGTGGCCGGGCTTGAAATATGTTTATGGATGAGAATTCCAGGACACCTGAGCCACCATGACTGAAGAGGCCTGGCACAGGCTCAGAACACAGGGTGAGGGTGGGTGGAGGCGGGGACAGACCACCATCTGTGCCTCCCCCACACCCAGCAGGGGGTCTCCTGGTTCTTCCAACCTCCCCTTCAAAACCATCTCTAGCCCTGGTCCATGTTTCCCAGTGGTTAGAACGTCAGCCTGCACACCTAAGGGTCTCAGGTTTGATTCCTGTTCAAGGGCATGTACCTGGGTTGCAGGCTCCATCTCAGGCCCCAATCAGAGCCCATGTGGGAAGCAACCAATATGTCTCTCTCTCTCTCTCTCTCTCTCTCTCTCTCTCGCCCCTGGGGTCTGGCAGGAGGTGAGAGACGTGGGCCTGGCATAGAGGGGTGCACGCGGGGGAGGGGAAACTCAGGGCAGCCTGGGGGTGGCCCCTGCTGCCGGTCCAAGCCCCCTGCCTGCAGGGCCCACATTTCTTGCTCAGGTGTCTTCCCAAGTCAGCGGGAAGCGTTTCTGAGAAGGGAAAGGCATCCCTCAGGGTCTCGGGGTTTCTGAGAACTGCCTTCACCTCTTCTCAGAACTGCCTCCCCCAGACCCATCCCAGGCCCAGCCTGACACACATCAAGTCTCCACCCGCAGGCCCTATGGAGGGGGTGAGCGCCTCATCTCTCGGGGGATGTAACCAGCATGAGCGGGGGCTGAGCTGGGAAGAAAGGCTCTCAGAGCGGGTAAGGGTCTGTTCCTGCCTCAGACAGAGGCATCTGGTCAGCTGTGGCCATTTCAGGTGGAGGAACTGAAGTACAAGACATGGAGACCTATCGCAGGCCATTCCTGCGAATTTAGAGAGGCCCTGGCCCCCTACAGGGACGAGGCAACCCTAGCTCCTCAGTCCCTCCCTCCCTCCTCTCTTCCACATTCAAGCCCTGGACACGGGGGTGAGGGTGGGGGCTGGCAGCGGGGGGGGGACAGCCTTCCCTTTAGGAGGTGGGGTTCTAAGGGAGGGCCACAGGCAATAACTCACTTTACCCACAGAAACCTCATTCCTGGCACCCAGTTCGGGACATGATGTTTCAGAACTGTGCCTCGTGTCCCCAATCACCCCCTTTCGCAGGTAACTGAAGCCCAGGGGCTTGGCAGTGCCCACCGGTCTGTGGAGACGGACGTGGATGCGGGGCGGGCGTGTTCGCAGAGGACCCTGCTCAGCTGCGCCCCGACCACCACTATTCAAACAAAGACAACATTTTTCTCAGACCTCCAGCCTCCTGCCAGCCAGGCCCGAGGGAAAGGTCAGTTGGCCCAAGTAAGGGGGGTCCCTGGGAGGCCCCCCTCAGCCACCCAGGAAAGGTATTATTATCAATATTTTTGTTGTTATTGTTTGCCTGGCAGTGAAGCACACCACCCACATGGGGAAACTGAGACCCCTATGCTCCCCCTCAGCAGTGCCTCCCCTGTCTCCTGCCTTGGTCTCTGGGGCTGAGAGTCTCTGTGTAGTTACCCCCCCCCCCCTTCTAGGCGACCCCAAAGGCAGATCCACGCCCAGCTGCCTGCAGGTCTCCCACTAGCAACCCTTCTTCTGTTGTGGTCTGCATGAAGCCCACTTCACAGATGGGTAAACTGAGGCCCGCTAGGTGAGCTGCTCAGCCTGGGCTGACTCTTTGGTGCTGGGCCAGGACCAGTTTCTTCCATGCCTGGCTGAGCTCCCTGAAGCCATCAGACATGGCAGGCAGAGTGCAGGGCTTGGATCCCAGCTCAGTGGCCGGGCTTGAAAATGTTTATGGGATGAGAATTCCAGGACACCTGAGCCACCATGACTGAAGAGGCCTGGCAGGCTTAGAACACACAGGGTGAGGGTGGGTGGAAGCGGGGACAGACCACCATCTGTGCCTCCCCCACACCCAGCAGGGGGTCTCCTGGTTCTTCCAACCTCCCCTTCAAAACCATCTCTAGCCCTGGTCCATGTTTCCCAGTGGTTAGAACGTCAGCCTGCACACCTAAGGGTCTCAGGTTTGATTCCTGTTCAAGGGCATGTACCTGGGTTGCAGGCTCCATCTCAGGCCCCAATCAGAGCCCATGTGGGAAGCAACCAATATGTCTCTCTCTCTCTCTCTCTCTCTCTCTCTCTCTCTCTCTCTCTCTTTCTCTTTTCCTCCCTCCCTCCCTCCCTTCCAGTCTCTCTAAAAATCAATGGAGAAAGTATCCTCAGGTGAAGATTAACAAACAAACAACAAAAAATCATGTCTAATCTGTCCACTTCTCCCCACCTCTGCATTCCCACAGTCCGGGGCACCCCTGTTTTCTGCCTGGATCTTTGTCCCCCGCCCCCCCTTCCTACCCTCCTGCTTCGGAATGCCTGCCCATCATGTGGTACCAGAAGGGACTTTTCCAAAGGAAAATTGCTTTGTTGCCTCCACTCATGTGCTAGAAGCCCCCATGGCTCCCTTCCTTCTCAGTAAAACCCAGACTTTTCCACCTGATCTTTGAGGCTTTCCCGCCACCACTCAGCCTGAAGCTAACAAACCTCCTACGGTTCCTGCCTCAGGGCCTTTGCACATGCAGTTTCCTCTATCTTCTCTCACCCAGCAGTTCCTCCTTCCTCAAAGCCCTTCCTTGGGGAACCCCTCCCTGTCCTCCAAACAGACCCTCCATTGCCCCCACAGGCTCCTCCCCCAGTCCTGGGTTCTTCTCTCTGACTCCACCCTGAGATAGAGGTCTCATGGGTCTCAATTTTATTCAAAGATTCCTGGGGGGCAGGGGGCAGTGGAGGGGCATTTGCTACCTGTGCCCTGGTCATCAAACAGGGGCCCCCAACCTTGGCCCAACTCATCCCCTGGGGGAAAGCCAGGCCTCTTATAGACCAAGCCCCCATGGAATTTTAGTGTTGGCCACGCCCCCACAGAAGCCACACCCCTTCGTGCCCACACTGCTGCCTGGTTCTGCCCTTTACCAGAGGTTTCATCACTAACTTCCCCCACAACTCCAGAATGGTTTTAGTTTGGGGGTCTTTCTGGAACCCCTTCATGCCTTTCCCACTCTCCACCCCCTCATGGTGGCATCAATTTACCCTCATGCACCCCTCCCCTCAGCCCTTTCCCCTCCAGTTATCAGACCAACACCCCCACCTCCAGGAAGCCCTCCCTGAACCCTCCACGGTTTTCTAATTAGACATCCATTTGTCTCTACCACAGAAAGAGGCCACTTCCAGGTGGTCATCACCCAGTCCCCAGGATCCAACCCAGGAGTTGGTACTCAGGAGGTAGTCACGGGACCTTTGTGTAGATATGTGGAATGTGGGGTACCTGGAGGCTCCTGCCTGGTCCCCTGGCCTTGGAAGAACACGTGTGTCAGGCTGGGCTTCTGCAGAGGGGTGGCCTGGAGCTGCCTGCACCCTTTGCCTCCTGGGATCCCCGACCCTGTTCAAGCCCTCTGACTCCTAAAGGCTTGTGGTGCCCTCTTCCCTTTGCAGAGTTTAGGGTGCAGGGCCTTCTGGGGATTCTAAGCTCCTCCCAGCCCCTTCCCCGGTACAGCAAGGGCACAACCCAGTGACAGGTGACCATCCACAAAATCCAGCGTTTAGAGCCAGAGACACCGAGGCACATGGTTAAACTAAGTCCTGGGGCTTGATGCCCGCGCTCCCTCGACCTCTTCCGTCCTCAGCTGACCCTTTGCCTCCTGGGATCCCCGACCCTGTTCAAGCCCTCTGACTCCTAAAGACTTGTGGTGCCCTCTTCCCTTTGCAGAGTTTAGGGTGCAGGGCGTTCTGGGGATTCTAAGCTCCTCCCAGCCCCTTCCCCGGTACAGCAAGGACACAACCCAGTGACAGGTGACCATCCACAAAACCCCAGCGTTTAGAGCCAGAGACACCGAGGAACATGGTTAAACTAAGTCCTGGGGCTTGATGCCCGCGCTCCCTCGACCTCTTCCGTCCTCAGCTGATCTCTCTAAAAATCAATGGAGAAAGTATCCTCAGGTGAAGATTAACAAACAAACAACAAAAAATCATGTCTAATCTGTCCACTTCTCCCCACCTCTGCATTCCCACAGTCCGGGGCACCCCTGTTTTCTGCCTGGATCTTTGTCCCCCGCCCCCCCTTCCTACCCTCCTGCTTCGGAAACCTCCCCTGAGCATCCCATTTCACAGATGTGGAAACTGGGGCCGAGAGTGGGACCCTGCCTGCCCAGACCCCCTCCGGCTGCCAGGGCCTGGTTGGAGAAGATAAAGCCATGAGCCTTTATCAGCCAGAGTGACATGATGGATGAGCCGGAGAATTCCTCGCAGCCGTCCAGCTGCCCATCGATCGGGCATCCCAGCCTCCGTGGCCGGCCACGATTAATTTATGTGGGACCGGAGAACACTAATTAAGTCTGTTTAAGAGGAAGTTAACTTTAATGCCCTGGCCGTCTGCCTCCCACACTGTCAGAGTGGCCGGAAGGTTCCACGGGTGGCGGGGAGAACCCAGACGTGTGGCTGCTTCCCCTGTGGGCCAGCCCGTGTCGGGTCAGGCCAGCCACGCACCACATGCCTGGCTGAGCTCCCTGAAGCCATCAGACATGGCGGGCAGCGTGCAGGGCTTGGATCCCAGCTCAGTGGCCGGGCTTGAAATATGTTTATGGATGAGAATTCCAGGACACCTGAGCCACCATGACTGAAGAGGCCTGGCAGGCTTAGAACACACAGGGTGAGGGTGGGTGGAAGCGGGGACAGACCACCATCTGTGCCTCCCCCATGGAGAAAGTATCCTCAGGTGAAGATTAACAAACAAACAACAAAAAATCATGTCTAATCTGTCCACTTCTCCCCACCTCTGCATTCCCACAGTCCGGGGCACCCCTGTTTTCTGCCTGGATCTTTGTCCCCCGCCCCCCCTTCCTACCCTCCTGCTTCGGAATGCCTGCCCATCATGTGGTACCAGAAGGGACTTTTCCAAAGGAAAATTGCTTTGTTGCCTCCACTCATGTGCTAGAAGCCCCCATGGCTCCCTTCCTTCTCAGTAAAACCCAGACTTTTCCACCTGATCTTTGAGGCTTTCCCGCCACCACTCAGCCTGAAGCTAACAAACCTCCTACGGTTCCTGCCTCAGGGCCTTTGCACATGCAGTTTCCTCTATCTTCTCTCACCCAGCAGTTCCTCCTTCCTCAAAGCCCTTCCTTGGGGAACCCCTCCCTGTCCTCCAAACAGACCCTCCATTGCCCCCACAGGCTCCTCCCCCAGTCCTGGGTTCTTCTCTCTGATTCCACCCTGAGATAGAGGTCTCATGGGTCTCAATTTTATTCAAAGATTCCTGGGGGGCAGGGGGCAGTGGAGGGGCATTTGCTACCTGTGCCCTGGTCATCAAACAGGGGCCCCCAACCTTGGCCCAACTCATCCCCTGGGGGAAAGCCAGGCCTCTTATAGACCAAGCCCCCATGGAATTTTAGTGTTGGCCACGCCCCCACAGAAGCCACACCCCTTCGTGCCCACACTGCTGCCTGGTTCTGCCCTTTACCAGAGGTTTCATCACTAACTTCCCCCACAACTCCAGAATGGTTTTAGTTTGGGGGTCTTTCTGGAACCCCTTCATACCTTCCCCACTCTCCACCCCCTCATGGTGGCATCAATTTACCCTCATCCACCCCTCCCCTCAGCCCTTTCCTCTCCAGTTATCAGCCCAACACCCCCACCTCCAGGAAGCCCTCCCTGAACCCTCCACGGTTTTCTAATTAGACATCCATTTGTCTCTACCACAGAAAGAGGCCACTTCCAGGTGGTCATCACCCAGTCCCCAGGATCCAACCCAGGAGTTGGTACTCAGGAGGTAGTCACGGGACCTTTGTGTAGATATGTGGAATGTGGGGTACCTGGAGGCTCCTGCCTGGTCCCCTGGCCTTGGAAGAACACGTGTGTCAGGCTGGGCTTCTGCAGAGGGGTGGCCTGGAGCTGCCTGCACCCTTTGCCTCCTGGGATCCCCGACCCTGTTCAAGCCCTCTGACTCCTAAAGACTTGTGGTGCCCTCTTCCCTTTGCAGAGTTTAGGGTGCAGGGCGTTCTGGGGATTCTAAGCTCCTCCCAGCCCCTTCCCCGGTACAGCAAGGGCACAACCCAGTGACAGGTGACCATCCACAAAATCCAGCGTTTAGAGCCAGAGACACCGAGGCACATGGTTAAACTAAGTCCTGGGGCTTGATGCCCGCGCTCCCTCGACCTCTTCCGTCCTCAGCTGACACAGCTGGAGAAAAACTAAGGACTACATGGATGGCTTGCAGGGCCCTGGCCGGGATTAAATGAGGTGGTACTTAGCACCAGGCTGGTCCTTCTTCCTCTCCAGGCTCATGGCCGCCTCACCTCCCCTGAGCATCCCATTTCACAGATGTGGAAACTGGGGCCGAGAGTGGGACCCTGCCTGCCCAGACCCCCTCCGGCTGCCAGGGCCTGGTTGGAGAAGATAAAGCCATGAGCCTTTATCAGCCAGAGTGACATGATGGATGAGCCGGAGAATTCCTCGCAGCCGTCCAGCTGCCCATCGATCGGGCATCCCAGCCTCCGTGGCCGGCCACGATTAATTTATGTGGGACCGGAGAACACTAATTAAGTCTGTTTAAGAGGAAGTTAACTTTAATGCCCTGGCCGTCTGCCTCCCACACTGTCAGAGTGGCCGGAAGGTTCCACGGGTGGCGGGGAGAACCCAGACGTGTGGCTGCTTCCCCTGTGGGCCAGCCCGTGTCGGGTCAGGCCAGCCACGCACCACCTGGCCACCAAGTCCAGCTCCTGTGAGCTTCTACAGCTTCCAGCTGTGCAGAAAGGCCCGGGAGGAGCCTAGGCTGGCCTGGGTGGCCACCCTCCTGTGTGCAGACGTGAGGCAAGTGGGAAGACAGCTACCTGCACGGAGGGCCAGTTCTGGCCTCTGCCTGACATCACCTCCGAGAGCGAGAACAGAGGCTGGGACGCAGTAGGTGCTCGGTTAGTGCTTGCCATGTCACAGATTCCCCGTGGAGCTCTTCTAACCCGAGTGGAGTTGTAAGTCTGGAGGGCAAATCGGGCACGTCCCTCCCTTGCTTGAGACACTCTATGGCTCCCCAGTGCTCTCCCACAGGAGTGCAGAGACCTGAATAGGCCCTGAGCCTCTGTCCACAGTTAGATGGAACTTCTCAGGTTGCCCTTCCACACCTCTGAGCCTTTGCATGTGCTGGCCCCTCTGCCAGGAATTCCCAGGGATTCCAAGGGACTCGCTCCAGAGTGGTACCTGCCACAGGTAAAGGACAGGCATTTGTCCATCAGGTCATGGAGGGACATTGGCCCTTCACCTTGGGGGAGGGGGCCTCCAGGAGCAGAGACTTGGAGGGAGAACCTGAGCTCCCCAAAATGGGCAGCTGAAGCTGTGCTGAAATGAGGTGCCAACGGCTGATACCCAGGCCGAAAAGTGTCTACTGTGTGTAGGGGGAGGGGGAGAGGGGGGCGATTGCTCAGTGCCACCCACTCTCTGGGATAGGCAGGTCCCTCTCCCTACCCAGGTAAGGAACTAGTGTTCTCCAGTCCCCTTACCTTGGATTGGGGAGGTTCAGGGAGGTCGGTGGAAACAGATGGATTTGGATGTTTTCTGCAAGGCACTGGTGAGCCATGAATGGCTCTTGAGCAGAGGAAGACTGTGATCTGATTTTTGTTCTTAAATGTCTCCCTGAGAGATGCACCAGTCGAGGGCACAGCACTGGAAGGAGAAAGCCAACCTTTGAGCATGTCAGCCAGGAGCCCCTGGCTGGTGTTTGGTGTCCAGGAGCAGGGCAGCAGGAAGGGGGTCCTGTGAGCAGTGGGGGAGTGTCCAGAGTGGTCAGTCCGAGTTCGCCCCACCCTCCTTGATTGGTATGAGGCCTTCAGGCAGGTCACCTCCTGCTCTGGCCTCCATCTCCCCATTGGCCCAGCAAGGTGTTGGCTTAACCCTAACCTGTGGGGACATTTAACCCAAACCCTGCAGACCCCCAGGCCCTGGTCTGAGACCCCTCCCTGATTCCCGGCCCCGCCACCTGCCGGCCTCCCCTCTCAGGCAACATCTTCATTACGGAGCCGAGTTGTTTAAATAAATGAATTAATATTGACGAACCATCAGTGCCCTAATAAATGATTAGTTAAGGCGCACATACATCACGCCGCGGGGACGCCACAGCCCTTAATTACTGCTGCAGAGGGGCCAGCGGGGCCACGGCTGCTGCCCCAAACCCCTTCCTGAGCCTGGACCCCTTCCTGGCCACCCAGCTCCCCCTGGGTCTCAGGAGGTGGGCAGGAAGGCAAATCTGGCTTGTCTCTCCCATGTCTCCATCTCAGACCTAGTTCAGTCCCGCCTGGTGTGTGTGTGCTCTCGGCTCAGCTTCATCCCAGATTCCTCACCTCCCTGCCTGGACACACCGCCCCCCCCCCCAAATCCCTACCCTCCCAGGAACCTGAGGGCCAGGTTTAAAATGGCTCCTTCCTCATCCTTTCCTTACTCTAAAGCAGGGGTTCTCAACCTGTGGGTCGCGACCCCTTTGGGGGTCGAACAACCCTTTCACAGGGGTCGCCTAAGACCATCGGAAAACACATATATAATTACATATTGTTTTTGTGATTAATCACTATGCTTTAATTATGTTCAATTTGTAACAATGAAATTGGGGGTCACCACAACATGAGGAACTGTATTAAAGGGTCGCGGCATTAGGAAGGTTGAGAACCACTGCTAAAGCCTCCTGTGGCTCCCGGGGAACTTCAGAAAAAGACCTGAGTCCTCACATGGATCATGAACACCCGCCCCCCCATGAAGCCTGGCCAGCTTCAGAGCCTCCCGCCTTCCCCCCACATCCTGATTCCTGCCTCAGGGCCTTTGCAGGTTCTGTTCCCTCTGCCAGAAATGCCTTTTCCCCTCTGGGCCCAGGCGTTCCTGCTCACCTCTCCGCCTGCAGCTGAGAAACCAGTGGAGGGGACTTGTAGGGAGAATCTGGGTGAAACCTGGGGAGAACCTAGCGGGGATGCCCGGGGAACCTGAAGAGGAGAGGAGCTATGTGGGGGAGGGAGGGGCCTAGGGGCCTGAGGAGGAAACCCGGGGAGGACTTGGAGGGAACTGCCAGGTGGGGGTGGTCCCGGCCCAAGCTGAGGAGTCTGCCCAAGCCCCTGGCCTGAGGAGTCTCCACCGCCCCTGGGAGCAGCAAGGGGGACACCCAGGCCTTGAAGCTTTTGCCCTCCTCTGACACCCCTACCCTGTGTCTCAGCTTCCCTAGGACGTGAGGGGAGACCCCTGAGGGCTCCTGCCCCAACTGGGGATTTGGCAGAAGGCAGGTGAGACCTAAGAGATGAGCAGCTGGTTCATTTATGCTCTTCCTTTCCCCCACCCTGGTGTCCACCCACCATGACTCACGCATCCTGCATGCAAGTCAGGGCTGGGCCAGAGGGAAGGATAGGGCCCTGCATATCCCCTCTCAGGTGCCCAATGACTCAGCCCTTTGGGGGCCCCCTGCCCCTACCCCAGCCTGACTGTTTACAGTGCGGTGACATTGTCCAGAGAGGGCAGGGGCCCAGCAGAGCGCACACAACTTGGCGGCTGCAGACCTTGCTCTGGGAGGAGCAGGGGTGTCCATGGAGCTTCTGGTCTTTGTGGCCCTGAGCGTGACCGGCGTCTGCGTTAAGGGAGGTGGTGGGCCCCCCACACCCCCTGCCAGGAGGCTCTTCACAGCTGTCCAGCAGGGACACCTGGAGACACCACAGCTAATGGCTGCTGAGAGGGAGTGGGGAGGGTTCGAGCAGAGCTGAGAAGTAGGGAGAGATGTGGCTAAGGACACAGGGAGAGACAGAGGAGGGGGGAGGGGGAGACAGAGATGGAGAAAAACAGAGATATAGGGATGGAGAGAGAGACAAAGAGAGAGAGATATTCAGAGGGGGCAGAGAGAGACAGAGGGACATGGAGCGAGCGAGAGGAGAGTTATGAGAGGGGCAGGCAAGTGGGGCCCTCTGGGGATGTGCAGGGGAAGCTCTGACAGGACATGGGGGGGCCCTCCTACCCAGCCTGCCTCTGACCCTGCCCAAGGCCCAGGAGCTCTGGGCTTGGCCCCTACCATTGGGCCAGCTCCCAAGCAGTCCCTCCCTTTGTCATTGTTGAGCCCGCACTCTGCCTCTATTAAGCTCCTGCTATGATGGGTCCTTCTGTCTGGCTGGTCTAGGATCCCTGTGGGAGGCCAGGGACATGCTCCCTCCCTAGACCTCCCTCTACTGAGATCTCTCCCTAACCCTCCCTTCCTCCTCCCCCTCCCCCCCCCCCCCCCCCCCCCCCCCCCCCCCCCCCCCCCCCCCCCCCCCCCCCCCCCCCCCCCCCCCCCCCCCCCCCCCCCACCAGGGGCAGGCCCCTTCACCATGGGTGGGCCCTGGTGAAGCAGACAAGGTCATACTATGTGGCTGTGGCCCAAACCTGGTTAATCTCCAGCTTTTGCCTGGAACCTCCTCCTGGAAGCTCCGGGAGACGACCCAGGCCCCTCTTTGGCTCTGTGCGTCCGTTTCTTACATTCAGAGCCTCAGAAATACATGCTCAAGGCCCTTTCCTCAAAGGCAAACCCAGGGTCAGACACAGACGCATCTGGGTTTAGAATCTCATCTTCTGGACTCTGAACAAGACCCCCATCCTCCCTGAACCTCGGTTTCCCCCCTTTGAAGACCAGGCCAGTTATGTTTCCCGCCTCACAGGGCTGTTGGGGTGAAGGGGGTACCCGGGACATACAGTTAGCACTCTATAAATGTTGGGGATGATTGAACGATAAAGGTTTGTGGCAACAATGGACTGGGAAGGTTATCAAGAGTAGAAGTCCAGTCTGAGTGGTTACAATTTAATTTACTACCACCACCATTATTGCTAAGTACTATTGTTTAGTCAATTGACAAACGCTAGCTGTGGGAGCATTTGGAATAGGGGCCTCTGAGGGCATATCTGGGTTGAGTGTGGGTGGCCACCCGAACCAGCTCACCACCTCCTCAGCCCACACTGGAGGCTAAATCTGCCTTCGGCCCTGACCCCCAAGGCCAAGCACCTCCCAGAGGCCTTTGCGGTACAGAAGGGGATAGGATGGGTGAAAGAGCTGGGCCCTCCAAAACCAGTCCCTTCCTCCCCTCCCCCCCCAAGTCCTCCCCAGGTTCCCCCTCAGGTCCCCCCTAGTTTTTCCACCAATTCCCCCAGGTTCTCTCCAGGTTCCCCAGGCATCTCCCCTAGGTTCTCTCCTAAGTTCTCCCCCAGGTTTCACCCAGGTTCTCCCCACAAGTTCTCTGCACTGGTTTCTCAGCTGCAGGCTAAGGGATGAGCAGGAACGCCTGGGCCCAGAGGGGAAAAGGCATTTCTGGCAGAGGGAACAGAAGCTACAAAGGCCCTGAGGCAGGAATCAGGATGTGGGGGGAAGGGGG
>NW_005358901.1:1818389-1834187 GCF_000412655.1 Myotis brandtii | reverse complement strand
TCTTGGGGAGGGTGGGTGGGGGCTTCATGAGCCATATGAGGGCTCAGGTCTTTTTCCGGAGTTCACTGGGAGCCACAGGCTTTAGAGTAAGGAAGGGATGAGGAAGGAGCCATTTTAAACCAGGCCCGCAGGCTCCTGGGAGGGTAGGGATGTTGGGGGCAGGCAGGGAGTCTGGGATGAGGCTGAGCATACACACACCAGGCGGGACTGAACTGTCTGAGATGGAGACACGGGAAAGACAGGCCAGCTTTGCCTTCCTGCCCACCTCCTGAGACCCAGGGGGGAGCAGGGTGGCCAGGAAGGGGTCCAGGCTCGGGAAGGGGTTTAGGGCAGAGTGCTCTGGCTCAGCCCTCTGGCGGTGGGAGCTCAGGGCCTCAGTTCCCCCACCTGTATAATGGGATCACAGACTCCCCCACCCCACGTGTTGCAGTGACCAGAAACAGACCCCTAAAGGACAACAGGGCCAATCATGAGCCACAATTATTATTTATAATAACAACAGCCCTAGCTGGTTTGGCTCAGTGGATAGAGCGTCGGCCTGCGGATTGAAGGGTCCCAGGTTTGATTCCGGTCAAGGACAGATGCCCGGGTTGCGGTCTCCATTCCCAGTGTGGGGTGTGCAGGGGGCAGCCGATCAATGATTCTCTCTCATCATGGATGTTTCTATCGCTCTCTTCCTCTCTGAAATCAGTAAAAATATAAAAAAATTTAAATAATAACAATAATAATAGTGACTATTGGATTAATGTGCCCCTGCACACACCCCACATACGCCTGCCACACGAGGCACTCCACAAACGCAGCTGGATAAATGCGTCTTCCTGGCTATGGCACCCCTCGGAGCCTCCGTCTCCAAACCCACAGAATGGGGGCCCCAATGAGGCACCCTGCTCGTCCCGGGAGCACCAGAACAGGGGCACTCAGGGAGCCCTCAAACAAGAGGCCACCCCCTGCCCCATCCCCTCCCTCGGCCCTGTGCCCTAGGGAGCCGTTTACAAGAAGCCTTGTGCTTCTCCCACCGCCCCTGCCTGGCGGCCCTACCCAGCCGGGGTAATCTAATCGTGTTTCCAAGACTGCGATCAATAACCCCCAGGCGGCGCCAAAACGAGGCTCTTAAAGGGCCAGCAGCCCAGCCCTGGCCAGCAGGGAGAGGGAGCCCCATAGTCAGGCCTGGACCCCAGCTCAATGCTGTGGGAAGACAGGCTCCCTGCATCAGCACAGCCCATGGTAGCCCCCACCCACAGGCTGTGTGGTTCTGAACCAGCCGCCTGGCCTCTCTGAGCTGCCTCCCCCTTAAAAGGGTCCCCAGGAGGCCCACATCTCCATCTGCGCCCATTGCCTGGATGGGGAAACGGAGACTCGGAAAGGATTTATCCTGTGCATTCTGCTCTCCCTCAAACCATCACCACCCACTATCATGCCCACTCAGCACCCCGCCCCAAGGTCCCTCTGCATCCCCTCCCCGTGGGCCCAGGCCCAGGATCCATACAAACATACTTAGTGATCAATGTCTGTGCCGGACCCAGCTCATCGACCTGCAGGTAGGCCCCCTGTGGCCCCCTACCCTTCCATGCTGCCTTCTGAGTTTATCCCCGTCATTCTGTCAACAAGGGAGAAAGCCTGTTCCTTCTGGGTGTTCGGGAACCTTCCCCGGCCCCGTCCTATAAAGGAAAACCCTGAAGGCCCCTGACTGCTTCCCTGGGACCTGGAACGGTGAGATGCTCAGCGTTCGGATGGTGGGCTCCTCCAGGAGCAGTGACAGCAGCCAGCTCGGGAGTTAGAATGTGACTTCGGTGTCTGTTGTGTTGTGGATGCCGCCCTGGTTTCGAGTGCCTGCCCTGACCAGTGCCTGGCTGGGTGGCCTTGTCATGGGCTGTAAATTGTGACGGGACCTAGCCTTCCTCCTGGCGGGCTGAGGAACTGTGCCTCACACATAGTGAGCGCTCCAAAAACGGGCCTGGATTGGATTTGGAGTCTGGACGTGCTCTGGGAGAAACTGAGGCCCAAGAAGTGCATACCATCCCTGTGCGTCCAGGGCTCACTTGACCTCTGACCCTGCTGACACTACCCCCAGGGACCCACTCACCCTCTCTGAGTCTCACCACCTTTGCTCTGGCTGAGGGACCCACATCGAACACCCAGGCCTGACCCCACTTCCTTGTCACCTTCTGGGACCAGAGTCTGGGCTGCAGGGGTGAGAAAAGATTGATGGAGTGGCTGACCCTGTGGCCACCGTTGCCAAGGAGATGGCCCATGAGGGCTGGGCGGAGGAAGTGGCCAGGGCCAGGGGTGACAGGGGGACAGAGAGGGAGGGGAGAGAGGGATAAAGGGAGAGCAGAGAGGGAGGGGAGATGGACAGAGGGAAGGACAGAGAAACAGCAGAAAGGAGCTACAGCAAAGGGCCACAGTCTTCACATCAGAGCCTCCTCAGGAGCTTGTCAGCTCTACTAACAGCCATGGGTGGGGCCCGGGAACCAGCATTCACCCATCCCTGGAGTCTACCTTTGAGGAACCGCTGATGACAGGCTCTTGTCTGCAGACGTGGCCTGGACCACCTGAGGTCACCCGGCAGAGCTGGGAGCCAGGGGAGCTGGCACCCGCCTGCTCTCTATGGTGGTGCTGCATCTATTCATGCCCAAGAGACTAGGAAAGGTGTCCTAGAAGAAGGGCCAATGGCGCAGGGCCCTGCAGGATGAATAGGAGTTTGTGAGTAGAGAGGGACCAGTAAGAAGGAGGGAGGCAGCTCTGCATCCAGCCCTGGGAGTGGAGAGGAGGGGGGGCGGATGGGATTACAGGGAGGGTCCCTGCTTTGCTAATGATCTATAACGCTGGAACCTCTGTTTGGGGCTGGCGGGCTGTGTCCGTGTTGTTGGAGCTGGGCCTGGATCCCGATTTTCACGGAGAGTGTTGGGCTTGTCCTTCAGCCAGGTGCGCCGCCACGCACATGTCTGAGCCAGACGCACGCATTCTCAGGGGCCCAAGCGCAGCACTGGCAGGCACGTGCGCCGGGCTCAGCGGGCGTCCCCGCATTTCTGGGCGCTGAGCGCCCCCTAATGGACAGTGGCCGCGGCTTGGGCCCCACTGCATGTTCATCCCTGAGAGCGCAATTGAGGGTCCAGCTTGGGGTGGTCCCTTCTCCAACCAGGTCAGGCCGGGAATCGATGTGGGAGTCAAATGGTTACATGAGGGTGAAAAGTCAGGGGGGAGGGTGCCCAGGAGTTAGAACGGGCAGCCGAGTAGGGCCCCCATTTCCTTCCTCACCATTCAGCCCCTCCGTCGTGCCCGTTGGAGCCCATGTGCCCTGGTCTGGGGGAATCTCTCTGACTTGGTATTCCCCCCACTGGGGGCTTCCTCGAGGTCCCGGAGTGCGGGCTGGGCTCCATGGGGCGGGGGCTCCGAGGAAGACCCGCGGCCTCTCCTCAGGGCGCCACCAGGGGACAGCAGTGCCCAGGTGCATGCCTCCGCTAAACATGGAGCGCCCCACCTCGCTGCCCGCGGCCTGTTTCCCAGCTCGCAATGGGGACGTGCGTGGTCCAAGGTGGCACGGAAGGCCTCTGGGAAGAGGTGACCTTGTAGGGAAAAGACCTGCACACAGGCAGGGGAACAGCATGTGCGCAGGCCTAAAGGTAGGCCATCTGAACAGGTGGGAGCTGAAGGGCATCCTGAGGCTGAGCCAGCCAGAGGACAAATGCGGAGGCAGGAGGTTTGGAGAGAGACCACAGCTGGGGCTGTGGAGGGGCCCCCGGTTCTGGTCTGAACTCAGGAGGTTGGGTTGACAGCATCATTCAGGTTCAATGACAGAATCCAAAGGTTTGAAGATAGATTTTGATCCTAAATTCTCAACTTTCCCAATATGGGATGCTTAGAATGGAGCCACCTGTAGAAACTTCCGGAATCCTGGTCCCCCTGGCTGATGCCAAGATTGATGCCTGGGGAGAGGGGGGGTGAGTGGGGTCCCTGTGATCCAAGGGACAGGGGTAACACTAAAGGGCAAGGATCTTGTACCCACAGGCAGGGTGAGGAAGGCCTCATCCTCACCCCCTGGGTAGTTCCAGAGTTTCTGTGCCTTTTGTTTGTTTTCAGAGAGGAAGGAAGAAAAAGAGAGATAGAAACATCAATGATGAGAGAGAGTCATCTATCGGCTGCCTCCTGCACGCCCCCCACCAAGGACTGAGCCGGCACCCCAGGCATGTGCCCTGACCGGGAATGGAACCATGACCTCCTAGTTCATAGGTTGATGATCAAACACTCAGCCACTCCGGCTGAGCAGAGTTTCTGTGCCTTTAAGATAATGCAGCAAAATTAGCAACTCTGCCATCATTAATATGCAGAAATGCAAATCAGGGGGTGATTAAGCCACAGCCCCCAGAGGATATTTCTGCAGTGATGGATTCTATTGTCAGTGAGGTTTGGCATATTGATGTGCTAGAGAGGGAAAGGGGGCTGTAGATCTGGGGGCTGAGGGTCCTGGGGGGGTACCCACCCAGTGCCCTACTTGATGCTTGCAAACCCCTCTCACCCTCCTTCCCCAGGGCCTGACCTTGGGACCGGAAAGGGGGAACAGTGGGCAGGTTCTGCCAGGCCAGCTTGCCAGGTGACCTGGGGTTAGGGACTGGAACTTGGCTGAGGGTGGCCCCTGGGCCTCAGGGCCTTTGCACTGCCAGTGTTCCAACCAGGATCACTTCTGGCCTTCATATTCCCCCCCCCCCAGGGACCCCCAAGCCAGGGACCCCCAAGCCACCCAGCTCTGACCCCGCACCAGCTTCAGATGCCTACAGCAGCGCTGTCAGGATTGTTTCCCCCTTATATGCCTCCCTTGCTCCCCCACCCAGGGCACATATCACCAGCCTGTGGTCCCACCAGGTGCCTGTGCCCAGCACTTGTGGGCCCAGAGAGGGTTCCCACAAGCACTCTACAGAGAAACAGAGGAAGAGAGAGACAGACAGAGACATAGACTATGATAGAGAGAGACAAAGGCAGACAGAAAGACAATAAAGAGAGAGAGAGAGAGAGACAGAGAGACAGAGAGAGAAAAACAGAAAAAGGCAGAGAGACAGAGAGAGAGACAGAAAGAGAGATATGAGTGTTCCAACCAGGATCACTTCTGGCCTTCATATTCCGCCCCCCCCCCCAGGGGCCCCCAAGCCACCCAGCTCTGACCCCGCACCAGCTTCAGATGCCTACAGCAGCGCTGTCAGGATTGTTTCCCCCTTATATGCCTCCCTTGCTCCCCCACCCAGGGCACATATCACCAGCCTGTGGTCCCACCAGGTGCCTGTGCCCAGCATTTGTGGGCCCAGAGAGGGTTCCCACAAGCACTCTACAGAGAAACAGAGGAAGAGAGAGACAGACAGAGACATAGACTATGATAGAGAGAGACAAAGGCAGACAGTAAAGAGATAAAGAGAGAGAGAGAGAGAGACAGAGAGACAGAGAGAGACAGAGAGAGAAAAACAGAGAAAGGCAGAAAGAGAGATACAGAGACACAGCCCTTCGACAACCCCTCCCAGCAGAGGCTCAGAGTTGGCCCAGGGCCAGCTGCCAGCTGCTGCCTCCCTTCCTCCCCCCTCTGCCCTCCCTCCTGCACTCCTGGTGGGGGCTGGGGCCCCAGAGGAGCCCCAGCTGCTGCTGCCACACACACAGGCTTGTTTGGTGGCCCTTCCAGCTGCCCTGGGACCCCACAGTCCCTGGGCTGGAGAAAGTGCCCCTAGGCAGGGGCTTCTAGGCACCACTAGCTGTAGGACAGGCCTCTGAGCCTCACCTGTGCCATGAAACCACCCTTCAATTCATCCTCTCCATCCTTTGGTGCCCACCGTGTACCAGGCTTAGGCGGGGTGCTGGGGATGCAGGGGTGGCCTGGCTAGGCCCAGGGGCTGTCCTTGTGAAACTGGAGGTTTGGGGGCAGGCACTGAACAAGCCAATCAGATGGTTTGGGATATTGATAGGTACAAGGGGGAAAGGTAACAATGAGGCCTGATAGGCTGGAGAGTGAGGAGAGAGGGTGTTCTTGGGCGAGGGCCCAGCCGTGCAAAGGCCCTGAGGTCAGAATGAGACATCAAGTCCAAGGAGCAGCGAGGAGCAGCCAGTGTGGCTGAAGGAAGGCCAGGTCTGAGAGCACAGGGTATGTGCTTTATGCCCCCAGTTTCCTTCTCTCCCCGGTTTCTTCCTTTTCCTCTGGTCCTGCCCAGACCCCACTCCTGGCTGGGGGTGTCTGCCCAGTTCTGGGGCCCTGCTGGGCCCCTGTGTTGCTGACATAACCAAGCCACAGGTGGGGAAGGAATTAGAAACTGGTGGGTGAATTTTCTTCTTCGTGCCCGCTCTGCAACCCTATAAGCAAGGCACAGAGAGGTTAGACTCAGAGGCTGGTCTGGGATCCAGCATTCCACTGTGCTCTGCCCTGGGGCTAGCTTGGGGTGGAAGAAAACAGAGAAGCAGAGAGGAGCCAGACTCCCCCCTCCCCCATCAGACAGTGTGGTGATGGGGAGGCCAGGCCCAGGAAACCAGAGCTGAGGGACTCACAAGGATTGGAGGCAGGCCCTCAGGATAAATGGGGAGCTCGGCCAGTGTGGCTCAGTGGTTGAGCATGGACCTAGGAACCAGGAGGTCACGGTTCGAGTCCCGGTCAGGGCACATGCCCAGGTTGTGGGCTCGATCCCCAGTGTGGGGCGTGCAGGAGGCAGCCGATCCATGATTCCCTCTCATCATGGACGTTTCTATCTCTCTCTCCTTCTCCCTTCCTTCTCTGAAATCAATTTTTTTTAAAAAAAAGATAAATGGGGAAACTGAGAGCAGCAGCCTTCAGAGAGGAGGATCTATAACCCAGTTCCTCCCAGGCAGTGCTTGGGGCTGTCCCTGCCCTCCAGGAAGGAGCCCCCTCCTTGTTCTCGCAGCACCAGGAGACCCAGCCTTGACCCTCATGGGTGTTGTCACTAATCGCCTTCAATTTATGAGAACTCCAGCCCTGCGTAGGGGTTAATCATGCTGGGCTCTCTTTGCAGTGCTCCTTGGACGCTGCTCATTCCCAGGATCACCCTGGGGGGTTAGGGGTGCTTCTCAGGCACCAGCGGTTTCCCCCAGAAGACCCCAGGGCAGCTAGGAGCCTGTCCCTCCCAGGGAATACCCAGTGAGCATTGTCACTGAAGTGGTTGGGGGGCCCTCCCTGTGGAAACCCAACCCCCCTCCCCCGCTCCCCGTTCTGTATCTCTGCAGGGTTACACAGCTTCACATGGAGTCGAAAAGCTAAACTTTCTTTTAATTAAAAAAACAACTCCCCCCACACAGAGAAAATACAGCCCACCCTCCGTTAATCCCACCTCTTAAATATAAATATAAAGTAAGAACTGAAAGTCCCCCCCAACCAGAGTAACCACTGAAACCTTGGGCATTTCCTCCTGCACGTTTTTAATACATGCTTTCTTCCTTTACAAAAAAAAAACAACAAAAAACGCCACCCCCAAATGGTGCCGTGGTCGCAAACTTGTGTTGTATCTGTAGCGTCTGCCTCAGACATCTTCCTCGCTCAGAGCACATGTGCACACCCCTCTGCTGGGAGGGGGACAGTGCTCAGCTCTCAGCCATGTCTTCTTACACATCCCCTTTGCTGGGCATCGGGGGTTTTTTCCGAATATTTGCTGCCATAAACCACATTCTAATGAACATTCCTGCTGGTGCTACCACTTTCATTAGATTTGTGAGTGTTAGCACTGGAATTGGGAGGGGAATTCAAAGGGATGTAGAGTTTCTTAATCCCAATGAGCACCCCACAATGGTCCCTGCGTCTACCTCCACCATCGCAGGAAGCCACCAATCTTGTACTGTTCTACCAACTATAAGGACAAAAGGTGGTTTCTTGTTTCTGTATCTGCATTTATTTCGTCATGAGTGACCTTCTGCTTTGTTTTCTCTGTCTCTCTATTGGCCATTTGTATTTCTTGTTGTATGAACTAATTGTTCATTTCTTTGCCCAGTTTTTTGTTTGGTTGTGTTTTTTGTTTGTTTGTTTGTTTGTTTGGTGTTTTTATTGATTTGTAGGAAGGATACAAATCTTTCTTCTATTATGATGTTGCAAATATTTTCTTCCCAGCTGTCACACCTCTTCTAACCTCATCTGTGGGTCTATTACAATTCAGCAGGGTTTTGTTTTTATGTAGTCAAATTTGAAGATTTTCCTCCTTTTATAGCTCAGGGCTTTGTGTCTTTTTCACCCCCAAGAAGACAAGGGGGGCGAAGGGGAAAGGGGACAAGGCCAGCCTGTGCATATTCCCCTCCAATACTAGGAGTATAGGGAGCTCAGTTGAGTCCAGGCACCTCCTGCCCTCTGACCCTGCCTCATGTACACTCTCCACCGACCATTTGAAAACTGCCACCCACACAACAAGAAGCAGCAGACGCCTGGGGACCCAAATAGATCTGCCTCCCTTCTTGGGCTTCTTGATGACCTATTTGTGCAACTTATTTGTTTTCTCTGCAAACACACTGCCGGGTCATGTCAAGCCCCAGCCAGGAGGGAGCACATGGAGTTGGTTCAACTTCTTTAAGCCTCAGTTTCCTCCTGTGTGACTTGGGGCCAACCACAGCCCCCTACTCACCAGGCTGGCAGGAAGATCACAGGAGATACTGGGCATAAAAATGGCATCACAGGGCCAGGCACAAAGCCAGCACCTGGGTGACCCCATTGACCTGTTCCTTCTGTAAAACTGGCCTATCGCTTCTTGGCCTTTTGGCTAAGATCAAGTGTAAAACTAGCCTAAACACCCACCCAGGCTCCATGCCCTCCGGTGGTCCTGGGCACAGAACCCTGCCTAGACTTACCACCCAGCTGTGTGACTTTAAGTGGCTGCATTCCTTTGTGTGTCAGTTTCCCCATCTACAAGAAGAACGGTTACCACCTCACAGGGCCAGGGGGAGGTTCAATGAGATGATATTTGGAGCCAACCACAGCCCCCTACTCACCAGGCTGGCAGGAAGATCACAGGAGATACTGGGCATAAAAATGGCATCACAGGGCCAGGCACAAAGCCAGCACCTGGGTGACCCCATTGACCTGTTCCTTCTGTAAAACTGGCCTATCGCTTCTCGGCCTTCTGGCTAAGATCAAGTGTAAAACTGGCCTAAACACCCACCCAGGCTCCATGCCCTCCAGTGGTCCTGGGCACAGAACCCTGCCTAGACTTACAGTTGTGTGACTTTAAGTGGCTGCATTCCTTTGTGTGTCAGTGTCCCCATCTACAAGACGAACGGTTACCACCTCACAGGGCCAGGGGGAGATTCACCAAGATAAAGCACACCATGGCCTCTCTTGGGCCCAGCCCCCTGATCTGCACAAGGGGAAACTGAGGCCCAAGAGGAGCAGCCCCTGCTTAGAGTCATACAGCCAAGACAAGGTAGAGCCAGGATTTAAACATGGATCTGTTGGTGAGCCGGGCCAGAGGCTGGGAGCAGGACTCATTCTCCATTTCCTCCCTGGACACCCACCTCTCAGGCCCCAAACCTTTCCATAAAAACCAGGAGGCTTCCTGGAGAAGGCAGCACCCAATCTAAGGGCCAAAATATGCGGAGGAGATAGTCAGGTACAGGAGGAAGGGTGGCCTGGGAGGAGGGCACAGCCAGGACAAAGGCCTGGAAACGCACGGGTGTTTGAAGGACGGTAAGGAGGGGAATCTGGAGGGCTGTTGAGGCTTCGAGGAGGGAGGTGGGCTGAATTGGAGCAAGAAAGGAGGCCAGGGTGGGGTTGGAGTCCAGACAGTGTGGCCGGAACTTGGGTCAGTACCACTAACTGCCGCGGGCTCTCCATGGCCCTCAGCATGCCGAGGGGATGGCTGGCCATGCCATCTCCCCGCCTGTACCCAGCTGTGCCCTCTTTCCGATCACCCTCACTGGCCCAGGGACACCTCAGCATTTCAGGCTCAGTTCCCATGCCCCCAGAGAGACCACGTCACCCTCCTGGCTTTTTCCCAGGGCCCTTGAGTAAGACCCACCCACACTCCTTAGCCTCGCAGGTGCTGGCAGTCCGGAATGCCCTTCCCCCATTTCTGGAAGGCAACAGGGAGCTGGTGAGGAGCTTGGAGGCCAGGTGAATCCAGTGTGGACGCCTGGCCAGCCCCAGGTGGAAGGCCTAAGCCTCAGTTTCCCTATATGAACAGTAGGTGATTCCTGCTCCCTCTTTTGAGAAGGTCAGGGGATCTGGAGAAATCTCAGGAAAAGGGGGGACAGGAGTGTCTTCCATTTCACCATGAGCAGAGGTCAGCGAGGCTACTCTGTGGGTGGGTGCGTGGGCGGCAGGAATCCAGCCTGGCTCCCTGCAGCCTACCCCTCCCACCACCCCCCTACCACCTCAGGGAACTGGGCCAGACAGTGCCCATGGGGAAGGTGGGGAAGCACCCCATGTTTTCACAGGCTGCCCCGGAATGCAGTGGGACAGGCCCTGGGGCCCCTGACTCAGGAGCTATGGGCCACCTGGGGCACCAGACCAGGAGCGGGGAGGGTCTGCCCTCAGCTGGTGGCTCGGGCCCTGAGGATGGATGTTCACAGGGTAGGTGAGGGGGTCCAGTGGAAAGAAGCAGTGCCATGGTCAGGCTCTGTCTGGGTTTGGGGTTTAGTTCAGATCACTGTTGGTTCATTCATTCATTCATCTACCCATCCATTCCTTCACTCACTCACCACCCTCTGCCACACACCCCTCCTGACCACCCCTTTTCATTAACTATCACTGCCCCCAAGACGTCCTTGCTAGGAGAAGGGCATCACTATTAATTCATGCAGGTCCCAGCCCCACACTCCACACTGATTGGTGGCTGTCTCCTCCTCCCCACCCCAAGGGTGACCCTTCAGTTCCCCCTCAAATCTATCCCAAATTTACCTGGTTCATCTTGACCAGGGCCAGCCCTTCTCTCCCCCAATGACCATCCCGCCTCCTCCCCACACAGCCACTGGGATCAGGTCCCTTTCAGGCTCAGATCTCCCCCATGGCTCCCTAATGTCCTCACCATGAAGATCTGACCCCTCCCTGTGGTATCCGAGGCCTTGCCCTTTCACCTTGGCTCCTTTGCCTCCATTCTGGGGGCTCCCACCTCATAGCTTCCTTAAATACACCCTGTGAGTCCCACCCCCCTACCTTTCCCCTGTTCTCCCCTGCCTAGAGTGCTCCTCTCTCTTTGTCCATCAACTTCACTCCTCCTTCTGGTCACACCCAGTGTCTCTGGGTCAGGGGATCCATCCCAGAGAGTCAGGGTCCTGTAGAAGACATTCAGAGAATCTTCTGGATCTTTATGACACCCGGCAATGGGAGGCATGAGGCTGCGGCTCTGGTCACCCTCAGAGGCCCCTGCCCAGCTCTCATGGGCCACCTACTCCCCAGTACAAGTCCAAGGTGAGGGGCAGGGGCCAAAGCATTGTTGGGTCCCCTCCCTTCCTTATATTCACACGTGGGAGTGCCAGGGAAGTCAGGCCTGGGGAGCAGCTGGTGGAACTGCTGATTCACCATCCACTGAACACCCACTACGGCCAGCATCCCCTCCCTCATCTGGAGAGGTTAATAAGCCTCCCATCCCATCTCCAGGGAGACCCCCCAACCCCAGGCCCAACCAGCAGGCCTAGAAGGAACTCCCAGGGAGAATGAATAAATGAATGAATGAATGAATGAATGAGCCCTGATCCAGGCCTGGGTGGGGGGATCATGGTGAACATGGACTTGTCAGCACAAGCTGGGATGAGGAAGTGAGGTGTGTGTGAGGGGTCTAGCTTGAGTGATAAGTGCTCCTCCCTCCTGCCGCATCCGAAATGCAGAGAGGAGCTGGGTGGGGTGGGAGAGTGAGGGTGTCTATTCACACTCCAGAAGGTACCCACTTTAGAGACAAATGAAAACAGCTGTCAGGAGGGTGGCCCTGGAGTCCCAAGTCCAATTACATTCTCCCCATGAACAATCGTGGCCCAAATCCATACCGGGACTGTCTTCTAGCAGGTTCTACCACCGTGCCACATCCCCTGACACCGCCCCCCCACACACACACACACACACTCGTGGGAATCTGTCCATAGCATTAATTTTTTTCCCCCTAATCCAGAATATATTTTTTTCCCATTGATTTTTTAGAGAGTGTGGAAGAAAGGGGGGTGGGGGGAGAGAAAAAAAACATGGAAGTGAGAGACACATCAATTGGTTGTTTCTAGCACGAGCCCTGACCAGGGCCCAGGATCTGGTATCCGAGGCCTTGCCCTTTCACCTTGGCTCCTTTGCCTCCATTCTGGGGGCTCCCGCCTCATTGCTTCCTTAAATACACCCTGTGCAGTCCCACCTCCCTACCTTTCCCCTGTTCTCCCCTGCCTAGTGTGCTCCTCTCTCTTTGTCCATCAACTTCACTCCTCCTTCTGGTCACACCCAGTGTCTCTGGGTCAGGGGATCCATCCCAGAGAGTCAGGGTCCTGTAGAAGACATTCAGAGAATCTTCTGGATCTTTATGACACCCGGCAATGGGAGGCATGAGGCTGCAGCTCTGGTCACCCTCAGAGCCCCCTGCCCAGCTCTCATGGGCCACCTGCTCCCCAGTACAAGTCCAAGGTGAGGGGCAGGGGCCAAAGCATTGTTGGGTCCCCTCCCTTCCTTATATTCACACGTGGGAGTGCCAGGGAAGTCAGGCCTGGGGAGCAGCTGGTGGAACTGCTGCTTCACCATCCACTGAACACCCACTACGGCCAGCATCCCCTCCCTCATCTGGAGAGGTTAATAAGCCTCCCATCCCATCTCCAGGGAGACCCCCCAACCCCAGGCCCAACCAGCAGGCCTAGAAGGAACTCCCAGGGAGAATGAATAAATGAATGAATGAATGAATGAATGAGCCCTGATCCAGGCCTGGGTGGGGGGATCATGGTGAACATGGACTTGTCAGCACAAGCTGGGATGAGGAAGTGAGGTGTGTGTGAGGGGTCTAGCTTGAGTGATAAGTGCTTCTCCCTCCTGCCGCATCTGAAATGCAGAGAGGAGCTGGGTGGGGTGGGAGAGTGAGGGTGTCTATTCACACTCCAGAAGGTACCCACTTTAGAGACAAATGAAAACAGATGTCAGGAGGATGGCCCTGGAGTCCCAAGTCCAATTACATTCTCCCCATGAACAATCGTGGCCCAAATCCATACCGGGACTGTCTTCTAGCAGGTTCTACCACCGTGCCACATCCCCTGACACCTCCCCCACCCCGACACACACACACACACACACTCGTGGGAATCTGTCCATAGCATTAATTTTTTTCCCCCTAATCCAGAATATATTTTTTTCCCATTGATTTTTTAGAGAGTGTGGAAGAAAGGGGGGTGGGGGGAGAGAAAAAAAACATGGAAGTGAGAGACACATCAATTGGTTGTTTCTAGCACGAGCCCTGACCAGGGCCCAGGATCAAACCGCAACCAAGGTACATGCCCTTGACTGGGAATCTAACCTGAGACCCTTCGGTAATGCGGGTCTGTGCTCTAACCGCTGAGCCACCGGCCAGGACATGGCATTAGTTTTCCAACCAGAGATGGGGTGACCTCTCTCACCACTGGGTCCCCTACTGGGGCAAGCACAGTAGGTGTAGCTGGGGTGGAAGGAGGCAGCAGGTCGGGGAGGCAGCTCTCTGGCTCCAGCCCAAGGCATCCAGATAACAAAGGCCAAAGTCAGGTGGATGGGGGTGGGCTGTGGGCCTCCCTAGAGGACCCCTGGCACCAGCCGTTGGCTGCCTGTCCCTGTGCCAGGACCCTGTAGAGTGCACCCGAGGCTTGAGGCTGGGCAGAGGTAGCAGCCTATTGGGGGCCCCCACAGGCTGCTCCACCCAGTGACTCAGCCCCACACCAGGCCTCCCCAGGGAGGACAATGGTGGCTTGTGGGTGCCAGGAAGGCCTCTTGGCAGGTGTGAGCCCCAGGGTGGACTGGCCTGGCCCCCAGGGAGGATCTCTCTGAGCCTCAGTTTCCTCATCTGGACAATGGGTTTAATCACCCAGGTATGTATGAGGACCTGAGAGTCAAATGTATAGATGGAAAGTGCCACATTTGGAACTAAAGGGGGAGCTCTGATGGCCCAGCTTGCCTTGGAGGACAGGGACTGGACAGATCAAAGATATCACTGTGCCCTAATGTTAAACACTAAACCTGGCACAAAATCGGTGCTCAGTAATTGCATGGTCCATGAATGGACCATCACCCACTTCTGGGGGTATGTCCAGGGCCACCCCAGGAACACTGGCTAGACTCTCTAGTTTAAAATCATAGCCTTAGGAGTCTGGCCTACCCTCAGCCCCAGCTTGGTCCTCCAGAAACCACTCCCAGGCTGGGGAAGCAGAACAGGCCACAGACCTGTGGGGTCAGGGTTGGGCCACCTGAAAGGGCTGGGGGTTATGGGGCCTTCACTTACGAGTCCCAGGTCCATTAGTGTGAAGAGGCCTAGGGATGCAGGCAGGAGCTGTGGGGGCCTACCCTGTACCCATCCCTGCACCCTTCTATTCTCCTGATGGAGAAACTGAGACCCAGGGTGTGGCAAGAATTTGCCCAAGGTCACAATGAGGTGGGAAGGATGAGGGATTCAAACCCAGACCCCAGGACTCCCCTTCCCAGGCCTGGGGCATGTGGGGGACTCTCTGGGCCAGAAGGAAGACAGTGTCAGGGTGAGAGTCAGCCTCCTTCAGGTGTATTAGGAGAGTGGCTTGTGACCTTTTTAGGAGCCCCTGCCTCTCTCTGGGTCTTCACCCCCTCATTCCTCCTTTTCTTCCTTCCTTTCAGCCCAGCTCCCTGGACTTCCTGAACTAAGGTTGACTCAGGGGCTTCAGGTGGAGGTGGAAGAGCATTGCAGCCAGGGGTTTACAAGGACAAAGGCCCAGAGGTGGGAATGAACCTGGCAGGTTCCCGAACAGTGAAGAAGCCCTGTGTCCAGGGCCCAAGGGGATGGTAGCCTCTTCCCAGGCCTGGAGGCAGTGTAACTATTTCTCGGGAGGCACAGGGAGCCATGAAAGAGTGTGTTAGTTAATTTATAATAATTATTACTCCTATAGGGTCTGTGGTCTTCAAAAGCTGAGGAGCCCCTGGCTGTGGGGGGAACTCTGGACCTACAAAGAGACAGATCACTGAGAATCAGAAGGCTTGGTCTGGCCTTAGTCCTGTTCAAACTCAGGTCCAAATTCCATATTACAGATGGGGAAACTGAGACCCAGCGAGTCAGAGGCACAGCGCAAGTCCCACGTGGGGCTCTCTGACCCTGAAACAGAGTTGGCCTTAGTTTCCCAGCCCGTGAAATGGGTCTGATTCGTTCGCCCGCTCGCAACACCCAGCACCTGGGCTAGCCCTAGGAACGCAGACTCGACGACGCCCGAGAGGCCGCGCGGGCGCCCACGCAAACCTGAGAATGAAACTGCAAAGCCCACCCCCGCCGTTTCTCGTGGCCTCTCTCTTGGAGAGTCCCGCCTCTTTCTTCGCTGTCCGCAGAGAGAGGGCGTGGCCTCTTCACGAATGGCCGGTGGCACCGCCAATCAGGCTCTTGCGCCCTCCGATTGGCCATTTCCGCTCTGTCTTATTTTTCCATCTCACGGTCCTTTCCCGCTGGCGTCATGGATGCTATGCACTCCAACCCACGTGCGCCTCCGCGCTAGAAGATAGTCCCTGTCCGCTTCCCGCACCGTTTGCCGACGGACCCCAGGGAAACCCCCACTCCCAGACTCCGGGCTTCGCGACGCTGCAGCCGCCTCCTGCGAGCGCAAGGGAGGTAGAACCGGGGGAGGGGGCCCACTCGGACGGTGGTGGCGGAGGGATTCACGGCGTCCCCGGACGGGGCGGACCGT
>NW_005358901.1:1774663-1817319 GCF_000412655.1 Myotis brandtii | reverse complement strand
AGGCCACCTGGGCCGCGCCGCCGACACCGGCTGTGGGGGGGTGGGCGGCTGGCTTCCCGGGCCTCCCCCTCAAAGGAAGACGTTCCGATCCCCTTCTCTCCAAGTGGTTCCAGATACTTTCCGAGTCCCCAAAAGTCCTTGTGACGCCCCAAAGTCTTAGCTCCCTATAAAAGCCCGTTTCGCCCCCCCCCCCAGTCTGCCTTAAAATCAGTTTCACCGATCCTACAAAAAAATTGCGGTTTCGTACTAAAAAAGTCAGTTTCGCATGGCCTCCCCAAAAGAAAAAAGTTAGCGGGGGAGGGGGTGCCCGGGGGCAGCCGTTTCACACCTAGTCTCTAGTTGACAAACAAAGCGGGGAGTTCTCCGCCACTGAAGTTGGGTCTCCCTCGGGCTCAGAACCCCCTCTTCCCGCAGCTTCCGCGGTGTCTCCGCGGCCACCCCCGCCCACATCTGGGGACCCGGGGAGGAAGCCAGAGGGGTGTCTTGTCCGTCTACGGGACAACGGAGACCTGCTGCGCGCCTTTCTCATGGGGTGGGGTGGAGGGGGGGATGGGTTCTGGCAGGTGGACCCCCCACCCCCAGTTCTAGAAGGGAACCCCTGGGACCATGCGGAAGATCCTGGTATAGGAACCCGCTTTCCCCAGGGGCGGGAGGCAAGAGATGTTTTCAAAGTTGCTTAAAAATAATTCCCGGATACATCAGGGTTGTTACAAGCTAGGGTTGTTTTTTGTGGGGGGAAGAGGTGGAGGGGAGCGTTGAGGATAGGTCCCCGTTCTGCCCCCACAACCCCCATTCAGTCATGAAGAGGGCAGAGGGCCTCGCCTTGAGGATTTCTTTTTCTTTGAATTTGGGGGTGACGGAGGCTTCAACGTGCTGTGACAGCTGCTTGGGAGGGGGTCAGCAAATTTCCTCGGGGCGGGGTCTGAGTCGCCCCTCCCCCTTCCCAGAGGCGGGGCCAGGGTTAACTTGGGGGTGGTTGGAATGGGAGATGTGGCGGGAGAGGGGCCCAGTAAGTGGAGAAGGGACTACTCCCGCTCTGCTGCCAGTTTAAAAATTTGCGGCTTGAGTCCCTGGTGGTCGCAGAGGGAATTAGGAAAGCTACATTTGCTTACTCCCCCTCTCCCTCATTGTTCAAACTCAGAGGGCTCTGGGCAGGGGTCTCTCCAGGGGCTGGAATTCTGGCTGCCCTGTGCCACCCCCCAGGGTCAGGAAGGGACTCAGTCAAGGAGGACCCAGACCCTCAGGGGCTTAGAGGGGCTTTTAAAACAGCTCCCCCATTCCCCATCTGTCTACTTAGGCCACAGTCTCAAAATTTTTTTCCTCCTGTCCGTTTCTCCTTATGTGTCTGTCCCTGCCCCTCCCTGCTTTCACCACCACCACCATCCACCACCGTGGGCTACCAAGCAGGGCCATCTCTAGGACTGAGGTACCCACCTTGGCCCCTGAGCCCACCATTGCAGCTGGAGAATGAACCAGCCGCAGAGGATGGCACCGGTGGGCACCGACAAAGAGCTCAGTGACCTCCTGGACTTCAGCATGGTAAGCCAGGCTCCGCCCATCTCTCCTACACCCTCCGCACCCGCAGGATTCCTGGGAAAGAAGCACCAACTGAAACAGCCCCAACAGCCAGACCTCACACTTGTTTGGGTGGAGGGGCACCTAGGTAGAGCTGGGGGAGTTGGGGTGTCCCTCTGGGGGCAGGCTGACACCCCATTGCAGTGTACATAATTGGGGCCCTTGTCAGCTTCCAAAGGCACCTGTCACCCAGGCGTTTGTTGGGGCATAGAGTGGGTTCAGTCTACCACTCTACAGGTGGGGAAACTGAGGCCCAGAGAGTGGGAGGGACTGCCCAGAGCCTCCATTGTCTCCAAGGGGAGGCTCAGCCCTGATCTGTAAAATGGGTGTGATCAGGGTTATTTGCTACATTATGGGTGTTTTTTTAAAAGGCGGGGAGGGGGGGTGTCCATGGTTTTAGCAGTTACTATCACTGCCATTATAAAATGGGTGTGATCAGGGTTATTTGCTACATTATGGATTTTTTTTAAAAAAGGTGGGGCGGGGGGGTGTCCATGGTTTTAGCAGTCAGGTGACAGGAGGAGACCTCATGAACAGTGGGAATTTGTGGGCAGCGCTCAGCCACCATTACTATCACTGCCATTGTTACTGTTGGGGAGCAGCAGGCCCCATGGGGGAAGGTGAGAATCCTTATACTTTGGGCGGTTTGATCCACCCTGAACTGCCCATTTCCCTGCCAGGTAGGTGGAGGTTCAGAGAGGGTACTGGCTTCTGTAGGTCACACAGCTCAAACAGGCCCAGTGAGACCAGAAACCAGAGCAGAGCTCCCTTGGGTGCTGGGAGCTGGAGTGTACCTTGGACCAGGGTCCTTGGCTTGCTCATCTGTGCAGTGGGCCACCTGTGGCGGGTGTTCGGGTGATCCACAGGAACCCAGGGTGGACAGCTCCCTAAGTCTCACCCCTCCCCCCACCCAAGCACCATTTTTGGTTTGAAATAGGTTGGGGGAGGACACTTTCGGTCTGAATTTAACCCTCCACTAGTATGAGGCTCAGGCCACTGAGGTCTGTCAAAAACAAGTCCCCAAACTGAAATATCAACCATCCTGCAGAAAAACAGCCCTTGAGACAGGGGGCCTCGGCTCAGGAAGGGCCAGGCTCATATTTTTAAGCCGTTTTATTTTTGCCTCCCTGGCTGAGTAACCACGGGTACAGCTCACTTTTTTTTTGTTAAACTGACAAGTCACAGACTACTGGGCCAGAACAGACCCGCTTGGGGATGGGGGAGCACAGGTTTAGAGCTGACCCCTTTGCCTCCTCTGTCTGAGAACGCTGAACCACTTGTCAGCCTCCCTTTTCTGTCTAAAGGGTCTGAATGTTTCCCCTTCCCCAGCTGAAAAGCAGCAGCTCGTTTCACAGATGAAGAAACAGGCTGAGAGGGTGAGGTGCCTGGTGTCTCCTCTCAGAGAAACTCAGAGCTTGATTTTTCATTGTCCCTCCTTGTTATAAGAGAGTGGCCTGGCCAAGTGGGCACAGAGGCAGCCACCTATTTTAGTTCAGGTCCCTTCTTCTGTTCCTCCATAGCGCCCCCTCTCACCTGCCCCACAGAAACTGAGTTAATTTGTTTCTTTGAACCACTTTGTTTTTAGACTGAAACAAAGAAACCTAAAGGGAAGCAGCTCTTTTTTAGGGGGTTAGTTTCTCAAAAGTAGAAAAGGCAACAGTCAAAATTAAATACAAAGGAACAAAGGAAACCCAATTTAAATTGTTCCTGAGTTTCCTGAGTTAGAAAAGGAAGGTGTTGAGGTGATGATCCCTGAGTGGGCTAGAGATGGTCCTTCTGCCTGATGAGGGGCTGGGGAGACCAGGGGGTCTGGCAGCCCTTGCCCTGGACCTGACTGGGTTCCCCTCTGAGCTTGGCATGTGTACTGAGGCCCCCAAGTGCCCAAGACACCCATGTGCTTTGGGGTTTCACAACATCCCATGTGGTCAGAGCCCCAAGTCCATTTCACAGGAGAGAATACCAAGGTTCAGGGGTATGGGGCCTATCTGGGCTGATGACAAGGCCCACAGCGCCCAAAGGACACAGCCCACTGCCCCCTGTGGCAAGTGCCACGTCAGCCCCTGGTACTCTAGGGGACAAAACAAAGACAAGCCCCAGGGGTTGGCTGCTGATCTCCAGGCATCGGGCCCTGTTGGTTCTTGTCCTGGCTTAGGCCAGCCCTTCCCCCATGTGGGCCTCAGTTTCACCAGTGGGAGAGGGTCCATCTTGGAGAATAGGGCCCTGGAGAGGCCGGCCCAGTTGAGGGAGCAGAGCCACACAAACACATTTCCCAAGAGGGGTGCAGACCCCAGGAGCCTATGCTCTTAACTCCTGCCAGGGTCAGTTGAGGATGTGGGCTTAGTTTCTCCTCCTATAGGACGGGGCATGGGAGACAGGACCCCACTTCCTGGGCCCCTCCCAAGTCTCATGGTACCCACATAAGAGTCATACCTTCAGGTGAGAGATGCATCCTCATATTCTGGCTGGCCTAGAAAGGTTTGGGGGAGCCTTCAGCCACTCCCCAACGGGCCACTGGCCTCGATTCCAGCTACTTTAATCACTTGAGCCCCAAACGAAATCTGTAAAACCCAGATCTGTGGGACATGGCAAAGATTTGTTTTGGGTTTTTTTTTGTGGTAACAGGTTTGTTGTTGTTGGGTTTTCCCATTAGTACAACTAAGTTGTTTAATCTATAGGGACTTAACACCCAGGGTTTGGGCATGGAGGATGGTGCCTAGGGAATCACTCAGCCATGGGGGGTATAGCCCTTCCTGGTCCCTTCAGCTTCCCACCTCTGTGAGCCTCAGTTTCCTCTTCTGAAGGGCAGGCAGGCATCAGCAGTCAGGGTATGGTGAGGGCTGCCCAGGCAGCTGCTGAGCACAGAGCCCAGCACGTGGGAGACAGTCCATCTAGGTCACGCTGTCTGCCCCAGCAGTGGGGCCTGACTGTCTTCCCTATATCGCTGCCACTCAAGTCAGGGATGTGCACATGGTGACCTGTGGGACTGGAGGGGCTAGGCAGGGTCTACCTACTAGGTGTAAATGGTTTCACTTTTTTTAAGCTGAAACTTAAAGAGTACTGTGTATCACATCTAACAGAAGATAAGTTGTATCAAGTACCTAAATAATTAGTCCATCCAAAAAAATGCAAACCTGGAAAAATACAAAGCTTGTGTAAACAACAGGTTTTAACTTCCACTGGGCAGTTGTTGCCAGTGGTGGGCTGTATTGTCAGAGGGGCCTTGGTTAAGGGCTTCTCCAGGAGAGCCTTTCTCTGCTCAGGCAGTGTGTAGTGAGCCTGGCTGCCTTTCCCTGCCTGGGCCCTCTGATGGGATAGGACCCCTAGGTAGAGCTGCATCCCTGGATGTGCACCCCTCTAGCCCCCCGCCACCTCATTTACCTCTCTTTGCCTCCCCACAGATGTTTCCGCTGCCAGTGGCCAATGGGAAAGGCCGGCCCACCTCCCTGGCTGGCACCCAGTTTGGAGGCTCAGGTAGGATCCCGCTGCCTCGGGACTGCGAGTTTGCATAAAAAGATGAGCTTGTGTAGAGGGTGGGCTGGAGCAGAGCAGGAACAGGGTACAGCACCGGACCTGGAATGTGGAGTGGGGCTGAGGCTGGCTGCAGCCTCGTGGACAGGGTGCCAGAGGAGGAGCTGTTGGGGAGGTGGGGGGTGGCACTCAGGTCCAGCAACTGGAGTCGGGGCTGGAGAACAAGTTGCTGTCGCGGTCTCACAACCTGTGTTGAGTATAGCGAAGGGAGCCTGGAGGTCAGCATATCATCCTTTGTCCAGCACCTGGAACCTAGGCCCCTGGACTGGGGATGGGAAGCATCTGTGTCACTCACAAGGGGGTCCTGTGTGAGACAGGGGCTTGAGCCTCTGAGGTCCTCTTGGCCCCAGTGGGGTCCTGGGTCTCCATTCCATCCCCAAAGGGGAAACGGGTCTAGAAGGGGCATGATGTAGAACTTTAGCCCTTGACAAATCTTGCCCATCCTGCAAGCCCTGGGAGAGGCCCAGCTCCTGGCCCTTACTGTATACAGGAGGATTCAGAGGGTTACTGGGACTTAGAGCATTCAAATTGGGTATATCCAGGCAAACCTGTATGAATTGGTCACTCAACCTGGCACTGAGTGCCCCTGACATGCCTGTGGAGGATGGACAGTATGGCCTAAAGGAACCTACAACAGGGGTCAGGAAGCAGAGAAGCAGGGAGGGAGCTTCCACAAAACCAGGCCAGTTGTGGATGATCTCCAAGGAGAAGTTTGAGCAGAGACAGGGTGAAGGAGTTCAAGGCAGGAGGCATAGCACATGCAAAGGCCCTGGGGCAGGACCTTGCTTGGCATCTACTGTGTTGGAGAAACAGGGAGGAGGCTTGTGTGGCTGGAGCAGAGTGAACGGGGGAGAGGGAGGAGATGAGGGAATGGAGGGGTTGGGGGCAGGTCATGCAGGGACTTGTGTGCTATGGTGAGGATTTGGGCTTTCATCCCAAAGGAGATGGGAGCCTGGAGAGCTGTGAGCAGAGAGTTGCCATGTGCATGTTGGGGAGTCTGCTCTGGCTTTTGGGAGGATTTGCGGGGAGCCTTTGGGGAGGCTGGCTGTTTCAGTTTCCAGCACCTCTGGCACTCTGTGTGGACTTTGGCATCTTTCTGGGATCCCAGGATTGGCGCCATGCCATCCTGCATCTCTGAGATCTTGGAGTCATTTCTGAATCCCACTGGGATATCCAGTGAGGTCTGGCTGGAGGAGGGGGTGTGTTGAGGGGGTGGTTTATGTTCATGCACCACCCCAAAGGGAGAAATATTGTGTTGCCGCCCCCATTGCCTTGCACTGGCCTTCCTCTCTGCCTGAGGAAGTGGCAGCAGGGACAGCCAGAGTCCTCCTTGAGGTATGGAAATCCCCACATCCCTCCCCCATGAAATAGCCCCCAGGAGCTAGGGTGCTTCCACTTCCCTGCCTCAGGCAGAAGATCAGACCCTGGGGGGCTTCCTAGAGGAGGTGCCTTTATCTCCCCCTGGGTCTCTGCCCTGAGCTGTCTTCCCTAATTTGGTGTCCACTCACAAGGCCAGCAGCCCTTAATAGCCAAAGCCATGGCCCAGGGTATAAGGGTCCCCTCTAGGAACTCCTATAAATATTTGAAGATTGATTTTCCATGGTTTCTGCAGCCCCTGCCCTCCCTCTGGACAGGGAGGGTCTTGTTCACACACACACACACACACACACCCCTTTCATCAGTAAGTGGGTCACCCTCCTTCCAGACAGACTATGTCAGTTTAAGGGGGACACCACTATCAAGAGTTTTCACCCTAGCTGGTTTGGCTCAGTGGATAGAGCGTTGGCCTGCGGACTGAAGGGTCCCAGGTTCGATTCTGGCCAAGGGCACATGCCCGGGTTGCCGGCTCAGTCCCCAGTCCTGCACATCGCCCACTGGGGATGTGCCTGCAACCCAGGTACATGCCCTTGACCGGAATCGAACCCGGGACCCCTCAGTCCGCAGGCCGACGCTCTATCCGCTGAGCCAAACCGGTCTCGGCCTTTTTTTTTTAAGAGTTTTCAGATGTGCCCAATGGTGTGGTTCAGTGGTTGAGCGTTGACGCATGAACCAGGAGGTCAGGGTACCATTCCTGGTCAAGGCACATGCCGGGGTTGCTGGCTCAAACTCCAGTAGGGGCTGTGCAGGAGGCAGCCAATCAATGATTCTCTCTTATCATTGATGTTTCTATCTCTCCCTACCTCTCTCTGAAATCAATTAAAAACACGTTTTTGTTTTTTTTTAAGTTTCCAAATGCTAATAGGTCCTCCAGCCACAATCTCCTCACACCTCCTTGTAAGTCCCAGTCTGGCATTTTCCTGGTGTTGACTTTAAGTTAACTTGCTTCTGTTAAGTTTATTTCAAAAGGTCATTTCCTATCAGAAAATCAGCAGCCTGGTCCTAAGTAGGAGGTGTCTCTGAAAGTAACTGAAATAGTAGCTGAGTGGCATGTTGAGGGTCTATGGGCAGCCTTGCCCATGGCTGCCTGGGCCATCTCTGCTTTGAAAAAATGGTGTCAGAAAGGCACTGACGACCAACCAATGCCAGGCCGAGGCTTTCTAGTTATTCTCTGGATTGGAAGACATTTAAAACAAGAATAATTTTTCCAGTCATTCCCTTTTGGGAAACCCTGAGGCACAGATCTCTACGTGACAGTGCATTCTCTGCCAAAGACTACAGGGTTCAAGGCCACATGAGACATCAGGGAGTGCTCATTGTCAGACTAAAGGAGGTATCTCTATTTTTAATTTCTCCACAGTTTTCTTGGTTTGTGTAAAGCTAACATGCTTTGGTCAACATCTAACACTTAGGAGAGGTGGCTTTCACATTGGGTCTTTGTAAGGACCCTGCAATGTATGTGTGTGATTGTCCTCTGGGGAAGTCACTAGGCTGACTGTGGCCGTGTATTCACTGTAAAATGTCCTCACCCCTAAACCAACACTGGGTCTTTTGAAATCATCATGGATTCACAGGACATTGCAAAGAAATGTACAGAAAGGCCCCGTGTTCTCCCCCGGCCTCCCAGACATATAGCATGTCTGTAACATAATACGGGATTGGGAAGATGACCTTGGTACAGTGCAATTTATTCAGGGCTCACCAGTGCATGTGTGAGCATGTATGTGTGTATGTATAGTTGTGTGCAATTTGTCCTACATTTAGCGCCATTAAGCCACCACCACAATCGAGACACAGAGCTGTTCCATCATCCCACTCTCCCGTTGCCCCTTCACAGTCACTTGCACCCAGCGACCACTAATTTAGTGTTCTCCATCTCTACATTTTGTCCTGTTGAGAATGTTAGATACACAGACCCATACCACTTGTCACCTTCTAAAGTTGGCTTTGTCCACTCAGCATAATTTACTGGAGATCTATCCCAGTTGTTGGTTCCTTTTTTGCTGCTTTATAAACTTTTTAGCAAAAGGAATCATAACGCTTGTTAGCAATGACTTATGTCACCATTACTTGAGCACTGTATGCCAGGTACCCAAACTGGGTCATTGATTGTGAGTCTTCTGTCCTCATAGGTGAGTGAAATAGGTGTTATTATCATCCCCATTTTACTTATGGAAAAGCTAAAACTAGTTTAGTAACGATCCCAGCTAACAACTCAATGCTACCTCCCCATAGTGTCTCGTAGCCCCACCCTATACTGATGTTTTTTATTTGCAAGAATTTTTATATAAGAAGGATGCTTATCTTTTATTTTTAAAATATTTTTATTGATTTCAGAGAGGAAGGGAGAGGGAAAGAGAGAGAGAAACATCATTGATGAGAGAGAATCATTGATTGGCTGCCTCCTACATGTCCCCAACTGGGGATCGAGGCCACACCGGGAATCAGACCATGACCTCGTTCATAGTTCAATACTCAACCACTGAGCCACCTGGCTGGGCAGGATGCTTACTCATCTTTTGTGATCTATATTGCAGCTGTTTTTTCCCAACTTACAAACTATTGTTAATAATGGAGGTTTTACATTTGTCTCGGGGGATTATTTATTTATTTGTTTATTTATTTATTTATTTTTATCCTCACCTGAGGATATGTTTTTATTTATTTTGGAGAGAGGAAGGGAAAGAGAGAAAAAAACATCAATCTATTCCTCCCATATGTCCTGACCCACATCTAGGTATGTGCCCTGACTGGGAATTTAACTGCAACCTTTTTGGTGTACAGAACAAAGCTTCAACCAACTGAGCCACCCAACCAGGGCTGGTTTAATTTTTATGATGTCAAGTCTTTTTCATTTATGATGTGTTTTAGACTTGGTGCCATTTCTGAGAAATCCTTAAGAACTGGATGATAATCCATTCGGCAGTTCAGATGTGACAGCCATGAATGTGTCTGCTCCTTGTTACATCCAGTTGAGTAATATACAGGAAAGATGCTGGAGGGTAGGAAAGCATGCTGTCACCGTCCTTGTCAGAGCAGACATACTAGTAAAAATTTACTAGGGGACAGCAACCTTAACAGTGATTGCGGCTGAGCTACTAAACATCTCCGGCCAAGTGCACACACCGGCTCACTCATGGGACTGCTCAGAACACACATCCCTATGTCCTGGACCCAGTGCCCCCAATGACACATTGTATGGCCTCCAGCAGGGACAGCCCCCAAACCTGGAGGGCAGGAGAGGCATGTGGTCTGTGGGGTCTTCACTCCATCTCACAACTCACCGAGGATGGAAGACCTGGCGGCACCTTCCGGACTTTCTTGGGCTGCGTATCTGTTAGGAGTAAAAGGAGTGAGCCACCCCCATTCAGCCTGGCTCCTGCCCCACCCAGCCAGAGTCCTTCAAGGCCCAGGGACACGCCTATCACTGGGGGTATCGGGAGACAGCTTACCCCTGCACCTTGGAGAGGAGACCCTTGAGCTTCCCCTGGTTGTTTTTTTTGTTTGTTTGTTTTGTGTTGTTTTTGTTGATCCTCACAAGAGGATATTTTCCCATTGATTTTTAGAGAGAGTGGGAGGGAGGGGGAGAGACAGAGAAACACTGATGTGAGAGAGACACGTCGACTGGTTGCCCCCCCGCATGCACCCCAACATGGGCTAGGGATCGAACCTGCAACTGAGGCAACCCGGGCATGTGCCCTTGACCGGAATTGAACCCGAGACCCTTCAGTCCACGGGCCAATGCTCTAACAACTGAGAAAAACTGTCTACGGCTTTTCCATCTTTTTACCTTTTTATCTGTTACTATGTTACTACCGCAGTACTACCCAGTATTAATACTGTAGCTTTAGGATGTTCTTATAGTCCTACCTCAGTTGTTCTTTTTTAGGTTATTTTCTCCCATATTTTCAGAGATGCTGATTCTTTTCCATGATCTTTATTTTTTTTTTACAGATTTTATTATTTTTAATTATTATTATGATTCTTTATTGCTGAAAGTATTACATATGTCTTTTCCATGATCTTCAGAATAATTATGTCATGTCTCCTTTCCCCACTCCCACCCCAAAAAAACCTGTTGTGATTTTGAAATGTTAAATACATAGATAAGTTTGGGAAGAACCATTTGTCTTCCCATTGTAAGAAACTGGTATCTTCTCCATTTATTTAAGTTTTCTTTTTTGATCCTTAGTAGTGCTAAGGTAAACTTTGAAGATTGAAGTATAAAGCACTTAGTCATTTTATATAATTTTTAAAGATCTGGTCATGTACTTTTCAAGTGAGGGTTATTGCTAGGTATTCTAATAATTTCTGTGCTGTGGTTTGGGATCTTTTTCATCATGTTTTCCACCTGATCACCTCCTGCCACCCACTAATTATTTGCATTTGCCCCTTGGTTCGGTTTTCCAGGTCACCCATCCTAAGACACCTAGCCTCCCCGTCCCATGTCCCTTTTTGCATTGGCTGGTGTTTCTAGAACAGGGGTGGGCAAACTTTTTGACTCGAGGGCCACAATGGGTTCTTAAACTGGACCGGAGGGCCGGAACAAAAGCATGGATGGAGTGTTTGTGTGAACTAATATAAATTCAAAGTAAACATCATTACATAAAAGGGTATGGTCTTTTTTTTTTTAGTTTTATTCATTTCAAACGGGCCGGAGTTTGCCCACGGCTGTTCTAGAACCATACAACACATGCTGTTTGCTTGTTATAAGCAGGACCAAGCCTGACACTGGCTATTGATTAGATATTGATCTTTCTGTCTGTTTATCTTGTTAAGGGCGTTTCCTTCCTGTCCAGTATGACCATGCACAAAAAATGTCTCAGAATGGCCCCCAGTTTTCCTCCTTTACTGGGTCGTGACGTCTGCTAATGAATGGTTGTAACCCCCAGACGCTCCTTGAATTTTGTGCATGGCCTATGTTCTTTGTTATCTAGATCTATTTTACATTTTGCCTGTTTCTAAGTGATGTTGGCCTGTATCTTTAGGCACTGCTGTGTATCTGAGCCAGTCTCCAACAAGTGGTACCTTGTTCCTCTGCACATGGGAAAATGGCCCTGCCCTGTTTAACCCCCATTGCTTATCAGCCTGTGGAGATTTTGTTCACTCCTCTTGTCCATTTTACCATTTTCTTAGGTAAAAAATAATTCATTTCAGGCACATTTAAAAATGGTGAACGTGGCATTCTTTCATCACATATAAAGTCACCTGTCCTTGTATCAGGAGGTAGCAACTGTGTCTGTCCTAAATCTATGTGTTTTTCTGTTCTTTTGTCCTTGGTTCTGCTTCCTTATCCTTTATCTGTTATTGATCTTTCTTCCAATCTGCTTCATTGCTGAATCAGTATTTATCAATTGACTTTTTTTCTCTTCCCTCTTCTTCCTTGATGCCTCCTCTTTTTAAAGTATTTATTTTTATTTTATTTTTATTTTTAAGTCAGAGACCACATTTGTTTGCTTCTGTTCTCTCTGGTTTAGTAATCAGAGCCCAGGATTATACACTTCCCTCTGAGGACCACTTCAGTCGTATCCTGTTGATTGCAATAATGGGTATTTTACTTAGGTTTTAGAGATACTTGATCATTTAAATTTTTTTTCTCTTTGAGTCTTTATTTTGGAGATTTCTGATTTCCAGTTGGAAGTGGAGTATCTGTCCCTGGATTGATGAATTTCAATTATAGGTCATCAATGCAGCCTGAGCTGCTGCAATTGTCCAAACAGTATAGAGTGTTCCTGTTCTCGCTGAAATGGAGCCACTTTGTCATTCTTCACAAGTACTTGAGGGACATTTGGGTGTGGAGCCGTGAGGTCTTTGTTCCCACCTGACCACATTTAGGGTTTTAATTTGTTTGACATCAAGAGATCAGTTCACCTCCCTTCTGTGTTTGTTGTTCTCTGAGTGTTCCCCAGGCTCCTGCTTATTTGTTTGTACACTGGGTTGTCAGCACATGAAACTTGGGTCAGTGGGGCTTTGTGAGTCAAGCCCATCCCCTGCAAAAAGCCATCACCTCTATTCCAGTGAGCAGTTGCCTCTAAAAAGTCAGACTTTTAGCCTTGGCTGGCGTTTCTCAGTAGTTAGAGCACTGACCTGCACACCAAAGGGTTGTGGGTTTGATTCCTGGTCAAGGGCACATACCTACATTGCTGGTTCCATCCCTGTCCCCTGTTGGGGCGCATTCAGGAGGCAACCAATCAATGTGTCTCTCTCACATCAATGTTTCTCTCCCTCCCTCCCTCCCTCCCCTTCCTCTCTCACATCAATGTTTCTCTCCCTCCCTCCCTCCCCTTCCTTTCCTCCCTTCTACTCTTTCTAAAAATCAATGGAAAAAAATATTCTTGGGTGATGATTTAAAAAAAACAGTCAGACTTTTAGATGAATATTACAACTCCACCTTTTGGTTTCATGTTTTGGTCCATCTTTGTGCAGCTGATTCTCTCTCGTCTTTGGATCTGCTTGTTCCAGAATGTCTTCTGTAGGTGCTGTGGCTTTAGTTTTCAAGAAATTAATTGTGAGGCTTACATTTTCAGCCCTTCCTCATACTTTCAGGTTTGGTTTTCCTGTCTTTCTACCTCCTCCTGTAATTGCATATATATGTCTGGCATGTGTTTTCTAGAATTGGTTTTGAAAGGTCTGTGCTAGTTTGCAGCTCACTGGTAGTCATTTTCATGGCTTTAAAGAACATGTTGAAACCTCCCATTTCTGGCTTTTCACCCATAGAAATGAAGTCACATGTCCCTCTTGAAGGAAAGTGGAGGAATGAGCCTCTGCATCTTCTCCCCACACTGGTATCCCATATAGCAGCAGTTGCCAACCAGTGGTCCACGGACCACTGGTGGTCCATGAGGTCCGAAAAGTTGGCGACCGCTGCTATATAATAAAAGCCTAATATGCTAAGTGCCCAACCTACCGTTCGACCTGTTGCTATGACGCACACTGACCACCAGGGGACAGACGCTCCAACCAGTATGTTAGCTTGCTGCTGGGGTCCAGCTGATCAGGACTGGGCAAGATGGGCCGGGCATGCCCTGGGGCCCTCCTGCGGTCCCTCCCTGGTCCCAATCGTGCTGGTGGGGTCCCTTGCTCTGGCCTGTGCCCTTTCACAATCCAGGGCCCCTCAGGGGATGGATGTCAGAGAGCTGGTTTCAGCCCGATCCCAGCAGTCTAGGCCGAGGACTCCAATGGTGCACAAATCCATGCACCGGGTCTCTAGTTTAGTATAAATAAATCAACACTTTTTAAAAATATATATTTTATTGATTTTTTACAGAGAGGAAGGGAGAGGGATAGAGAGTTAGAAACATCCATGAGAGAGAAACATCGATTAGCTGCCTCCTGCACACTCCCTTACTGGGGATGTGCCCGCAACCAAGGTACATGCCCTTGACCGGAATCGAACCTGGGATCCTTGAGTCCGCAGGCTGATGCTCTATCCACTGAGCCAAACCAGTTAGGGCAAATCAACACTTTTTAAAAACATTGTTTTCTCTTCATTAATGAGTTATATATATTTGTATCCTGCTCAGAAACACATGTCCTTGTATCGACTCTGCTGCTTATTATGAGACCTTAAGCAAATGACTAATCTTTGTGCCTCAGTTTCTCATCTGTCAAATTGGGATATTAGCAGCCACTGCAAGGATCCTGTGGGATAAACCATGAGAACTGTCCAGAGCAGTGTGGCACCTGAAGGCCAGCAACCCTTGGCCATGCTCCGCTCGGCATGTCTTGTTGATTCGATGGTGTCTTCACTTCAGGGCTAATGGGATGGGATTGCCTTCCCCAGCCCCACTCATCACGTCCTCCTGATCCCCACATTCGTGTTTGGCCCCTCCCAGCCTGGAGTGTGTCTTAGGGATGATTTCTAGCAAAGGAACATGGTGATGTTTGCCTTGCACAGGACAGTTGGGAGTAGAATTCTTCAGCCACCTGCCTTCCCACCTCCACCTTCTCCTGTATCTTTGTCTGCCTGTGACACTCAGTGAATGCACATGTTCATCTTAACCTGTGCTTTTTCATTCATTTTGGGGGGTTGCCAGTGAGCCCTTGTGGTCTCCAGCTTAGAAATGCTTGGCCAACTATGTCTTTCACTCTAGTTTTGGGGTGATATGCATGTTATAGAAAGAATTTCCTGATTAGAGGAAGGGAGAAATCCAATGTCTCATGTGAACCAATCAGGTGCAAACCTCTCAGTAACACACTTGGAAGTAGTAGTATACTTCTGCAGGAATAATTCAGTTTGTGTTTTTAATATATATTTTTATTGATTTCAGAGAGGGAGAGGGAGAGGAAGATAGAAACATCAATGATGAGAGAGAATCATTGATCGGCTGCCTCCTGCATGCCCCCTACTGGGGGTCAAGCCCACAACCCAGGCATGTGCCCTGACCAGGAATCGAACGCTGACCTGGTTCATAGGTCAGTGCTCAACCACTGAGCTACACTGGCCGGGCTAGTATGTTTTAGTTAGAATACAAATAAGGGATGGGTTATTAAAATGCATAATCGGGGGTGAGGGGCTAATAACTATTAATGGAAGTAGTGAGGGTGGGAGGGTCTGTCCCTATTTTTGTCATTTATAGAAGGGGATATGGGGACTGGGACTTTTTCCAGAAAGGGCAGAGCAGCACCCTGTTGTCTCTGCCAGGCACTTGTGGGGCCCATGTCTTCACCACTGCCAGGCCTTCAGGAGTGGGAGCTGCTCCAGAGGGTGAGGGGCCAGCAGGCAAGTGCAATAGAGGGAAACTGAGGCTCCAGGGTTACTGGCACTTTACCCAAGGTCACCCCTGCCTCACTGGCTGCTCTGCTCTCCTTCCCAGAGCCCAAGTGGGAGTCTAGGACCTTTCGGTACAGATACCTCAAACCTGGCAGACCACAGAATGGATTCCTGGAGACCATAGGAGCCCCTTACTAGTCCCCCACCTGCTGAGGCAGCCCCTCAGCCCCCAGCCCCACCCCCACCGTAATCATGTTGGAAATTTTTTATTAGGAAACAAAATCTAAATGGGATGTATGAATATTCATTAGGATGGGAGATTAATATGCATAATCATGAAAATTAGACAGCAATTAAACACCAGTTCTCTGGGGGAAGTGATTAACACAATGCCACCGAAATAGAAGGATACAATTTGAAGGAAGCAGGGGAGGGCAGGAGGTGGGATGCAGGATTTGGAATGGAGTGCATGGGAAACTCCAACATGTGGGATTGGAGGTAGATTGGGAGTGGGGTTGTGCTGGTACAGGTGACTCCCTCCTCCCGTGTCCCCCTCCCCCCTTCCCTAATTCTGCCAAGTGGACTTATTCATTATACCATTTACAGAGGAGGGGAACTGAGGCACAGAGAGGGAGGGGCCTGGGACTGCTCCCCTTCTACTTGTCCAGGACATATGTCCTGATCCCTGAGGGATGGGGAAGGATGCAGGCCTAGGCTTCTCGCCCCGTGGGGAAGATTCTGGGTCCTGGGTGGGTGCCTAGTGCCTAGGAGAGTGTCCGGGAAGATAAGGGCCCCACCCTGCCCTGCCCCTTGAGGTCAAGGTCCTCTCCCCACTCTCGTTAACCCGGGCTACACCTTGGACCTCTGGCCTCCCAGCCTGGCAGGCAAGTGGCAGGAGCCTCGGTGTTTTGTCCCTAACTGGGATTGGGTTCTACCCCAGAATGGCTGCCAGTCTGCTTAGTGGGTAGTCAGTGACAGCTGCTGCTATTTCAACAAAGGGATGGCCCACCTCCTGAATTAGCAGGGATGGGCAAGGGGAGATTCACACTTTCCCAAGATCCAAGCTGATTACTCATGATCCATTTGCTTATGCCTTTGTGAGCCTTTCTCACATGGTCAAGAGAGACTGAGCCTGACACACAAGCCCCAGCCAGTGTGATCAGGGCTGGGGGAAGGATACTCGGTGTGAGTGCGGGCTCTGCCCAGGGTAGGCATGGTATATAGAGTTTTGATGAATGGGTAGGAGTTTACCAGCAGTGACAGCTGGTGGAATTGTTTATTGAGCTGCAGACCTGAGAATATGCCAAGTGCCAGGGTGTCTTGGGCACTTGACCACTGACAGTGGTTTCAGTACAGGCAGAACTAGAGTTGGGTGAGGTTGGATAGGCTACAGGGCTAGTTTGGATTGGGATGGGCCCAGAAGGCATGCCAAATCGAATGAGGGCTCCTCTCCCGTGAGGTGATGAGGAAGAGAGCTAGAACTGCCTTTAGAGTGGGCCAGGAGTAAGGGTGACCCTCTCTCTCTTCCTGTCCTGCAGGTCTGGAGGACCGGCCCAGCTCAGGCTCTTGGGGCACTGGCGACCAGAACAGCTCCTCCTTCGACCCCAGCCGGGTGAGGAGCTACTGCCGGGCCTGAGACCCTCAGTTTCCCTTTTCCAGGAGAGAGGGACATATGAGGAAACTGAGGCTTAGAGGGGGCAGTTGGACACCAACCTAGTCTGCAGGGACTTTGGGCTTAGATATGTGGGTTAAAGTCATGACTCGGGTACTTAAAAGCATGCCTGCCTCCCAAGCCTGTTTCTCCAGCTGTAAAACGTTGTGCCCCAACACCCCTCATCCCCACCTCTCTCTCTGCAGACCTACGGTGAAAGTGCCCACTTCAGTGAGTCCCATGGCAGCCTCTCTTCATCTACATTCCTGGGAGCGGGACTTGGAGGTGAGTGTCTTTAGAGCACAGCCATTCCCCCACACCCACGTGGGGTCCCTGGGGTGTGGTCAGTGCACTCAGTAGCAACACTTCTGGGACGTTCACCTGGAGCAGAGGGTGCAGGTGGACGTGGCCTAGACATAGAGCTTTCCCCCTGGGCCAGTGGGCCTGACCAGGTGCCCACCAGGAAGTGGACTTGGGCATCCTGGTGACTCAGGAGATCGGAGCCTGCTCTTCCTGACCATGAGAATCGGCTCCGCAGGCCTGTGCTCAAGTTCCACTCACTAGGCCTGGTTGAGGCTGTCTCCTCTTTAGACTCGGCTTCCCCACCCATAGGATAGGGATGTTCACAGAACCTTTCTCGTAGTGGATTATGAGGCTTTGCCCAACATTCCAGGTCCCATGGGCACACACACACACACCCGCCTCCTTATCTTGCAAATAAGCAAACAGGACTAGCAAGAAGGGACCTGTCCAGGGTCTGTGGCTGGTCATGGCTGGCAAGGATTCTGTCCACTGGGACTGTTGGCCTGGACTGTTGTCCTCTGTGCCATCCTTCCCACCAGGGGACCATCCAGGTGCCTTGCTGAGCCCTGGCACCCCCTTTCCTGTTCTGAGGAAGCCTTGGGATGACTATAAAGCTGGCTTCTCTGGGAGGGTTGGGTGCTGTTGCCCTGGGTCAGCTCCCAACTCAGCCTGGGCTATAAGTGGGGTTTTGGTTCACTGCCTAAGAGGTCCTAAGACAGCATCTTTCACACAAAAGTTGGGTGGGATCTGCTCATCTCGGCGCCACTGTTAGCAGTTTATAGTCTAAGGTGGTGCTGGGGGAGTAAATGTGTGGACTGTGGAAGCTTTGATGTGACTGACCATTTGGTGGGGAAACTGAACCCAGAGGCACTTGTATGAACCCTGAGGGGACAGCACTTGCCAGACCCCAAAGGTCCGTGTCCCTTACTGAGCCTGAGAGGGTGCACAGTAGGGTTGGACAGGCGAGTGTGGCCTGAGAAGAATCGTGGCAGGGGGCAGCATCCTTGCACCCTCTTTGCACAGCAAGAGTCTGCACCCATTTCCCAGACCAGGAAGTAAGGCCCAGCCCACGTGGCCCAGGGTAGCCTCTGCACCTGCAGCTGTTCCCCTCTGGTGTTCCTTCCGCCTCTTCCTGGCCCAGGCAGTTCCCACGCTGAGCCTGGTCAGCAGAACCCAGAGGCAGCTGTGTCCCAGGTCCACCACATGTCCTGTGTTCAGTGAGTGCAGCATAAAGCTCAGGCCGAGCCCAGTGGGGAGGTGGGTGCAGCCTTGGCATCCCTGGGCCTGTTTCTCACCCCTGGACTAGGCTGGATGGGGATAGTGTGGCTCACAGGCCTGGTGACAGCCATTGTGGGTGGTGAGGGCCCTGCTCCCGCTCCCCAAGGGGTGGGTTTAGTCTGTTCTTACATGGCCTCCAGCCCAGTCTGGCCCCTGATGAGACCGTGGTGGTTTTATTCTCTGCTGTTTGTCCTTTTCCTACCCTTATGCCCTGATATGCAGGTCCAGCACATAGATTAGGTGCCTGATGTATGCCCATGGGTCTTCTCCCAGAGCCTCAGCTTCTCCTTGCCTCTGTCACCCCACCTCTTTGGAAAACTACATTTGGCACCTGCTCTGTGCAGAGCCTAAACAGTGGCAGCCCCAACTAGCAGGGAAAGTCAAAGGTCTGGGAGGTGAAGCTGCTTCCCCAGGCAGAGCCCAAAACCCTGACTGGGCCTGCCAGCTTTGCTCCCACACCCACCCTGAGAGGAAGGAAGCAATAATGTGCCCTCTCACCCCTGCATTGAGTGTGGGCCTCCTCTAATCTCCAGGTCTTGGTTTGCTTATCCCTAAGATGACCCAAGGTCACCTGCCCTGAGGGGTCACTGGATGTGTGGTGGGAGCATGACCTTCCCCCCCGCCCCCCCGCCCCAGCCAGAGCATCCTTTGCTCTAGTCAAAATTCTACTTTTAAAATAAAGAAAATGAGATTTTTTTTTCCCTACTAGGGGAGAATAATTCAAATTAGCTAGCTGAGCATTCTAATTCCTCACTCATGCTGAGTTTGGCACCCAGGTTAAGCCAAAAACAAATTTAATGTCTCAGCTATTGATTGATTCAGGTACCTGCTTCAGGCAAGGATGGATCCAAGCCTCTGTGTAGTGGCAAGAGTTTGTCCACACTGGTGGCTATCAGGCAGACAGTGTCCCCACAGCCCAAGGTGTCACTTGCCTACACAGGAGAAGGGCTCCTTCTCACCAAATTACTTCAATCAACGTTCCCAGGACATCATGAACTAACTCCTGGCAGGGCCTGGGCACCAAACCTCACAGACTCAAAGCACTACTACCACCACCCCCAACCCCAGCCTGCCCCTGGGATCCCAGCACCCTGGGGAGTTTTATTCTCAATACCTTGAACAAAGGAAATAAGATTCAGAGGTCAGGGGGTTCTGACCTCGGCACTGACCCACCTCAGAGACTTGGTGTGTGTGGTGGACTTGCATGAGCCCCTCTGGGTCATCAGGAAAGGAATGGTATCTATCCAGATCCCTGCTTGTCTGCCAAGCCATGGGAAGACCAGAATCCCACCTGGTTCTCTCAGTGATGTGCACTTGTGGAACCACTGCTGGATGCAGGCATGTGCGGGTGCTTGGGACGTGACCTCCCTGGGTTTGGCTCTGAGTGACCCTTTTTCCTCCCCTCCAGGCAAGGGTGGCGAGCGGAGCACATATACTGCCTTCGGGAGAGATGCAAGTGTTGGGGGCTTGACTCAGGTGAGGTCGTGTCTGTAGGGTGGGGGCTGCTAGAGCCCATTGGCACTCACCTGTCTGCAGAACCCAGAGAATTGGATGGGTGGGACCCCAATTTTCAGACTGAAGTGGCATCGTAGATGGGCAGGGACTGCCAGAGAGGGAGGGAAGCTAGTGGAGGCTACAGTCACCACTTCACCCACCCCTTTCCCACCCATCTTTTAAAATTTTAAACAGATTGGTAGCAATTTCCTCCCCTGATCTGCAGAAGGGTCCCTGGATGAACCAACTACTGGTCATTTTTTCAGCAGCTAAAATAGGAGTGGGCCCTGGGGCCGGCTGAGCTGGCCAGAGTGGATGAATGGAGGGGGAGGCAGAGGAGCCCACAGCCCTATGGCTCCCCAAAGACACCAGGCCAGCCCAGCAGCCTTGGGGTATTGCCCTTTATTCCTCTCAGGGAGCCAACCCCACAAGCCCCCAGCCCTGGGTGAAACTCATGCCCACCCCAGCTGTGAGGCTGACAGCACTGGCTGGCCACAGTGGTCCCTTGTGGCTTTCTGTCCAGGTCACCCCACACACACCTGAGGGTTTCATTCCTGTCCCCTCCTGTGCCTTCTGAATCTCAGAGTGCAGCCATGCCTTACCCCAGGTGGCAACTCTTGTGTGCACGCCAAGCCTGTTCCAAGGTGGCAGCAACCCTGGCTTTTGAGCACCAACTGGGTACCAGGCCCTGTGCCAAGGGCAGAGCTCATAAGCCCCCCATTGATCTCCACGACTCCCCCTGAGCCAATATGCCCATTTTACAGATGGGAAATACCAGACATAGAGCAGCCACTCAGATGGAGCCTCAAATCCCAGTCACTCATACTCCCAAGGGAAGAAAACTCATTTTAAACTAATCATGCAAAGTTAAACTGTCTACCTTTAAAAAAAAAAAAAAGACATGCACAAACTAAATCAGCCAGATTTCACTGATGCCCAGACACACGTCTGCACATTCTGCATCCCAGAATGCAGTTCCTTTTCAGACTTGCTGGCAATTGTTTTTTCTTAAAAGTAATGCTGAGGTGTCAGGAGAGAAATGTCTCAAGCAGGGGTCATTGTCACCCCCTGGACAGCCAGGCTGGGTGCTGGATGCCAGCCTAGCCCCTGGTGATGACCTCCACCCCCCCTTCCCAGGCTGGCTTCCTGCCCAGTGAGCTGGCCCTCAGCAGCCCCGGGCCACTGTCCCCCTCAGGCGTCAAGAGTGGATCCCAATATTACTCTTCCTACCCCAGCCATGCTCGGCGGAGAGCTGCGGACAGCAGCCTTGGTGAGTGGGGCTGCTGGTAGGGCTGGTAGGCCCAGGGGTGGGGGCAGGGAGGGGATCTGTCCCCACTGTGGGCCTCCCAGACTAGGAGATCAGATGGGTAGAAGGATGGATAGTGACCCAAGAAAGAAACAGCGGATTCTTGTTATTTATAGAGGTTCTGTCTTACCGAGTCACCGTGAACACTGATTCCCTGTTTCTGGGGAAATTCGAGGATATGTTCCTGTCAGTCTCTGGTCAACAGATCAACACATAGCCTTGTGCCATGTGTATTTTTGGCTAAAGGCACCTTATTTCACATAAATCATTGATTCATTAACATGGAACTGGCCAGCGGTGCTGTAACTCAAGCTTGAATGTAGCTGATCTAACACATACTTTTCTTTTAAACATTTTTATTGATTTCAGAGAGGAAGGGAGAGGGAGGGAGAGATAGAAACATTACTGACAAGAGAGAATCATTGCTAGGCTACCCCCTACACGCCCCACACAGGGGATCGAGCCCACAACCCAGGTATATGCCCTGACCGGGAATCAAACCATGGCCTCCTGGTTCATAGGTCAGTGCTCAACCACTGGCTGGCTAACGCATTTTTCATGTCCCAGTTTTTGTGCTCAGAGACACTAGCCAGCACCAGGACACCACACATGCATGGGGAGTATTTTAAGCAGCAAAACCACTCACAAAAAGCATGTAAGTCAGGGCTCTCAATAGCCTAAGAGAAGGACCCTGGTTTGTAGTCTGAGGTAGAACTGGAAGACAAAACACCACCTGGTTCCCCCTCATTGGGTACATGCCAGGTAGCCACCCATATTTCCCCACTCTGTGCATGGCTGTGAGTGACCCCTAACACACTGTGTATGATTTGAGGAAACCAACTTCAGCAGATTTGCAATTCTTGGATCTGTGAATAAAGAGGATCGACTATGGGAGTTGGAGTGAGGGTGAAATGGGGGGCAAGGCCCTGGCTCAAGTACCCATTGACTCCCCACTTCTTAGACTCCCTGCTGCAGACCCCTCCCACCCATGATTCTTGCATATTAGTCCCTTGCATGTAGACCCAAGCCCTTATTTAAATTAAAAGGGAAGCTCAAGCCCTAGCTGGTTTGACTCAGTGGTTAGAGCATTGGCATGTGGACTGAAGGGTCTCAGATTTTATTCCAGTCAGGGGCATGTACCTCGGTTGCAGGCTCACTCCTCGGCCCATGTTGGGGTGCGTGTGGGAGGCAACCAGTCAATGTGTCTCACATCGATGTTTCTGTCTCTCTTTCCCTCTCTCTTCCACTTTCTCTAAAAGTCAATGGAAAAATATCCTCAGGTGAGGATTAACAACAAAAACAAAACAAAACATGGGAAGCTCAAGGGTCTCCTCTCCAAGGTGCAGGGGTAGGCTGTCTACTGACACTCCCAATGATAGGCGCACGTGTCCCTGGGCCTTGAAGGACTCTGGCTGGGTGGGGCAGGAGCCAGGCTGAATGGGGGTGGCTCACTCCTTTTACTCCTAACAGATACGCAGCCCAAGAAAGTCCGGAAGGTGCCGCCAGGTCTTCCATCCTCGGTGAGTTGTGAGATGGAGTGAAGACCCCACAGACCACATGCCTCCTGCCCTTCAGGTTTGGGGGCTGTCCCTGCTGGAGGCCACACAATGTGTCATTGGGGGCACTGGGCTGTGCATGCTACTGCAGCCAGGAACATGTAGACCCACATGGCCTCCTGAGTATAGGCATGTGGGTTCTGGGGCAAAACCTCCAGCTATACTGGTCAGTCAGCTAGGCACTTGCCCCCAAGGACTCAGCTCTGACCAGAGACTACTTCCCAGGGGTTTGGGAAGTTCTTCCTGAGGTTTAGTCTTGATCCTCTTTAAGAAATCATGTCCTGTGATGTCTTAGAAAGGGTATGGATGGGGTCCTGGGAGGGGGAGCAGGTGGGGGCACCTGACAGCCAGTTAGGAGGTCTCCTCCTCCTCCCTGTCCACCCAGGTTTGAGCCACCCTGTATCCCCACCTCATTGCCTGGAGGTTGGCAGGGTGCCAGGCTCAACAGATGGTACTGGGCCATTCGAGATTTAATCATGGGAAGAAAAAGCAATTTGTCTGTTTCCTCAGTTTGGCTCTGCACCAGCCTTCAGGAGCCCCTAGGCCCAGGGGTCAGGCAGAGCCCCCACAAGCTGACCTAGGCCATAGGCTTGGGTGTTAGTTGACTTTCCTCAGTTTGGCTCTGCACCAGCCTTCAGGAGCCCTTAGGCCCAGGGGTCAGGCAGAGCCCAAGCTGACCTAGACCATAGGCTTGGGTGTTAGTTGACATTCGACAGCCAGGAGGTACAGTCAGGCTCAGTCTTAAGACTTGACTCCTGGTATCATTTATAATGTCATTGACTCCCCATTTTCCTCACCTAAATCCCCACTCCAATTTCCTGGAGCTGAGAGCTCCCTGGGGCCCACCTCATCCTGCCAGTACTCTGTACCCCTATTTCTAAACTCCAGTGTTGGGGCAGACATTACCACCTGTTGATCCCAGCACTTTCTCCTGGGCCCTGCCTTAGTTTTAGGCAGTACCCAGTGACCAGAGTTGGCACTGATCCTAGAAGACCTTTGCTATCTCTCTGCTCTGGTTACCCTGGGTGGAATGTTAGTCCAGGACCCTGTCTCTGAGGCTTCTGGGTCTTGCATGTTTAGGGCTGAGGCCAAGGGAGGTTCCAGCACTGGGGGAAGAAGGAAGGGCTGGGGGCATCACAGCTGGGCTTTGATCAAAGGTGTGTGCTGGATTAAGGAGGGGAAAGGAATTCTGTGCAGGAGGTCAGCTCAGGGAAATGGGGTGGTGGGGTAGACTGCTGTCAAGTGGAGGACAGGACTGGAGAAGGGGCCAGCCAAGGGGTGGAGGGTAAGTTAGTCCTACCCCTTCTATCTGACCATGTCCACCTACCTTCCCACAGGTGTACCCACCCAGCTCAGGTGATGACTACGGCAGGGATACCACCCCCTACCCATCTGCCAAGACCCCCAGCAGCACCTACCCGGCACCCTTCTACATGGCAGGTATATGGGGGCTCAACCAAGATGGCTGGGACAGGGCCCAGGCCCCTCTGTCTGCTCATTTTACTATCTCCCCCTTTTTGCAGATGGCAGCCTGCACCCCTCAGCCGAGCTCTGGAGCCCCCCAGGGCAGGCGGGTTTCGGGCCCATGCTGGGTGGGAGCTCATCTCCCCTGCCCCTCCCACCAGGTGGCGGCAGCTCCGTGGGCAGTGGTAGTGGCGGTGGGTTTGGCGGCCTGCACCAGCACGAGCGCATGGTAGGCTCCTGGATATGGGGCGGGGGTGTGCATTTGGGTAGAACCCTATCTGACCCCATCTCATCCCCTCTGACCTCATCCCACCACAGGGCTACCAACTGCACAGTGCGGAGGTGAATGGTGGGCTCCCAGCTGTGTCCACTTTCTCAGCCCCCACAGCCACCTATGGCAGCGTTGCCAGCCACACGCCCCCTGTCAGTGGGGCCGAAAGTCTCATGGGTATGACCCCCTCACTCCACCCTGATGTGGCCCTTGTTATTAACAACGCCCTCCCTCTCCTGGGATCAGCTCTGGCTCCTCAGCCCCATGGTCCCATCTCTGATATTTGAAAATGGCTTGTTACTTTGAAACACTTCCCATTTAATTCCCCCTCCTGCCTTTTGTGCTATTGTTACTGTTTTTAATGATACTTATATTTTAAACTACACACACACACACAAAGAAAATGGATCTTTGAGGAATGCATTCCCCCACTTTACATTTGGGAAAACTGTAGCTCAGATTACATTTGGGAAAACTCCAGGGCCCACAGTCTTCCTGTCCCCAGAGCCTCCATGGAGGCAGGTGACGAGACATCAGGCAGAAACCAGATCAAAATCAGGGGCTGCCCAGTCCTGGGCTTGGGCATCCATGCCTAGCAGCTGAGTTTAGAAGGGAACTCCCTGTCAGTTGGGGGATCCAAGCTAAGCCCAGGTACTGGGGCACCAAGTCCCTGAGGTTGGGTCTCACCTCTGTGCACCCACAGGCTCCCGAGGGACCACAGCTGGCAGTTCTGGGGACGCCCTTGGGAAGGCGCTGGCCTGCAAGGGTGGCTGGGCCGTGACTGTGAGAGGCCAGCCCCTGACTGGCTGCCTGGTGGCCCTATCTCTCTTCATCCCCATTGCAGATCTACTCTCCGGATCACTCAAGCAATAACTTCTCGTCTAGCCCTTCGACCCCCGTGGGTTCCCCACAGGGCCTGGCAGGTCTGTACAGGGGGAGGGGAAGGAAGGAGGGGGCTGTGTCTGCTGCCTCCAATCTGGAGCAGGTGGGAAGGGGTCGTCAGGCTGCATACATGAGTTAGGGAGCTAGACACACCACCTGCCTTGGAGTGTATGCTCCTATAGGCATCCAGGGAGGCTTCCAGGAGGAAACTTCCAAGCCAGGATTCTTAGGTCACGGCACAGGCAAAGGCCAGGAGGCAATACCCAGCGATTTGTGTTGGTGAGCCTAAGGGGCACATGAGACACGGTTGGGCCAGGTCAGGGGCGCCCAGAATCAGAGCAGCCGACCTGAGACTCTCACCTGGGTGTTTGTCCACCCAACAGATATTAGTTGGGCACCAACTGTATGCCCCATGCTTCCTCTGCCAAAGGGGTCAGGTCTTCTTGTTCCCCATTCCCTGCAAGGATGTACCTGATGAGCATCGGAGACGGAGGAGGGGGGCAAGGAGGAGTGAGAGCAGATTTCTGAAAGACCTGTGTGGCGTGGCAGGACTGGGAGGAGCTGGCCTCTAGGGCACCTACTGTGTGCCTCTGAGCCAGCATCCTTCCCTGTGGGGGAGGAGGGGTTGTTGATTCTGCATATGGGGAAACTGAGGCTGGGAGATGTGAATCTGTCTGGACCTGGCTGGACTTATGGCCCAGAACAGCTCTATAGAAGTTGGCGCCCCCGTGTGGCCAGCCTGAGTATCACAGATCTCTCAGTTTTCCCATCCCTGCCTCCCAAATTCCTTCTTCCCTCCCTCCCTCTCTGGGTCAGGCTGCACCAGCATCCTGCTTCAAGTCCCCCCCAACCCCCATTCATATGTCTCCTAACCTTCCCAGGGTCGTCGCAGTGGCCCCGAGCAGGAGCCCCCGGTGCCTTATCTCCCAACTATGATGGAGGTCTCCATAGCCTGGTGAGCTTCCTGCTTGTCTGGGGGGAGGATGTGCCTATGTGGGAACACCCTGGGGAGGGGATGGAAGTGTTTGTGGACAAACACAGGATGCATGTGGAGAGCCTATTCCCGGAGCAGGGGAGGCAGCCCACGGGGGGCAGCTCAGCATGTCTGCTGTGGCCATGTTTCATGTGACTTTGAGTTCCATAAGAGCCATTGGGTCTCATGTGACCAGCAGAATTTACATTAGGACCTAGATGTCCTTTTGACAGCAATGAACTTTGTAGTTAATATCTTGGGAATAAGGTCCAGCATTATCTCCATGGCCAGCCCAGGCTCATGTTTCAGGCCAGACCACACAGGGCTGGGTGTGGGTACTGGCAGCCAGGTCACTCACCCCCCACCCTCACAGCAGAACAAGATGGAAGACCACCTGGATGAGGCCATCCACGTGCTCCGTAGCCACGCCGTGGGTACCTCGGGTGACGTGCACGGGTTACTGCCCAGCCATGGAACACTGGCCTCAGGCTTTGCCGGCCCTATCATGCCACTGGGTGGGCGACACACCAGCTTGGTAAGTGCTGGACAGGGAGGGGTGAGGTGGGCAGTTGGTGGGAGCCTGGCCAGCCCTGAGTCACCCACTCCTGGTCTACAGGTTGGAGGCAGCCATTCCGAGGATGGCCTCTCAGGCAGTGGCAGCCTCATGCACAACCATGTGGCCCTCCCCAACCAGCCCAGCGCCCTCCCCGACCTCTCTCGGCCACCTGACTCCTACAGTGGTAAGTCCCAGCATCGCGCCTGGGCAGGGCAGCCAGCACCTCAGAGTCATCTGTGCTCTGGCTTCTTCTATGATGCTCAGTCACTGGGCATCACTTCCTCTGGAAAACAGGGGTGGCAGAGAGGGTTTGTGACAGACTGCAACAGCCAGGCTGGGCTGAGTGTTTATTCTCTGCTGGGCTTGGGACTATCCCGCCTCCATTTCCAGTTGAGGAACCTGAGGCACAATGGGAACTGGGAAAGTTTTATGAGTGGAGGCCAGGCAGGTGTGGTTACTGTCAGGCACCTGGAGTCCTAGAAAGGGGGGCAAAGTCACCGCCCATCTTCCAGAAGCAAGGTGGAGCCCAGTAGTCTTGGCATTGGCACTGGCGATGCTGTAGCCACCAGGGCCCCTGCCTTTTTATTGACTCACAGTGTAGTGAACTGAGCTCACCCAACAGGCACATATTCAGTGCCAAGTGTCTGGTGTTTCTCTAGGCTCTGGGGAATAAAACAGCAAATCCAACAGAGAAAGCCACCCCCCACACACACAACCCTGGGGGGAGGACACAGATGAGTATGAGAAAATGGGGAGGGGATGCAGGTGGGTTGTAGGTTTTTTAATTTTGTTTTAATATTTTTTTATTGATTTTTAGAGAGGGAGAGAGAAACACATTGACATGAGAGCCAATCATTGATCGGCTGCCCCCTGCATGCCCACTACCGGGGATTGAGCCCAAAACCTGGGCATGTGCTCTTGACGTGGAATTGAACCAGCAATCTTTTGGTGCGTGGGACAATGCCAAACCAACTGAGCCACACCAGTCAGGGCTGGATTGTAGTTTTAAAGATAATGGGGGTAGCAGGGTTGTGACATGTGAGCAGAATCAGGGAGGAGCAAAAGCAGGGGAGGCCTGGAGCAGAGAGGGGACAGGGGAAGGTCATGTGGGACCTTAGGCCACACAGAAGTGTTGGGCTTTTATTCTGAGAGAGATTGGATCCCTGGAGGGCTCTGAGCAGAGGAGGGACAGGACCAGACTGGGATACCCTTTGGTTGCTTCGGGGAGGACAGGCTGGGGAAAGGCTAAGGCAGGATCTCACTCGGGTGCTCACTGGTGCCCTTTGGTGGCTGCTGCTGGGAGGACAGACTACAGGGACAACAGTGGGAGCCAGGGACCAGGGAGGAGAGTTGTGATGGTCTAGGAGGAATAGTGGGGGCAGGTGCTGGGCCTGGCCAGGGCGAAGTGGATGGATTTTGGGTATTCTGAAGGCAGAGTCCACAGGACTTGCTGATGTGGAGGTGATGATGGGAGTTGGGTCTGGAGTTTAGAGTGAGGCCTGGGTGTCATCGCATATGATGGAGTTCAAAGGCAAGAGCCTAGATGGGGCGATAGGCAATGTGTAGACAGAGCAGAGCCCGGCCTGAGCGTCAGGCCAGATGGGGACAGGCAGCTGAGAGAAGTGAAGGAGGGTAGACTGTGTCAGACACCAGAGTGAGGACTAAGGCTACACTAACTAGGGGTCAGTGACCTGGGCAGGGGCAGCACCAGTGGAATGCTGGGGCGTCGCTGTCCAGGGACAGGAGTGGGAGGGGGCGAGGTCTAGAGGATTTCTTTCAAGACTGAATAGGCAATGTGTTTGAAGGTCCTGGGGCCAGTAAGGGGAGGCCCTTGGTAAGCAGGACAGGTGTCCGTTTGGTAGGAGGTCTTCACAGAAGAGGAGGGAGGAATGTGACAGGACTCAGAAGCACCCACCAGAGGTCAGGGGCCTGGGTCTCATTATGGCCAGTTCCAGGATCAGTCGATGCTGGTGCTGCTGTAGCGGGGGAGATCGAGGCCCAGTGAAGGTCCAGGGATCCCCCACCAGGCAGTGGCCAATCCCTGATTTCCACCTACCCCACCCTTATATCAACCTAATGAAAAATATACATCATGCGACACTAGTATGATGTTGGTATGTGACAAGACTGCCTAACATACCAAGCACCCTGGGAACCACCATGCAACCCAAATTATAAAAAGCAGGGTCTCTCATGCCTGCCTGGGGACCCTCCCCATCCTGTCCCACCCCAAAGCCAGCCTGGCTTTTAGAGAAAAAGTCAATGCTTTCATGTTTAACTTTGTCACTCCATACCCAGAGTTTCACCCAGGAGGCACCTGGCAGTGTTGGAACATCTGTGGTTCTCACGACGGGGGGTGCTCCCTTGCATTGAGTGGATGGGGGCCAAGGATACTGCTCACCACCCCACAATGCCCAGGACTGCCCCACAGAGAATGACCCAGCCTCAGTGTCCACAGTGCTGAGGGGGAACCCTAAGCTTTTATGCGCAGATTCTTTCCCCTTCCCCTTGGCTCATCCATTGAAGAACTCTGAGCTATTTCCTATGGTCGGCATTTTGCCATTTGCACCTTAGTGTAGTTAAGTTCAGTGTAACTGTTTCCCCAGAAACCATATATTTTGTTTACATGGTTTTTGAACTTTCAAAAATCAGCATCCTGCAAATGTTCCTTTGCATCTGCTTGCTTGCTCATGCTGTCTGTGAGGTCTGCCACCCTGCAAGTGGCTAAGGATGGGCCCAGGCCGACCTAGGACGATAGGTCACTTCCCACTCTGCTTCCATCAGGTGCTTTCTGGAACATGTCTCCTGGTGCACATGTGCAAGAACTTCTCAGGTGTGGTTCCAAGTGTGGAATTTCTGGGTATGCACATGTCTGTCCACCTATTCCAGACAATGCCCAGTTGTTTTCCAAAGTGGCTGTACCAATATGCTGTCAGAAGCAGTACTTAGAATTGTCAGGTCTCTCTATTCTGCTTAGTGTGTGTGATATGTAGCTCATAGTCCTCAAAAATTTTTTTTTATTATTGATGTTCTGGGGGTGGAGTGAGGAGATGGAAAAATATTGATTTGTTGTTCCACTTATAAATTCATTAATTGGTTGGTTTTTGTATGTTCCCTGACTGGGGATTGAACCCAAAAGCCTTGGCATATCAGGACGACATTCTAACCAACTGAACTACCCAACCAGGGCCTCATTCGAAATTTCTTAACTTCTTGATGTGATAATGCAGGTTCTATATAGCCACATCCGTTTCTGTGTCTATGAAACACCTGCTCCATGCTTTGCCTGTTTCCCTGTTGAGGAATCTGTTTTTCCTATTGATTTGTAGGAGTCCGTTATATATTGTGGAGATCTAGTCTTTGCTGATTTATACGTGACAAGTATTTTTATCAAGATATCATAAAATATCTCATTTTCTTAGATATCCTAGTGATCTGAAATTCTCAGTTATAGTACAACAGTCAAATTTATTGATTTCTTTTGGAAACAGTTTTTCAGTGCAGCAGTCGCCAACCTTTCGGACCTCATGGACCACCAGTTGGCGACTGCTCCTTTAGTGTTTACAAATTCTTTCTCTGCCCCTAGACCACATTAAAACTCCCATGCACTTCCTTCTAAAGGTTTCCTTTAATTTTGTCTGTAATTAGGTGCCTGTAGTGGTGTAAGGTAGATGGTTTGTCCCCCACTTTGCACATGAAGGCCAGGAGAGCTCTCACCCCTCATAAGAGGACTTGCCAAGTGGCCCTGGAGGTGGCAGTACCCTAACCCTCAGCCTCTTGCAGGACTTGGTCACAGGGGCACCGCCTCAGGTACCAGTGAGATCAAGCGGGAGGAGAAGGAAGATGAGGAGAATGTGTCGGTGGCTGACAACTCAGAGGAGGAGAAGAAGGAGCTGAAGGCCCCCAGGATCCGGACCAGGTGCCAGCCCCTCCTCGGTCCCTACCCCACCTATCAGGACTCAAGCATACGCACACAGTGCTCACACCAGTGGCGTTCACACCGCGAGGCATCCGGCGGGCCCTGCGCCTGTTCCCCGTCTCACTGTCTCCCTCTGGCCCCCCGGCCTCCCCCACCCCCGTAGCCCGGAGGAGGACGAGGACGACCTTCTCCCCCCAGAGCAGAAGGCTGAGCGGGAGAAGGAGCGCCGGGTGGCCAATAACGCACGAGAGCGGCTGCGGGTCCGAGACATCAATGAGGCCTTTAAGGAGCTGGGGCGCATGTGCCAGCTGCACCTCAACAGTGAGAAGCCCCAGACCAAACTGCTCATCCTGCACCAGGCCGTGTCGGTCATCCTGAATCTGGAGCAGCAGGTGCGAGGTCAGTGGGGGCGCCGCTCCCCTCCCGTCGCCTCTGCCCGCGCTCTCTCCTTCCCCCTCCTAGAGCCCGCCTCTCCTGCAGTGACTGCCTCCTGCAGTGATCATCCTCTTCCAAGTCACTGTCTCACACCCCCCGCGCCCCAGTGACCGTCCTCCCACCCTGAACCAGCTGCCTTCTGCCTGGCCTGGCCCCAGTGTCCCCTCTGGAATGGGAGGATGAGACTCTGGACCCCTAATCCTACGGACCTTGGCACTTTGGCTCTAGGGACCCCTGCCCTTCCACCTCTGGAAAGCCCCAGAGCCTAGCCAGCAATGGCCTGTGGTCCCCTTGGGCCCAGAGGCTGTCACTGTCACTCTGAGCAGACACCTCGTAGGACCCCATCAAACCCCATCTGCAGATGGGGTTTAACCCCCTTTCCCAGGGCTGGGTGAGGATCTGGAAATCGCCCTGTCCCATCCCCCCTCCCACCCCACCCCAGGTGAATCCCTACTCCCACCAGCTGCTTCCTTAACTCCTCCCCGTCCTGCGCACCCATTAACCCTTTTTCTCCTGCAGCACTGTCGCTTGTACTGGAGCTGGGGCTCTGGCCCACCCTGCACTGTCCCCTCAGCTCTCAGGTTTCCGCATCTGCACTTGGTGTGGGCATCATGCCGTGTGTGTCCCCTGCATCCTCTTCTCTGCTCTCTGACTTCTGCGCTCTTCCCCCACCCAGCCTGTCCGTCTCTGCTTCCACCGGCAGCCCCTCCTTACCTCGCACTTGCTGCCCAAGCACCGGATGGCTAGTAGCAACCTCAGGCCCTTTCTTCCCTCAAAGCCACCTATGGAGACTTGAGGGATGAAAGGGGACCGAGGAGCACCAGCCTCTGGGCCTGGCTGTCAGTTTGGTCTGCGCGCTTGTCCTGGGCTCCGGGGCCAGCAGGCAGGGTGAGGGCAACAGCCCCCCCAGCACAGGAGCAGGACAGGGCACCGGAGGTCCAGGTTCCTGCACCTCGGGCACACACCATGTGCCAGGCCTTCATTTGTCTTCAGCTGAGTGTGGCAGGTGTCCTGATTTCAGTTAGCCCCAGTCCTACCCAGAAAGAAACAGGCACGGAGTGAGGTCACTTAGCCAAAGCCACATGGCCACCAGCTCCTCGGGCCTGGGCTGAGTGTAGACCACTGGGTGGGCAGGTGTCTATGCTCCCATTCTAGATTCTTATGTGGGCAATGGGCTCAACTCGGTGCCTGGCACACACAGTGCTCCATAAATTGGAGCCACCACTGAGGCCCTAAGAGCGGAGGCCCCAGGCCCAGGGAGCTAACTCTCCCACCCAGAGTCGGACCTATGGGCAGGGTTCATGGTGGGCACTCCAGGGCCAGCTGTCAGGGCAGCCAGAGTCTAGTGTGGGGGTCTTGGAGGGTGTGAACTGGTTGGCTCCTTGTGGGACTGAGTGTCCTGAACCATTCCCCAGCCCTAGAGGTCTCCCCAGGCCTTTGCCTACTGTAGCAGTCTCCTGATTCCCTCCCACCCGGCTTGTCAAGCCAGGCAGAACCAGCCCTCCCTCACCCAGGAGGTGACTGCTCTGAATGGGGAAGGTCGTCATCCCAGGAGGGGCACCTGGCCTATCGTGGGGTATGTGGGATGGGCAAGCGATAGAAGGAAATCAAGGCCCACCTCCATTCCCATGGAGCCTCCTGGGGACAGTTGGGCTTTGGCCATGTCTCTTGAACATGACCCCACACACATAGCCTTGCCTGGAACTGGTCACAGGCACACTGCTTATGGTTTCCAGTCCAGAAACACATTTTCATGGACATAAGCATGCACACACCAGGCACACCCACTTACCCTATGGTGTCCACCCACAACACAAGCCACAGACCTGCCCCTGCACTGCTGTGTACACACACCCCCCCACACACACACACACACAGAGCCAATGGGTGCCCTCTCCACAACCTGGCCCTGCTCACCCACCCGCCCACTGTTCAGCCAACCCCTGCCCCCGCACATAACTAACAGAGGCCCTGGTGCTGTGACCCAGCAGTACGGAGGAGGTGCTGTCCCTGGAAGAGAAAGACCTGAGGGACCGGGAGAGGCGTATGGCCAATAACGCGCGGGAGCGGGTGCGTGTGCGGGACATTAACGAGGCCTTCCGGGAGCTGGGGCGCATGTGCCAGATGCACCTCAAGTCGGACAAGGCGCAGACCAAACTGCTCATCCTGCAGCAGGCCGTGCAGGTCATCCTGGGCCTGGAGCAGCAGGTGCGAGGTAGGCGCCCAGGCTAGGAGTCCCCACCCTACCCCCTTCCCGCCTGCATGCCAACGGTGCTTCACTGGAGACAGGTGTGCACTAGCTCCTGGGCTCCGTCCACATCTCAGACTGATGTCCCCCAGAACACCCAACCTGTTCTTTATAATTCACAATGCCCCAGCCCTGTACGGCCTTCTCAGGGAATGGGAGGACAAGTCAAGAAATGGAGGCAGCCACATATGTGAGGGCCTTTGCCTCTCCCTCTGGCGCTCTGCCATGCTCCCCACGCCCCTGCCACCTCATGTTCTCCCTCTCTGGCGATCATCTCCCACAGTGCTCTCCCTCTACCACCAGAACGTAACCTCAACCCCAAAGCAGCGTGCTTGAAGCGACGAGAAGAGGAGAAGGTGTCAGGCGTGGTTGGAGACCCCCAGATGGTGCTTTCAGCAGCCCACCCGGGCCTGAGTGAGGCCCACAACCCTGCTGGGCACATGTGAAAGGTACGCCTCCGTGGGATAAGTGACCTGACCTCAGTCTAACCTGGAATGGTCACACAGCGTGTCGGGTCCATCCTCAACGTGGGCTGGCCAGTCCACACCTCACATACACCTGTGGTCAGCGTTGAGCCAACACCAGCCTAAGGAGGCTTCAAGAGATGGGGGCCCTAGAGGTGACAGTGGGGTCCAGGAGCCTCCTGGGGACCCTGCTGTCCCCACCCCCAGGCCTCAGCTACCCCCACATGCTGGGACTTGCCTGATGGATCCTGAAATTGCATCTCAGCCTTGCTACACAAGCCCTGGCTGGAAGGAGCTTTCTTTTTTTCTTTTTTGGTAAAAACTGGAACACAAACAAGAAATATACACTTCATCAGAAAAAAAATGCCTTAAGTATAAAACATGGAAAAGTTAAAACATATCACTTGTTGGAGAGAGACGCTGTGAAAAACTGGCTTGTTCTTCAGAAGCCACCAGCAAATTGTGCCTATGCCTGATTTTTTTTTTTTTTAAGGAAAATAAAAACGCTAGTTATGAAATTTTTTTTTAATGTAGAAGAAAATTAGCAAGGAGGATGCCTTTGTTTTTTTTTGCATATGTTTTGTAAGCAACAAATGTTTTGTATAAAAGTTTTGTGTCTCTTGTATTTCTGCTGCTGTTTCTAGAACTGAGCATTACATTTCATGATCAACCAGATTAAAAGTTATATTTAAAAGACCCCACTGTAAACCTAAGGTCCCCCTCCCCTGTCCCGGGAGCCCAGCCATGGGCCACAGGGAGAACAGGTATTGGTGGGTCTCATTTCTTTAGATGTTTGGGTTTTGCTTTCTTGCTTTGGAGTAAAGTGGGCCTTTCCCGATGGGGGCCTCCACACCCCATCCTCTCTCCCTCCAGGAGAGAGACACTGGTCTCCCAGGAGGGGCAGAGGCACAACTGAGGCGCTACCCTCCCAGGTGAAAATGCCAAAGGTCCTCCTTCAAGTGTCACTCTGGACCCCAGGCACCTCCCCACATCTTCCCTGGAGCCCACAGTCCTCCAAAGTGGGGAGTTTTGTTACCCACATTCCAGGGCAGGGGGACTGCACTGTTGGAGCACGATGCTGTGGGTCTTCCCAGACTCCGTGTCCTTCATTCCTTTGACCTGGGGACCCAAGCCCATCTCTGCACTCTGGCAGTGGGGCAGTAGCTCGAGGCCAGCCTAGAAAACTCACACCCCCTGCCCACCCCACCAAGTGGCTGTCCTGGTGTGGAGGGGCCAAAAATAGGCATGGACAGAGCAGGGAGAAGGTACAGGGTCCTTATGCCCAGAAAAACCCCAAGGCTATGCACCTGCCGAAATTACTGTCCAGCTGCAAAACCAGGGGGGCCCCTCAGGCTTGTGTGCCTGGTGTTCCAGGTCTCCCCAAGTGCCCTCTGGTCTTCCATGTCACGAGGAGGACTATGTCATCCCACGCTGCCCAGACTGTCCCATGTTTACATTGACCATCTGCATCCCTGGATCCCCTGCAGTTCCCAGGGAAACTGGAATGGCTGGTCACCCTACATGTCACCCAGGTATAGGCTCAGGCCTACTGGGGTCTTGGTTTCCTTACCTTTATCCCCCTCCTCCAAAAAAAAGAAGACTTAAGGACCCCCAGGCTGGCTGCATTCACCCCACCAATATCAGTCTTTCCCCAAGACTCCACCCCTCACTCCCCAACTTCTAGGGCCAGCTGACCCCCACCCCCACAAATATAACACCCCGAGGCTGGGAGCAAAGTGCCCTGCAGGAAGCTCCAGGGAGTCCCATGGCCAGCACCAGGCAGGACATTGGGCTTGAGGCTGGGGCCACCTCCTGACCCCTGACATCACCTAGGTCCTCCCCTGGGGTCTTCCTTCCAAAGCCCATCAGGACAGCAAAGAGCCATCAGCGTGCAGGGTGGGGGTGGACTCTGCCTGGTGACTCCCCTGGTCTATTGGTTCCTGTCTCTTGGGGAACCTGCCTCGGTTTCCCTCTTATTCTGCTTTTGGTCTTGCCCCTTGATCCAGTCAGGCAGGAGCTGAGGGCCCTAGTCCCCTGGAGGTCTGCAGACTTTTGAGCTGCGGCTTACACGTAGAATTTAAATTACGTAAAATGAGATTAACCCAGTAGGGGAAGAAGTAGCACTGGGGGAGGGGAAAACCACAGTTAAAGGGGATTGTGCTCTGAGTGCCTCAAAATAACTGTTTTGTTTTTGTTTAAATTTTTTTTTTAAGAAAAATAATTTTATACAAGTGTCCACACAGCTGGCTGGATTCTTTGGAAGTTTTAAATGACCCCCTTTAAAGTCAATATGGAGACCTGTCCTGTACATAACAGCACTGTAGCAATAAATGTGACATATGACAATGCTCAGCTGTCTCCCAATTTCTCAGCAGCTGTGTGCTTAAGCAGTGAAGGGGGGGCTGGCAGGAAAGTGGGAACCTGCAACCAAGGTATGTGCTCTTGTCCAGGAATCTAACCCTCAACCCTTTGGTCTGCAGGCTGGCACTCTAACCACTGAGCAAAACCGGCCAGGGTACTCACTGCCTATTGATTTTTTAAATAAATAATGCAATACACCCAAACCCATGGAATTGTGTGCATTAAATGGGTGAATGGCACGGTATGTGAATTATATTTCAACAGAAGTGTTTAAAAATACATCTTAGCCCAGCTGGTGTTGCTCAATGATTGGGTGTCAACCCATGAACCAGGAGGTCAGGGTACCATTTCTGGTCAGGGCACATGCCTCGGTTGTGGGCTCCGTCCCCAGTAGGGGGCATGCAGGAGGCAGCTGATAGATGATTCTCATTGATGTTTCTATCTCCCTCCCCTTCCTCTTGGAATTGTGTGCATTAAATGGGTGAATGGCACGGTATGTGAATTATATTTCAACAGAAGTGTTTAAAAATACATCTTAGCCCAGCTGGTGTTGCTCAATGATTGGGTGTCAACCCATGAACCAGGAGGTCAGGGTACCATTTCTGGTCAGGGCACATGCCTCGGTTGTGGGCTCCGTCCCCAGTAGGGGGCATGCAGGAGGCAGCTGATAGATGATTCTCATTGATGTTTCTATCTCCCTCTCCCTTCCTCTCTCTGAAATCAATAAAAACATTTTTTTAAAAATACATCTTAAAGGTGCCTAAATTCTCACCAAGTGAGGCGTTCCTTCTCAGTCCCAGCAAAGGTTGGCTCCATGGAAATTTCTGGAAGGAGCGTCTGCTTAGCTCAGAGAAATCCTGTGGGCAGGGGATGGGGTACAGGGAAACAGAAGGATGGGTATGTCCATGTCTCGACAGTAGTGATGTCAGTGTGTGGTTCACTAGATGCCAGTTCTCAGGAGGCAGCCACGCAGGGCCAGGGCCTGACGAGAACCCGCTGAGTCTGGCCGCCTGGAGCAGCCCTGTCACTCGGGCCAGGAGGAAAGGGACGTGCCAGACTAACCCTTTGAGTGCCAACCAGTATCCTAGGAACTGTGCTAAAATTGCCAAGGCATTTTTGCTGATTTTACAGCAGTTTAGGGAAAAAATTATGAATCGCAAGTAAATGAAGTTACATATTCAAAAACTTAAGGAAACCTTTTGAGCTCGGCATGTCAGCATTTTGAAAAACCCTAACTTAACTCTGGTGCCGTGTCACATACAGAAATTTTTTGATATTTGCAACCATAGTAAAACAAAGACATATTTTTGATATTTATTTTATATATTTAAATGCCATTTAACAAAGAAAAATCAACCAAAAAAATGAGTTCGCGTGTCATAGGTTCGCCATTACTGCTTTACTACATTGACATATTTAGCAATATCATCATCACTAATAAAAGCAGACTTAGAACTGGACGTCACTTCGAAGCTTTGATAGCGCTCCCGGCACTTTTGGCGAAAGACAGGAGGAGCGCGATCGCGCTCCCCAGCACTCTAGGGGCTAAGATAGGGAGACCCATCCCACTCGATGGTGGGTGTCCTCAGAGGTCATACTGTGCTGCAGCAGCTGATGGTAGCACATGAGCAGGGCCTTACAGGCAGACCTTGGAAATATGGTGGGTTCAGTTCCAGACCACCGCAAGGAAGCAAGCTATAACCATTTTGCTGGTGGAGGGTCTTGCCTTCAATTTGTACCCAGTCTGGTGGCTACATGCCCTTCTGAGATGCAGAAGCCTCTGAAGCCCCGCAGAGCCTGCCCAGAGATCAAGAAGACATGGGATGATGTGAGCACCACTGAGAAAGGAAGAGTCCTGTGGACACCTAATGAAGGCCCATCAGGAATGCCGAGAACTCTGGGGTTTCAGAGAGGAAATGCTGGTATGCTCTGTGAATGAATGATTCCCTGGAAAATGGAGATGATTTCCCAGAGGAAATGACCAGGAGTAAATTCAACATAAAATAAATGCTAAGAAAAGAAGAAGATGCCCTGACCGGTGTGGCTCAGTGGATGGAGCATCGGGCTGCAGACTGAAGGGTCCCAGGTTCGATTCCGGTCAAGGGCATGTACCTCAGTTGCAGGCACATCCCCAGTGGGGGGTGTGCAGGAGGCAGCTGATTGATGTTTCTCTCTCATCCCATGTTTCTGACTCTCTGTCCCTCTCCCTTCCTCTCTGTAAAAAATCAATAAAATATATTAAAAAGTAAAAATAAATTTAAAAAAAAAGAATGATTAATAATTTGGGAAATTCCCTGGTCAAACAAAATACACAACATCTGTGAAGTGCAATCAAGTGAGGACTTAGTGCATTTGAAAACAGGCTTTGCATATGTAATCAAGGAAAGGATCTGAGATGAGGTCAGATCCTTTATATTATCAGGGTGAGTCCCAAATCAATGACTATCCCTATAAGAGACAGAACAGGAGACACACAGACACAAGAGCGAGAGAGAAGCCACAGAACCAAGGAAACAGAGACTGCAGTGATGTGGCCACAAGCCAGAGACTGTAATCCCCAGTAGCTGGGACAGGCAAGAAGGACCCTCCTCTGGGGCCTCCAGAGGGAGCATGGCACAGCCCTGTGACACCTTGATCTCGGACTTCTGGCCCCAGAACTGGGAGAGGTTAAATCCTGTTGTTTCAAGCCAGCTGGTGAGTGGAGTGGTCAGTTGTTACGGCAGCCATGGGAAACGAATATAGTGTGTCCTTTTTAAAATGGTAAAAGCCTGACTGGTGTGGTTTAGCTGGTTGAGCTTCGTCCCATGCACCAGGAGGTTACCCATTCAATTCCTGGTCAGTGCACTTGCCCAGGTTTTGGGCTTGATCCCCAGTAAGGGGTGTGCAGGAGGCAGCTGGTTGGTGTTTCTCTCTCTCTCAGAAATCAATTAAAAATAATTTTTTTAAAAATATATTTTATTGATTAGAATGATTAATAATTTGGGAAATTCCCTGGTCAAACAAAATACACAACATCTGTGAAGTGCAATCAAGTGAGGACTTAGTGCATTTGAAAACAGGCTTTGCATATGTAATCAAGGAAAGGATCTGAGATGAGGTCAGATCCTTTATATTATCAGGGTGAGTCCCAAATCAATGACTATCCCTATAAGAGACAGAACAGGAGACACACAGACACAAGAGCGAGAGAGAAGCCACAGAACCAAGGAAACAGAGACTGCAGTGATGTGGCCACAAGCCAGAGACTGTAATCCCCAGTAGCTGGGACAGGCAAGAAGGACCCTCCTCTGGGGCCTCCAGAGGGAGCATGGCACAGCCCTGTGACACCTTGATCTCGGACTTCTGGCCCCAGAACTGGGAGAGGTTGAATCCTGTTGTTTCAAGCCAGCTGGTGAGTGGAGTGGTCAGTTGTTACGGCAGCCATGGGAAACGAATATAGTGTGTCCTTTTTAAAATGGTAAAAGCCTGACTGGTGTGGTTTAGCTGGTTGAGCGTCGTCCCATGCACCAGGAGGTTACCCATTCAATTCCTGGTCAGTGCACGTGCCCAGGTTTTGGGCTTGATCCCCAGTAAGGGGTGTGCAGGAGGCAGCTGGTTGGTGTTTCTCTCTCTCTGAAATCAATTAAAAACAATTTTTAAATAATTTTTTTAATAAAATGGTAAAACATGCAAATACCACAGGACTCTCATGTGATTGGTGGATGGCTTATAGCTACTCTAGAAAACAGTGGTGGCACACCTGAAGCTAGTGTAATGTCATTTATCAATTATACTAGAGGCCCGGTGCACAAAGCAGTCACTGCAGCAAGCAAACCTCATGTTCGCTTCCAGCTGCCTGGCTGCCGGCCGCCATCTTGGCTGACAGTTAATTTGCATAAGGATATGCTGATTAGCCAATAGGAAGGGTAGCTCGTACGCCAATTACCATGTTTCTCTTTTATTAGTGTAGATATCAATTTTTTAGAGTTTGGCAGTTTCTTTAACAGTTACATATAAGCTTCCCTGTGAGCCAGTCCTTCCACTCCCAGGCATCCACCCAAAAGAAACCAAGACACATGTTCTACTTGGACATGATCGTCCATTGAAGCTTCATTTACAATAGAAAAAAACCTGGAAACAACCAGCATGTCCTTCACCAGGTGAGTGAAAACAGATCTACGCACAGCACAGAATACAACTCAGCAATAGAAGGAACAAGCCACTGACAGATGCAACAACTGGGTGACTCTCAGAATACTTATGTTCCGTGGAAGAGGCCAGACACCAAAGAGAACATACTATATGACTCCCTTTATAAAAAAAGTCTAGAAAATGCAGACTAATTAATAGCAGAAAGCAGACGAATAGTGGCTGGTGCTGGGAAAGGGGCAGGGAAGGTGTTCATCATATCAGCGGTGGTGATGGTTTCACAGATACATACATGTCCAAATACCAACCTGTATGTTTTAAATATGTGCATTTTTGTATGTCAAACATATGTCAATAAAGTTGTAGAAATTTAAAAAGAATCCATCCACAGATGCATGGACAAACACAATGTGTCTATTCAGACACTAGAATATTACTCAGCCATGAAAAGGACTGAAGCACTTGTAATAACTATGTATGGTGTCAGTTGATGGGGGGGGAATCACTTCGTAAATTATATGAAAGTCTAACCCTATACTGTACACCTGAAATATAAAATTGTATTGAATGTCAACTATAATTGTAAAAAGGAGTGAAGCACTGACACTTGCTACAACGTGAAAACATGATGTTCAGTGAGAGAAGCCAGATAAACAAAGCCATACAGTGTGATTCCATTTATGTGAAATGTCCAGAACAGGCGAATCCACAGACGAAGTGGATTCATAGTTGTCAGGAGCTGGGGAGGGATGGGGAGTGACTGCTAATGGGGATGGGGCTTCTTTTAGGAAAGATGGAAATGTTTTGGAACTAGATAGGGGTGGTAGTTGCACAACCTTGTGAATGCCCTGAATGCCACTGCGCTGTACACTTTAATGGTTAATAGAAGGTTATGTGAATTTTGCATCAGTAAACACACGAAAGGAGTTCTGTTTACCCCCTTGAGGGGCAGATAGAACCCCACAGGGAATCCAGGAGGCCTGGGCAGAGGGTCAGCAGGGTGGGAGGGAGGTCAGCAGTCCCTGCTACCCACCATCTCCTCTGGTCACAGAATCCTGGCTATTCTCTTGGGGATCCTCTTCTTCCCATTTCAGCCCATGTCCTCATATGAGAAAGGTTGGCTCTGCCCTGTTTCCATAGCAGGCTAACAAGAACCAGCTTTGGGACATTTTCTGCAACTATTGGGAAAGAGGTCCCATCTTCTTGCAAGGGCTGCTGAAATATGAACCCAGAGTTTGCAGGCGATGCTGCCCAGAAAGACTTTGCCAGAGAATGAGGGTGACACAGAGAGGGGAAAAGAGAGATTCATAATGATATTGCTAGACTCCCGAATCCAGCCATGTCTGAAGCTACACAACATGCCATAAAACTTTTCTCTTACACTGGTTTTTGCTTTTCTTATCACCTAAAAGGAAAGCATTCTGCCTTGTGAGCTGGAATACATTATGCAGGAGCAATAGAGGTGGATCAAGACCTGTAGCCCCAGACATCCATGCCTATCTATGTATGCTAGTCTTTGCAGACAGCTTTATTCTGTCTTTCTCCTCCTCGCTCTCAACAATCATGACGGCCCCTATTTCCTACTTTTAAAAAAATATATTTTATTGATTTTTTACAGAGAGGAAGGGAGAGGGATAGAGAGTTAGAAACATCGATCAGCCGCCTCCTGCACACCTCCCACTGAGGATGTGCCCGCAACCAAGGTACATGTCCTTGACCGGAATCGAACCCAGGACCCTTCAGTCCGCAGGCCGACGCTCTATCCACTGAGCCAAACCAGTTAGGGCTATTTCCTACTTTTTAAGTTTCCAGCAAGGACAGAGACTTTTTCAGGTTCTCTCTCATACTAAATTCAAAACCCTCAGGCAACTGAAAAGAATGAGAAACCAGACCATAGTCACTACATACTAGTGCCGGTTGCCAGTCTCAGGCCGGGTGTCAGGGTCAGGTCAGAACCTGCAGCCCTGAGGGTGGAGAATCGAGGCCACGGCAGGGTTTGGACACACACTCACAGCATCCGGGGTTTACCTCCAGAATGCAGCCTCCACGCTGGGCAAGAGAGCGCCTGGCGGCTGTCAACCATGAAGGGGAGGCCCTGGCCCGGCGGCGGCGCATCTATCGGGACTCGGGTATCCTGGGCGCCTGGATCTCGCTGCCCTCCGCCCCCGGGGGGT
>NW_005358901.1:1770710-1774648 GCF_000412655.1 Myotis brandtii | reverse complement strand
GAGCACCGCACTCAAAAACGAAACGTGCAGGAAATTTCCAACAGACAATCGCGAAGAGCAAACAGATTTGGGGAAGCTCTGCCTTTTGGACAAGGCCCCATTGACAGCGGGTCAGTAACAGCCCGGATTCTCTAGTAACAGCCCTGCCCCTTTGGGCAACTCTGGGCAAGTCCCCTCCTAGCTTGGCCTCAGTTTCGTTCATTGTAAATAAAGCCTGGCACGGAGTGAAAACACGAAGCTACCAGCCAAATGTCGCGGGGAGTCCTTGGTTGCCTCAGGCCGTGCTGCGGGGGCCGCTGGGACAGCGGGCGGGAAGGCAGACCAGGAGCTCCTGCGTCACGTGTTCATAAGCCCGCCCACTCTCGCCCGCGTCTAAACGTCATCCGCCCCACCCCGGAAGTAACTGTTTAGGTGTTCCGGGTCTGCGCGCGCAGCGGCCAGGGGTTCCGGATGTCGCGTGGTCTGTTGACCCGGGGCGGGGCATCTCTGCCGGCCTAGGTCGTGCGTCCTGGCCTGGAGCAACTGGGGTCACCCTGAGCTGCGGACCTCGACGCGATGCTGAGCAAGTTCCTGGGCCCGCGCTACCTCCAACTGGCCAAGAACTGGTGAGGTCTTGACCTCTACCCTTCGTACCCCGCGCCCGTCCTTCCCGGTCCGCCCCGCCGCTGTGCGGCCCCAATCAGTGCGTGCACCGCCGCCCCCAAACCCATAAATGTGCGGGGCCACAGATGGGAAAACTGAGGCACAGAGAGGCGCAGTGGTCTGGCCCAGCCACACACTAGTACGTGGTGGGCTCCGGGCCCGAGACCGAACCGCTCTGAGCCTGTTTTCCCACCTGAGGGCCACGACCTTGCCCACCCGGGAGGCGCGCCCCCTGTCCCGCCCAGCATCCTCGGCTCAGCTGTATGTTCCCGACTTTGCTTTTGACGTTTTAAATGACCTTGTACTGGGAGCATGAAGCCCACGGCTGCATCTGCCTCTGCACCCTTGTGGGAAGTAGATGGGATTGGGGTGGCTGCCTAAGGAGCTAAGAAAGAGGGGCCTACACTTGGCAGGCGAGCCCCCGAGCTCAGGCAGGAGTGGGAGCGGCCTCTGGACAGTGGCTCTGGCAGAGACACTGATGTCGATGATTGACAGCTGGGGTGACCCGGGCCCAGGACGGTTGAAGGGGTGAAGGCTGTCCCTGGTGCACCTGGTGAGAAGCACCAGCACCGCCGATGCAGTCCCTCCGCATGTTGGCTCTGACTTCCTGAACTCAGCTCAGTTGGTTCATTCTCATCTGGACTTGGTCAGAGCAGCGACAAACTCATCCAGGCTTTCAGTTAGTAAGCACGTCCGCAGGCCGACGGTGTTGTACTTTTTTTTTAAAGTATATTTTACTGATTTTTTACAGAGAGGAAGGGAGAGGGATAGAGAGTTAGAAACATCGATGAGAGAGAAACATCGATCAGCTGCCTCCTGCACACCCCCTACTGGGGATGTGCCCGCAGCCAAGGTACATGCCCTTGACCGGAATCGAACCTGGGACCCTTGAGTCCGGCCGGCGCTCTATCCACTGAGCCAAACCGGTTAGGGCAGTAAGCACTTATTGAGCACCCACTATGTGCTAGCACATAGCACTGTTGGGTGCCAGAGACACAGCAATAAATGGAACCTTTGTGGCTGATGTTCTAGTCAGTGGACAAGAGAAAGTAAATGAGATCTATGATATAAGACTGTCCTCAAGGGAGTAACTCACCCACTCTGTGCCTGTTCTCATCTGTAAAACAGAGACCCTGATATTCATGCCTCCTTCAGTTCTAGGCTGTTGCAGGAGATAGCCAATCACTGTAAACTGTATATATGGTGCTTGCATGCACATATTAGCTGTTGCAATGGTGGTTACAACTTGTGTGTGTGTGTGTGTGTGTTTTTAAATTGATTTCAAAGGAAGGGAGATGGAGAGAGAGAGAGAAACATCAATGAGAGAGAATCATTGATCGGCTGCCTCCTGCACACACACGCGCACCCCCGGGGATGGAGCCCACAACCAGGACATGTGCCCTGACCAGGAATCGAACCTTGACCTCCTGGTTCATAAGTCAGTGCTCAACCACTGAGCCATGCTGGCTGGGCAGGTTTGGTTGTTTGGGGGTTTTTTTGGTTTATTTTTAAATATATTTTATTGATTTTTTTACAGAGAGGAAGAGAGAGGGATAAAGAAAAACATCAATGAAAGAGAAACATCAATCAGCTGCCTCCTGCACACCCCCCACTGGGGATGTTCCTGCAACCAAGGTACATGCCCTTGACTGGAATCGAACCTGGGACCCTTCAGTCCGCAGGCTGATGCTCCATCCATTGAGCCAAACCAGTCAGGGCAGGTTTGGTTTTTTTTTAGTAGCAAATTCCTCAAATAAAATCTTAGGCAGATCCCAATTTGAAAGCAGATAAGAGTGGAGTCACTTCAGAGTCCTCTGTTTGTGCCCACCCTGCAGGATCATCAGCAGGATGTGTTCACACACTGGACAGGGGTCAGTGCATGGTGGATACTTGATATTACAGTAGCTGGGGATGGGAGAGGGACCCACATGTGCTACCAGGAGGATGAGATCCCAGCAAGGCCTGACCCCCACTGTCCTCTCACAGGATCCCCACGGCGGGCATGTGGGGCACCGTGGGCGCCGTGGGGCTAGTGTGGGCCACCGACTGGCGACTGATTCTGGACTGGGTGCCCTACATCAATGGCAAGTTTAAGAAGGACTAATTAAACTGACCTCCTCAGACCCCTCTGGTAAGTTTAGCAGCTGTCAGCAGGTGAATCCCATGATTCCCTCATGGCAGAGGAGTGACCTTCCACAAGGTGGGTTCCCACATTTCCAGGCCTGGGGCAGCAAGGTTGGTAGGCTGGACTGTTCACCCTGGAGAATCGTGCCTAAGGGCGGAGCTCTCTGGTATGCTCTTCAGGTACCTCCTGCCTATTGGCACAGAGCTGCCAGCCTCAGTTTATGGGACAAGGGAATGAGCACTGTTCACTGCTCAATCTGGGAGAATGACCATCACCCTACTTGCCATCTCAATCTGCCCAGCCCTGGGTAGGACAGAAGGATGCCCATTTTACAGATGGGGCAGTGGAGTTGGTGGGCCACAGTAATGACCCTTCACACTTGTCCATTAGTCCCCGCGTGACCATCATCACTGTGCTATGTTACTAGCTTGCTCCCCACATGAGTGTGCATGGCTTTACCCCATGTCACAGATGAGGACCTGCAGCCCTTAGATGGCACAGCTAGATCTGGTTTTGGAACGTGGCTGCAGCATCTGTGTTCCTCCTCACAGCTCAATGCCTCTTTCCCCGTAAGATCTGGAGCCAGGAGACTTCTGCTCACCCTCTTGTTCCCCTCTAGGTGACTGGTGGTGCCAACAGCTTCCTTCTCAGCACCTGCTGCATCTGGAACAGCCCCAGCCTTCAGCATGGATCGAGAGGAAATCTACAGTGTGACTTAGGACTTTCTATGTTTCTGAAAATAACTTTGATGTGTGAATGCATTAAACCTTGCTCTGAAACCTGCCCTGCCTGGACATGGTGATGCTGGAGACTTGGTAACCTGGTGGCTCGGGAGACCCAGGGGTCCTTTCAGCTCCAAAATTTTGCAAATCTCTGAGTTTCCTAATGGCTGGCAGAAATTGGTTATTTAGGTATTTAATGGGTAATACCTATAAAGTGTATTTACCTATTGTTACCTTAAGAAATTACCCCATAATGCCGGGCAAGTATGGCTTAGTTCAGCGGTTCTCAACCTGTGGGTCGCGACCCCTTTGGGGATCGAACGACCCTTTCACAGGGGTTGCCTAAGACCATCGGAAAAAATATATATAATTACAATTGTTTACAGTAGCAAAATTACAGTTATGAAGTAGCAACGAAAATAATTTTATGGTTGGGGGTCACCACAACA
>NW_005358901.1:1768128-1770587 GCF_000412655.1 Myotis brandtii | reverse complement strand
CCCAGGTACATGCCCCTGACCGGAATCGAACCTGGGACCTTTCAGTCCGCAGGCCGACGCTCTATCCACTGAGCCAAACCGGTTTCGGCACGAGGAACTATTTTAAAGGGTCGCGGCATTAGGAAGGTTGAGAACCACTGGCTTAGTTGATTGAGCATCGTCCCATGCACCAAGAGGTTGCTGGTTTGATTCCAGGTCAGGGCACATGTCCAGGTTGTGGGCTCGATTCCCCAGTGGGGGGCCTGCAAGAGGCGGTAGATCGATGTTGTTGTTTTTTTGTTTTATTATTTTAGAGAGAGGAAGGGAGGGAGGGAGGTAGAGAGAAAAAAACATTGATCAGATGCCTCCCACATGCCGTCAGGGCACATGTCCAGGTTGTGGGCTCGATTCCCCCAGCGGGGGGCCTGCAAGATACGGCAGATCAATGTTTCTTTGTTTTATTATTTTAGAGAGAGAGGGAGGGAGGGAGGGAGAAAAAAACATTGATCAGATGCCTCCCACATGCTCCCCTTCTGGATATCAAGCCTGAAACCCAGGCATGTGCCCTGACCGGGAATTGAACCAACAACCTCAACCAACTGAGCTACACTGGCTGAGCAATAAAAATAAATCTTTAGAAAAAAAGAAAGAAATTACTCTATGACAAACATTCATTATTTTCAGTTTCTGTGGGCCAAGAATTTGGGAGTAACTTATTGGTTGTCCTGGCTCAGGGTCTCTCATGAGGCTGCAATCAAGGGGCCACCTCATCTGAAGGCAAGACTGCGGATGGAGGAGCCAGTATGTCTCCCTCATGTGGCTGTTGGCACAGCGAGGCCTCAGCTCCTCTCCAGGTGGCTTGCCCACAGTGCTGCTTGGGCATCTTCACAATGTGGCTGCTAACTCTCCCGCACCACCCCCTGTAACCCCCCAGTGAGTGGTTTCAGAGTGAGCAAGCAGAAGCCACATGTCTTTTATGAGCTACCCTCGAAAGCCTCACTCCATCCTCTATTCTATTCTCACTGCACATTCCATTCATTAGGACCACATCCCTGTGTCCAGCCCACACGCAAGGGAAGAAGAATTAGACTCTGTTTTCAAAGGATGAATATCAGAACTTATAGATGTATTAAACCATCACATGAAGGATATAAAAACAGGGAGGTACATACGGATAAGGCATAGTCAATTCCCTCTGGTGCCCCTGCCCAGTTCTAATTCTTGCCAAGTTCTTGAAAATTGTAGAAAGATTCTATACAGACAGTATATTTTTGAAAATAGCTGTTATATAAGTCTGCATGGACTATCATAACAAAACACCACAAATTGGGTGGCTTAACAGAATTTATCTTATTTTATTTTTAACAGAATTTAGATAATGAAAGTAGTTTCCATTTTCTCACAGTTCTGGAGGCTGGAAGTCTAAGATCAAGGTTCCAACAGGGTTGGCTTTTGTGAGGACCTGACTCCTGGCTTGCAGACAGCTGCCTTCTCACTTGATGCCTGAGTAGAGGGAGGAAGAGAGAGCAAGTGGGCTCTGGTGTCTCCTAGAACCATACTCATCCCAGGGGCCAGGACCCACCTTTGTGATCTCATTTAACCTCTTTATTTCTTTAGAGGCCCCATCTCCAGACAGCCACACGGGCTCAGAACTTCAACATGGGAATTTGGGGGGCAGGAAGCACATATGCAGTCCATAACAGCTGTATATTTTTAACATGAGTAGTGGCATTTACTACACACCTTTCCACATGTACTTTGTTCATCTAAGGCTTATTTCTTGGATGTATGAATGCATTAAACCTTGCTCTGAAGCCTGCCCTGCCTGGAGGTGGTGATGCTGAAGACTTGGTAACCTGATGGCTCGGGTGACCACTTAAGCAGTATCCTTAGTTTTGTCTTTTGGTGTGTGTGCTGTTGTTTTTGTAGTTAGATTGATATTTCTCAATGAAATGCTTATTACGGAAGTAATAAAGCTAGAACGTTTTTGGGAGGCATGCATTTCATTTCCAGTTTAGAGAACTTTAGTCAATAAGTCATGTCCAGACTACACATTAAAATGTTTATAAAACTGAAGCAGCTTTAACATTTATATCTAGCTTTCCACATCTGTGCAGGCAAGGAATAAGATTGCACATAAGTGTAAGCAGTGCAAAAATGTGGAAGTGGAGCGATGTGCTAGAAATTGAATACAGATTATAAGAAAGCAATGGAAAAATCAAAATAGAAAAAAGGAAAACTATATGGTCAGAATTAGGAAAGGTGAAGAATAATACCCTTGTTACTATATAAGTTAAATTAATGAGCCCTAGCCGGTTTGGGTCAGTGGATGGAGCGTCAGCCTGCATCAGGGTCTCGAGTTCAGTTCTGGTCAAGGACACATGCCCAGGTGTGGGCTCAGTTCCCAGCAGGAGGCAGACAATCAATGATTCTCACCACTGTTTCTATTTCTCCCTCTCCCTCCTCTCTTGAAATCAATT
>NW_005358901.1:1762129-1767986 GCF_000412655.1 Myotis brandtii | reverse complement strand
AACCTGGGACCTTGCAGTCCGCAGGCCGCTCTATCCACTGAGCCAAACCGGTTTGGCAATAAAAATATATTTTTAAAAAGTTAAATTAGTGACACACATAGCACTTATGTAATTTATTTTTAATCCGAGAGTTTTCATTGATTCTAGAGAAAGGAACGGAGAGAGAGACATTGATCAGTTGCCTCCTGTACATGCCCCGGCCGGAGATCCAACCCAAAACCTGGATATGTGCCCTGACTAGGAATCAAACCCAAGACCCTCAGTGCATGGGCCGGCACTCCACAAACTACTGAGCCACACTGGCCAGGGCAGCAGCCTCAGTTTTTAAAACTGCCAGGTACTAACATTTATTAACTAGTCAGTTAGCCAGGGATGTTCATTTCCTGTCACTTGCCATTTATAATACTTGAGATGTTCTTTCAGACATTTATGAACATATCTGTCACTTAAATACATGGTGAACTGTGAGATAAATGAGTATTCATAAATTTTTGTTAAGAGTATTCAACACATGCAGCGTGGACAGGCTATGCAAAAGGAAACATGCCCCAATTCCCATATTTTTAGGCATTTTTGTAATGGTTAATAGTTAAATTAACTATATAAGTTAAGAAAAACGTATCTAGGAGTGACATCAACATCATAGCAGAGTGAGAAGACCCCTTTGTCTCTCCCCTTAAAGTCAGACAACTGTAATTCAACAAAGGACCCTGCTCAGCACCCAGATATGCCTGAGAGATTGTGCAAGGGGACATCTGAGGGTGACGCATCAGAATGAGCAGGGGATGCGGGATGAGGGAGGACAGAAACGGTGCCACAAGATGCAGGTCGTTCACCACAGCTCTGCTGACATGGTAGGTAGTTGTGGAGTCAGGTTGTAGCCCCCGCATGGCAGCTGGGGGGTAGGAGGCGCAGAATTCTGGCCTGAGTAGCCAGCACCTAGTACAGCTAAACCCGGCGAAGGGCAGATCTGTGGCAGCTGTGGACTAGGAGCCGCCATTACTAGCAAAACAGCAAAGCTGAAGACTGGAGAACAAACTTGCACTACAGCATCTCCTATTGGAAAAGAAAAGACCTGTACTTACCAACCTGCTGAACTGCTAAAAGCAAAACAGTTTCTAAACAAGAGCTGACTGCCTCAAATGCAGGGAGAAACAATCCATCAGGTACCATGAATAACCAAGGGCATCACATTCCCGGACTCGGTCACAATAATTAAACAGTACGGTACTGGCAGAAAAACACACACACAGACCAGTGTAACAAAACTGAGAGTCCAGAAAGAAATTCACACATTGGGCAACTAATTTTCGACAAAAGAGCCAAAAACACAAAATGGAGACAGCCTCTTCAATAAATGGCTTTGAGAAAACGGGAAAGCCACACGCAAAAGAATGAAACTAGACTGCTGACACCATAATAAAAATTAACTTAGCCCTAGCTGGTTTGGCCCAGTGGATAGAGCATCCACCTGAGGTTTGATTCCGGTTAAGGGCACATGCCCGGGTTGTGGGCCCGATCCCCAGTAGGGGGCGTGCAGGAGATAGATTCTCTCTCATCATTGATGTTTCTCTCTCCCTCTCCTCTGAAATCAATAAAAATATTTTTAAATTAAAGTGGATTAAAGTCTTAAATGTAAGACCTAAAACAATAAAACATAGAAGGAAACATAGATACTAAATTTATGGACCTTGGTCTCATACGGCTTTTTGTAAACTTGATCCCAAAAGCAAGAGAAGTAAAACAAAAAATAAACAAATGGGACTATATTGAACTAAAAAGCCCAGCCAGTGTGGCACAGTTTCTATCTCTCTCTCCCTCTCCTTTCCTCTCTGAAATTAATAAAAATACATTAAAAAAAAGAAAAGCTTCTGCATAGCCCAAAAAAACTATCAAAAAACAAAAAGAAAACCAATGGGAGAAGATATTTGCAAATGATACCTCCGATAAGGTTAATAACCAAAATACAAAAGGAACTCATATAACTCAACAACAAACATAATCCAATTAAAAAATGGGCAGAGGGCCTAAGCAGACACTTCTCCAAAGAGGATATACAGATGGCCAATAGGCATATGAAAAGATGCTTTATTATCACTAATCACCAGAGAAATGCAAGTTAAAACCACAATGAAATATCACCTCACACCTGTTAGAATGGCTATCATCAATAAATCAACAAGGATGGGCAAGGAAGTGGAGAAAAGGAAACCCTCATGCACTGTTGGTGGGAATGCAGACTGGCGTGGCCACTATGGGAAACAGCATGCAGGTTCCTCAAAAAATTTAGAATGGGCACCCCTATGGACATGGTGCGCTGAGTGGCCTGCAGCCTCCCTGCTGCCTCACCCACCACTCCCTGCCCACCACAACCCTGGGGCCTAAGGGTGGGTGCCCTCCAGACACTGGGCACCAGCCCCAATCTGCTATCGGTGTGTAAATTCAGAGAAACATGAATGGGTAACAACAGGAAATGGTATTGGAACAGCGGGAATCAGCAATTTTGTACAGGAAGCTTTGGGAGATTTTGTGTGGGTGTGCAGGAGACAGTCAATCAGTGATTCTCTCTCATCATTGATGTTTCTACCTCCCTCTCCTTTCCTCTCCGAAATCAGTAAAAATATATATATTTTTAAAAAGAGGTAAAATACAAGGTGACGGAAGGACACTAGTCTTCAGGTAGTGAGCATATAATGGAGTACACAACACGGATGCTGTATTATATGCCTGACGTTTATATACTGTTGCTAACCAATGTTACCTCAAGAAATTTAATTTTTAAAAAATCTAGAGGCGGAAAAGAAAAAAAATCTAGAGGTAGAGACAACTGTTTAAAAATATACTGTCCACACCCTGGCCGGTGTGTTCAGTGGTTAGAGCGTTGGCCCACCCACCAAAGGGTCTGAGGTTAGATTCCTAGACAAGGGCATGAACCTGGGTTGCAGTCCTGGTTGGGGTGCAAGAAAAGCAACCAATCAATGTGTCCCTCTCATATCGATATTTCTCTTCCTCTCTCTCTCTCTGTGTCTCTCTCCCCTTTCCTCTCTCCCACTCTCTCTAAAAATCAATGGAAAAATATCCTTGGGTGAAGATTAACAACAACAACAATATATATATATATTTGCTTCTGTGAGAGGCAAAAAAGTGAAATTCTAATAAATTCAGGTATGGGTACAAATAGAATATCTAAGTTCAAAGTATACCGAGTTTTAATACAATTTCTTCTCAATATCTTAATACTTTTTTCTTTTTTTAAAAAAATATTTTTTTTATTGATTTCAGAGAGGAAGGGAGAGGGAGAGATAGAAACATCAATGATGAGAGAGAATCATTGATCGGCTGCCTCCTGCACACCCCCTACTGGGGATCGTGCCCACAACCCAGGCATATGCCCTTGAGTGGAACTGAACCCAGGACCCTTCAGTCCTCAGGCCGACGCTCTATCCTGAGCCAAACCAGCTAGGGCAATACTTTTTCAATGACTTTAATGATCTGGGGGGAAAACTTAATCGTTAAAAAAAACTACATAAAAATTAAATAAATACGTAAAAAATAATTTTAAAACGACATAAAAGGGGCATGTCTCACTTTGTCTTGGTCTCCAAAATGGCTTGACACAGCACTGTTTGCTCAATTCTGTATTTACTTAAAATTTTAACATTCTGATACACTGCATGGTATCTGCATTCAGCAGTTTATTCCTGCTGGGTGTTCAAAGGACAGTGCGATATAAATTCAGTATCTGGCATCGTTGGTTTTCTCGGCTTCAAGCATGTTAAACCTGGTAATTTGGCGCGGCACACACACACACACACACACACACACCCTAAATTTGGGCCCCAGGAGAGTTGCCTCCCTAGCCTCATATTAGCTTGCAGGGACATTGGCAGTGTCTGGGGACATCTGTGGTTGTCACATCTCAGGGTTCTCCTGGCATCCAGTAGGTGGAGGGCAGGGATACTGCTCAACATCTCACAATGCCCGGGAAGCACCCCTGTGCCCCTATACATAGAGAATAACTGGACTCCTGATGTAAACAGTGCTGAGGGGGAGACCCTGCCATAGAAAGTCTTTTAAAGGTTCTTCATATGGCACCTTCTGGTTTAATTTCTATTTTCCCTTGTGGAGGTGGGCAGGGGAGGGTGTTCATGGGAATATGAAATGGGGCAGCTGCTGTGGAAAATAGGATGGCAGTTCCTCAAAGAATTAAACGTAGAATTACCATCTGACTCAGCAATTTCACTTCTGGAATTCCATTTCTGTGTGTACCCCAAGAACTGAAAGCAGGACAGGGGATAATCCTCGGGACCCATGACACAGGGGGTGGGAGTGTTGTTAATACTTTTTCCTTTATATGTGTCCAAATGGCTTCGCTGATTACAATTAATATGTTGTCTCTATAATTGTATTTCTTTTTTTTAAAATATATTTTTTATTGATTTCAGAGAGGAAGGAGGAGGGAGAGAGAGATAGAAACATCAATGATGAGAGAGAATCATTGATCTGCTGCCTCCTGCACACACCCCACTGGGGACCGAGCCTGAAGAAACCTGGGCATGTGCCTGGACCTCATGGTGAATGGATCGACGCTCAACCACTGAGCCACACCATCTGGGTTGTAATTATATTTCTTTTTTTTTAAATATATTTTATTGATTTTTTACAGAGAGGAAGGGAGAGGGATAGAGAGTTAGAAACATCGATGAGAGAGAAACATCGATCAGCTGCCTCCTGCACACTCCCCACTGAGGATGTGCCCGAAACCAAGGTACATGCCCTTGCCTGGAATCGAACCCAGGACCCTTGAGTCCGCAGGCAGATGCTCTATCCACTGAGCCAAACCGGTTAGGGCTATATTTCTTATATTAAGAAATAAACTCATGCTCTGGCCAGGTTGCTCAGTTGGTTGGACCCTCAACCCATACACCAAAAAGGTTGCAGGTTCAATTCCCAGTCCTGGCACATACCTAGATTTCAGCTCCATCCCCAGATGCAATCGATGTTTCTCCCTCTCTGTCTCTAAAAAAATCAATAAAAACCTATCCTCTGGTGAGGATTATAAAATTAATTTAAAAAATAAAGTCACACCCACGGGAAAACACATCTAGCAGATTTGGACTAGTTAAGGCCAGGGTCCTGGAGCCCTGGGTTTGGGTCTGAACTCTGCAGATAGAAACCTAAGGCTTCAAACCAGCTTTGGAATCTCGTCACCCCCCATTCCCATTCAGGGTGCCCACTGGGCCACTTTGCCTGCTCACTTGTCTGTGCAGCTCCCCCTTGGAGAACCCAGGAGGGGAAGGGATATAAGGAATCTTCAGAAGTTGCACTCACCTGAAGGCTTGAAACAAATGACACCTGCCTGCTATGGGCTTGGGTTTCCCCGCCTGGGACCTGCCTCCCACCTGAGCACGGATCGCGCGGCCCAGAGTTGGGAAGACACCTGCTGGGGAGAAGCAGGTACGCGGGCTACCCCTCTTGCCCTCCCTGGGTGGAGTCTGGGGCCTTCTCACTCGCCCTCCCACTCACCCCAGGACTCCGGGGCGGCAGGCAGGAGGTCCAGCCGGCCCCTGGCGCCCGCCACCTACCGCCGTCCACTCCTGCAGTCTCAACGCCTGCCCGGCCGGCCAGGCTCTGCTCCGGGGAACAGTGAAGCCACGAGAGGGACTGCTGGGCAGCGCCACCTGGACCCTCTGGCCGGGGGTGGGAGGAGGTTATGGGAGGGGGACAGAGGAGGGCGAGACCCCCAACCCACAGACGGTGGCCGGACTCAGGTGGAGGCGGGGAGGAGGAGGCGCACTGCCGGATTCGGAGACGTCGGAAAAGCGCTGGGTGGGACCCGGGGTGTGCCACGGCCACG
>NW_005358901.1:1747464-1761261 GCF_000412655.1 Myotis brandtii | reverse complement strand
ACGTGGCCGCATGGCACTTGGATCTGCAACGGACGGTCGAGCGCCGGCCTCTCTTCGGCAGCCATGGGAAACCTGCCAGAGGGCCGAAGGGCGCCGGCCGGTGCAGGCCAGATGTCGCTGGGAGGCAGGGGTGGGGGCTGGGCTAAGTTTCTCTGATGGGCCCGGGAGGGCATACCTAGGAAAGCAGGTTCCTGGGTTCCCGGGGGGGCCGGGCCCCTGGGGATGCGTGTTTAAAGGGTCACCCTTTCCGATCTTTGGGCTTGTTTGGGGAGCGGCAACCCCGTTGTCGTATATCCTTCAGTCACAGAGACGCGGGACACGAGACTTTATGAAACCCGCACAAACAGAGCCCAGCCTGTGGGTGGTGGTCCGAGGTTTTCAGAGTCCCCCTCCCCAGTATTGGAAGCAGGGGCTGCCCTTAGCCCGGGAGAAGTGGCCAAATGGGGCTGAACCCCCTTCGTGGAACAAAGAATTAGTGGGAGGCTTGAAGCCCCTTCCCAGACAGTGGGCCACCTGCTGTGCGCCTTCTCCCTCTTTTCCCCCCTGACTGCTAGAAGGAGCTTTTGTTTCTGAGCCAGCTTTGACGGTTCCCTCCCCTTTGCTTCAGGTCCCTGATGAAAGAGCCGGCAGGACACCTGCCTCCTGTTGAATGCCAGCTGGTGCTGGGGGGTATGCAGCCTGGTTGTGGGCCCAGAAACTGGCTGGGTGAGGCCAAGGAAAAGCAGAACCAGTGCCCCATCCTCCAGCACTTGGGGGGAGGGGGAGAGCTAGGCTTTTGCTAGCCCCTTTTCGGAAGAAGGAGGGCAGTGAGCTGGGCAGGATAGTGACTGCTCCAGGACAAGCTCAGACTCTGGTTTCCGGTTTCCAAAAAGTGCAGGGCAGCGATGGGAGCGAAACTGTGGGCTTCCAAACGTAGTATACAGAATTGGCTGGAACCTTTAACTTACTCATTGACATAGTGGCGCTGCAAAAGTGTTTCTTAGGGACACATGTGCATTCTCCTCTGCTGTCATTTACGGTGAGATCACTCCCTCGCAGGCTCTTTAGAAAACCTAAATCCTTTTAGTTCTGTACTGGGTCAGTGGGGAGGCTTCAGAGTAGGACCATGTGCCTCATTTAATTCCAAGCATGCTTGTGTGCTTGCTTGCTTTTAGATCCAAGGACCGAGGCAGGTCTCTCCGTTTCTAGTCCTTTGTTAATTTAACATCTTGGCAGCATCTGCTAGGTGTCTGGCACTGCTGGGTCCTGGCCATTCAGCTGGGAGTAAGACCCCGGCCCTCCCCTTCCAGGTGACAGCTGAGGCACCAGCCCTCACCCTGTTACTCCTGGGTTTTAGGTGGTGACATGCTGAGAAGTGCAGGATCGGTGAGGGCTGGTGGTAGGGGTGCCTGGCAGAGGCGGGGGCAGGTTGGAGGGCCTATCTGAGGAGGTGATGTCTAGCTGAGCCCTAACAGTGAAGCTGGGAGGAAGAGCAGTCCAGGCAGTGGGAACACCAGGAGCCTGTGCAGAGGCCTGTGGTAGCAGAGAGCAGTCTGCAGCTCAGGAGCTGAACCAAGGCCAGCATGGCTAGAGCATCCTCATCCCCTCCTGCCTGGGAGCATGTCAGAGCTTCAGCTGAGTGAGGCCCCGGCCCCTGAACATAGGGGTCTGGGGGTGGGGGAAAGCTCCAAAACAGGGCTGGACAGATGCAACTTCAGGTTTCCCATGGCTGCACTGAAGAGGTGAGGGCCTGAGATGGGAGAGGAGGGGGGCACGGAGTCCAGCTTCATTGCAGGTCTCTGGCCTGAGTGACCCGACAGTTGTCCCCCTTTCTCCCAGTGGTGGGAGATCTAGGGGGGATGTGATGGGGAACCATGGTATTTTTCTGGAATGTGAGTTCCTGGCCCCCTCACCACCCTCTGGAGATCCCTTCTGAACCAAGCTACTGGGGAAGAGCATGGGTAGATTTTCCTGATTGTCTTAATGCAGTGGGGGGCTGAGGAGTCAGATTAGACCTGGCCCTGAGTTCTAGTCCTGCCCCTAGGGCAGTGATGGCAAACCTATGACATGCGTGTCAGAGGTGACACGCGAACTCATTTTTTTGGTTGATTTTTCTTTGTTAAATGGCATTTAAATATATAAAATAAATATCAAAAATATAAGTCTTTGTTTTACTATGGTTGCAAATATCAAAAAATTTCTATATGTGACACGGCACCAGAGTTAAGTTAGGGTTTTTCAAAATGCTGACACGCCGAGCTCAAAAGGTTCGCCATCACTGCCCTAGGGGCACGCAGGCCTTAAATTCTTGTCTTCCTCCAAAAAGTGGTAGTAAGTGTCTCCTTTGAAGAATTGCATTGCAGGAGAGGGAGTGACCCTATGGGCCATCCCTTGGGGGCTCATCCACCCAACCCTCCATCTTGATGATTTGTCCGAACTTCACTCCCAGAGTCTGCTGAGACTGGGGGGTTATGGAGTAGAACATCTGGCTGCCCCCTGTTTTCTTTGTGAAAACAGTTTCTGCTTGACATTTTCTATCCAGGCAGGAAACTGAGGACTTGAGGGAAGTTAATTCCCTGACCTAACGAATAATTTTTTGAGAGGATTTTTCCAAAAGATCTCATTTGAAAGTAGAAGTAGACTTAGGAAAACCAGAGCAGCAGACTCATCTACTGATGAGAAGCAAAGGTATAGGGAAGGACCAGGTCTGAGGCAAGTGTCTGTCTTTTTGCATCTCTTCAGACCCCCAGGCTCCACACTGGGCACAGGCTCCCATCCCACAACCAGCTGGGCTCCCAGGTAGGCCTACTCCAGAGAAGGGCTGAGGGCTCATTTGTTTTCTCACTAAATGTCAGGGATGTCTTAATCTGTCAGTACAGATCTGCAAAACCTGTTTTGAAAATTGAGATATAATTTCACATTCCATACAATTCACCCTTTAAAAGCTTACAATTTGGCAATTTTTAGTACATTTCACAACATTGTGCAACCATCACCATTCTAGTTTCAAACATTCTCATCCCAAATCAAAGCCCTCTACCTATTAGCATCTCTCCCCATTCTCTCTCTGAGCCCCTGGCACTTGTTTTAAACAGCTTTATTGAGATAGGATATGCATACTACACAAGTCGCCCATTTAAAGTGTACAATTTTGGTATATTCAAAGATACAGCCATCACCACAGTCAATTTTAGGACATTTTCATCACCCCCAAAGGAACCCCAGTGCCCAATTTTAGGACATTTTCATCACCCCCAAAGGAACCCCAATGCCCTATTATTCCCCTATCCCCAGCCCTGAGCAACTGCTAACCTGTGCATTGTGTTTTGTTTTAAAAATATTTTTTTTCTTGATTTCAGAGAGGAAGGGAGAGAGAGAGAGAGAAACATCAATGATGAGAGAGTCATCGATTGGCTGCCTCTTGCACACCCCCCACTGGGGATCGAGTCTGCAACCTGGGCATGTGCCCTGACCGGGAATCAAACCGTGACCTGGTTCATAGGTGGATGCTCAGCCACAGAGCCACACCAGCTGGGCTCTGTGTTTTGATCTCCCTGTTCTCATTCATGTTTAAAGACAACAGCAACGGGTGGAAGTGACTGGAGGCAAAGAAATGTTGGCGAGTATTTCGAGTGGGTTCCTTCCCTCTTTGCCTTTCCATTGCCCTGGGCACATGGGCTGGGTGTTCATATCTGCCAGCACAGAGCACAATATAAAAGTGGATCTTTCAGGAGAGTCCTTAGCAGCCTTAGGCAGTAGGGCACTCTGCTAAAGCACCCTGTCCTAGCTGACGTGGCCAGGCCAAGGGAAGAAGCACAAGTTCCTGCAATAACCTTACCCAGTATGGGGTGCCAGCAGGGCTGCCTGAGCTGAGTGTGCCATAGGTTTCCTTCTGGCTGTAACGACCCATCCCGCCCTCCATTGTCCCTGGTTTGCTGTGTGCCTGGACATGTGAACAGGACTGGAGGGGGCAGGTATGCACTTGCTCAAATTGGGGGCTTATCTCCAAGGTTCCCCCATGCCCATCCGCAGTTACCCCTCCATCCTACTCTTCAACCCCTGGCACCTACAAATCTACTTATACTTGTGGATGTGCCTGTTCTGGGCATTTCACATCAATGAAATCACACTGTGTGGCCTTTTGTGTCTGGCTTCTCTCACTGAGCATCTGTCTTCGAAGGTTCATCCACATTGTAGAGTGTCGGTGCTCCCCTCCCTTTCGTGGCTGAGTAATAATAGCGCGTGGATGGGGTCATGTTGTGTCTATTCATTAGCTGGTGGACATCTAGGTTGTTCCCACTTATGCCTATTGTAAATCCTGCTGCTGTGAATGTTTGGGTTAAATTTTTTCATGGATGTATGTTTTCATTTCTCAGGGAGATACCTAGGGGTGGGAATGCTGTTTGATCCTTTGAAGAGCTGCCAGACTGTTTCCAAAGTGGCTGCACAAGTCTTCATGGCAGGACTGTTACTGCACGCTGGGTCCTGTGCTGGTCCTGTCCAGCATAGTGGTGTTGACTTTGCTGCACAGTGGCCCTGGGGGTGGGTGTTGTGTCCTCAGAGCTGAGCAGGATGCAAATCTTCACAGCCAGGTCATCACAGCTCCTGCTTTCCAGCTTTCCCAACAGGTCACGCCTGAGCAGTTGTTGGGGTCCTGGTCCCGAATCTTAACATGAGATTTTACTGGCCCCCAGGAGCCCCTAGTCCCCAATGCCATAACCACTAGAAGGAGATTGCTATCAGGGCATGTCCCTCAAATACCTGCTATCATTGGGTCTAGTCTCAAGATGTTCTGAAAATGGCAGTCGGGCTCTCAAGGCTAGGCCCCATCACTGTAGATCCGGGTGTTCATCTCTGCTCTGGGCCTGGAGTTGGGGGTGTGGGGTGGCCCGGCGCATCCTGCAGCCACTGACTCCTCTCTGGCCGCAGCCCAAGTGGGAAGAAGTTCCGCAGCAAGCCACAGCTGGCACGGTACCTGGGCGGCTCCATGGACCTGGGGGCCTTCGACTTCCGGACGGGCAAGATGCTGATGAGCAAGATGAACAAGAGCCGGCAACGGGTGCGCTATGACTCCTCCAACCAGGTCAAGGTGAGCCACCCTGCCCTGCTCCACCCCATCACAATGGAGTGGCCAGGGGTGGGGGGTGGGGGGCGGCGATTCACCATTTCAGACCCACTGTGGTGGGGGAAAGAGCTGATACTGAAATGGAGTTTACTTCTGGTGTTGAAGTAACTATTTGCTGAGGGAAATTTGGAGACCACAGAAAAGGAGAAAAAAGGAATCGTGATTCTGTCCCTTGAGAGGTCTCTGGCTGCTTCTGGTGCTTGTTGCACTTTCCTTCCCTGAACAGTGTCTTCAACAGCTGACAGTCCACATGGGTACCCAGTGACCCTGTGTGTGTCCCCAGTCTGATGGACACATGTTCAGTGGGACTTTGAACCTATCCCTGCCCTGGCTGCTAGCCAGCTATCCAGGGTGCCCCCAGGCTAGTACTTCACAGAGAATGAAGCACAGGAGGCAAGGACAGGGCCAGTGTGTGTCCTGAGCCCCACTGAGGGCAACAAATAGGCAGGGACTGGACTTGGCATCTCCTGCAGGTCTCTGGGTGCCACAGGGTGTGCCAGTGACGGGGAGAACACAGGAGTCAGGCTTCTGGAGAGTCATGAGTGGCCTTGTTCCTGTCTCCACAGGGCAAACCTGATCTGAACACAGCCCTCCCTGTCAGGCAGACAGCATCCATCTTCAAGCAGCCAGTGACCAAGATCACCAACCATCCCAGCAACAAGGTGAAGAGTGACCCCCAGAAGGCTGTGGAGCAGCCCCGGCAGGTGAGCACATACCCTGCACGCACCCTGGCCAGGTCAGGCCCAGCCCTGAATCTACTGTTCCCTCCAAGCTGGGTCCTCTCTTTTTGAAAAAAATAACAGGCTTAATTCAGTTTCTTTTTCTTTTCTTTTTTATTGATTGATTGATTTTAGAGAGAGAAACATCGATTTGTTGTTGCACTTATTTTATGCATTCATTGGTTGATTGTTTTATGTGCCCTGACCAGGGATCTAACCCACAACCTTGACTTATCAGGACAATGCTCTAATCAACTGAGCTACTCAGCCAGGGTATCAATTTATTTTTCTTTCCTTTCTTTTGGTAATATGTTTTAATTGATTTTAATTTTTAATTTTTAAAATATATTTTTATTGATATCAGAGAGGAAGGGAGAGGGAGGGAGATAGAAACATCAGTGATGAGAGAGAATCACCAATCGGGTGCCTCCTGCACACCCCCTACTAGGGATCGAGCCCACAACCCAGGCATGTGCCCTTGACCAGAATCGAACCCAGGACCCTTCAGTCCATAGGCTGACACTCTATTCACTGAGCCAAACCAGCTAGGGCTATTTTAATTGATTTTAGAGAGAGAGAAAGGAAGAGGGATAGAGAGATAGAAACATTGATCAGTGCTTCCTGCATGCCCCCTACTGGGGATTGAGCCTGCAAACCAGACTGCCCTGACCTGGAATCGAACCAGCGACCTCTTGGTTCATGGGTCAGCGCTCAGGCGTTGAGTCACACCAGCTGGGCTCAATTTATTTTTCTTGCATAAAATTATGTGGTGGCCACAGCTGGAGCCTAGGTCCTCTGCACAGAAACTCTGGTGGGAGTCTTTACAAGATGGTCAGTGACAGGGAGACTTGGTGAACACAGTCTCTTTCCAAAGGCCAGGGGTGAGATAGCTGTAGGTCTTAGAGAGAGCATCAAAGGTGGCTTTGGCAAAGTTGCCCAGGGTGACAGTGCAGCCCCTGGCCAAGGTGTAGCAGTCGTCGATACTGGCCATCAGCAGCAGCTTCTTGGGAATAGGGGCTGAGACTGTGCCAGTGCCCCTGGGGATAGGACTGAGGCACACCAGCACAGAACTACAGTAGCTAGTCATCTTGCAGGGGACAGTGTGGGGCTCGCTGATCTTGTTACCCCAGTAGCCTCACCACAGGGATAATAGAGAGCTTGGCTAGAGTGATGGCCCCACGGATGGCAGTGGCTACTTCCTTTGAACACCAACACCCAGACCAACAGGTCCATTGTAGTCCCCAATGGTGACAAATGCCTTGAACTAGGTCGTCTGGCCAGCGGGTGTCTGCTTTTACACGGGCATAATCTTCAAAACCTTGTCCTTGAAGGATACCCCCAGGAAAAATTCAATGATCCCAATTCCTTGACTTGATCTTCGTGTACTTGACCAGGTTGCCCAGCTTGGTGACTGGGTCTATTCCTTGTCCTTGGCCTTGCTTTTTCGAGCTCTGCGGCCTTCACCCTGACCCTCCCCCAGCCTCGACCTCAGCCCTAGATGCCACTGCCAGATCCTCCATGAAAGCCTCCCATTCTAGGGCCCCAAGACCTCCAGGCCCTCCTGCAGCACCAGCATCATCCACCATTTGGTGTTTTCCTCAGAGAAGATGCTCAGTCCACTCTTCAGAGCCTACATTTGTTGGGTCCCTCAGCCCAAGTGCAGTCCGGAACAGTCAACCCAGAACCTAGTTCTGTGGGGAGCAAAGCCCCCACCCTGGCCCCACCCACCTTGCAGAGGGCTGCTGGGGCACTTGGGGCTTTTTCTGGCCAATGTTTTATTTTTTAAAATATTTTTATTGATTTCAGAGAGGAAGGGAGAGGGAGAGAGAGATAAAAACCTCAATGATGAGGAAAAATCATTGATCGGCTGCCTTCTGCACGCCCCACATTGGGGATCAAGTCCACAACCCAGGCATATGCCCCGACTGGGAATTGAATTGTGACCTCCTGGTTCATAGGTTGACCCTCAACCATTGAGCTATGCCCGCTGGGCTGGCCAATGTTTTCTTGAATAAATGGTTAAGTTTTGTGGGGGAAGGGGGTTTAAATAAGATCATACATAATGGATGTATAACCTGCTTTTCAAAAACTGAGAATTGCCGGTGTTTTCATACATATTTACAAACATCCACACACTGTATGGTAGGGTGTGTGGGACAGTCTTTTGGGAACATCACCCCACATCTAACATCCTGGGTCTTTGTCCTGCCAAAAACTGGAGTTGGCGTTTCTCTGCTCTGGGAAGATGGGCCTGGGTGTGGATCCCGCTGGGGCCATGGCACCCTCATTTCTCAAGCTGGGATGTCAGCAACCCAGCTAAGGTAGGGGTTAGAGGTCATGCTGAGACCAACCACTGCACTACATGTGGACGGGCTTTAGCCATCATCGGACTGCTATGGTTCACCTGTGCATGGGGGTGCCTTGCTGTCTTACTGGCCTCACATCTGTCTGTCCGGCGGTAGCTCTTCTGGGAGAAGAAGCTGAGTGGCCTGAACGCCTTTGATATTGCTGAAGAGCTTGTGAAGACCATGGACCTCCCTAAAGGTCTGCAAGGTAAACCCAGACCCCAGGACGGGTAAGGGGAAGTTAGGAAGGGGGCCAGGCCTGCAGGAGAAAGGAAGGGACCCTCCAACCTCTAGCTTTGGATCAGTGGGGCAGACACCTGATATCTGGTCCTGGAGACAGCTACCCAGAGCAGAACACATCGGGGGGGAGGTGGCGAGGTTGGGGGGAGGCACTGGACCAGCAAGATGCATCTGTCCTGGAGGGTCCTGGAAAAATTTGGGGTGTGATTTTGCTCCTTCACCATAAACACAACCATCCATCCCTGAGCATGTAGAGTTCCTTTTCTGACGTGAGAGCAACTGCCTGCCCATAAGGGAGGTTTGGGAACAACATCCGAGGTTGAGGGACAAAGGCCAGTGCCTGGTGGTGACTGTACCTCCTGCGCCCCTGCAGGAGTGGGACCCGGCTGCACAGATGAGACCCTGCTCTCGGCCATAGCCAGCGCCTTGCACACCAGCACCATGCCCATCACTGGCCAGCTCTCAGCTGCCGTGGAGAAGAACCCTGGAGTATGGCTCAACACAGCCCAGCCCCTCTGCAAGGCTTTCATGGTGACTGATGAGGACATCAGGTAGCTGCTCTCCCACCTCACCCTCTCTGTGGCTCCTGGCCGGTGTGTCTTCGAGCCTTCAGGGGTATGAGGCCTTTGAGGGTCCTGCCTGAGGGGTGGGATACTAGCTGTGGCACAGAGGAGGAGGCTCTAGAGAGTGGCAGGAAGTGGGCACATGACAGGAACAGGAAGTACTGAGTGAGAGGTGAAGATAAACACATCCTAGGGCTTTAGTGTGGGCCTGAGTTGGTAGTGCCCAGGTGCAGGTGGACTCGGAGTGAGAGCCGTTCCTTTGCTGGAACCTTTTGGGAAGACCTGGTAAGGAGGTGGTTTGAACTGGCACTGAGCAGGAAACATGTCAAAATGCTGAAAGGATAAATACTCATCCTTTAAAACCTTAAATGTCAGTGCAAAACTTAAAATGTTTTGTGAGGTCTGCCCTAGCTGGTTTGGCTCAGTGGATAGAGAGTTGGCCTGTGGACCAAAGAGTCCTGGGTTCGATTCCAGTCAAAGGCACATACCTTGGTTGCAGGCTCCTCCCTGGCCTGGGCCCTGGTGGGGCCGTGTGTAGGAGTAACCAGATGATGTGTTTCTCTCACATCAGTGTTTCTCTGTCTTTCCCTCTCTCTTCCACTCTCCCTAAAAATCAATGGAAAAATATCCCCAAGTGAGGATTAACAACAACAACAAAAAGTTTCGTGAGGTCAAGGGAAGTTAAGAAATTTAGGGATCCCCCTCCCCCCACAAAAAAAGGACTGGAAACCAGAGCAGGCATGACCTGATTGGTGTATGTGCTGGGTTGTGGGTTTGTGGGCTTCCTGTCTCGGGAATTGGGGGTTCAAAGCTTCGTGGATATAAGAGAAGCCCCTATAAGGTGAGGACATGGAACTAAGATACCACACCACCCCCAAGTCTCCCATGCCAGAGAGTCTGCCCAAGAGAAAGGGCAAGAGAGGGAATTGAAAGTATAAAAAAAGTAACTCCAGAAAGACTGGAAGGATTTTTAAAGCTAAGCAGAACTACAATTAGAAGTCACTAAAATGAAAAATTTAAGTCATGGGTTAGGCAGTGGATTTGGTCCTGTCTGGAGAGGCGAGTAGCCAGCTGTGCAGAGAAGACAGTGGTAAGGAGAGAAAGGACACCCCCACACAGGACAGGGACAGGGCCAACATTTATTAGACCTGGCAACAGACACAAACGTTAGATTCATGTTATAGTGAAAATGTAGAATTTGAGACGAGATGGATTTTAAAAGCCACAGGGAGGGGAAGCAGATGGACAAGTAGACCAGGCTCCAGCCGCTTTTTTTGCCAAAAGACAGAAAGCCAGCCCTAGCCAGTTTGGCTCAGTGTATAGAGCGTCGGCCTGTGGACTCAAGGGTCCCGGGTTCGATTCCAGTCAAGAGCACATGCCCGGATTGCAAGCTCTGTCCCCACTAGGGGGCGTGCAGGAGGCAGCCAATCAATGATTCCCCCTCATCATTGATGTTTCTATCTCTCTTCCTCTCCCTTCCTCTCTGAAATCAATAAATATATATTAAAAATTTTTAAAAAGACAGCCATTTCCCACCTAGAATTCTCTACCTGCAAACTGTCATCCACAAGACAGGTGACACTGGCTAGGCAGTGGACTGGACACTCAGTGGTCTTTTTTCCCTTTGCAAACCCCACTCAAGTGCTAGCGAAAGAGCTTACACATGTGCACTAGACCAGAAGAGCCAAGCAGACAGGTGACCACCTATTCTGGGAGGAGGAGAGCCATCAGGCAGACCAGAACGACCAGAACTGATTGGGGTAGTGCCTATCAGGAGGTGGGGAGACAGGGTGGTGGAAAGAGGGAGTGAGGAGGCCAGTGGAATAGGAAGAGTGAGCACTCAAGAGCCCCTGGGTCTACCATCTGGAAGGCTGAGTCAGAGCTACTTGCTCAAGAAGGGAGTGTGAGCCACAGGCCAGGGCTGGAGGACCCTCGGGCCCCAAAAATCAGTAGCCCATGTATGTCTATGCATCCCATCCTCCTGGCCTCGCACCCGGTCTTCCCGGAGATAGGGACATTCCCTGTCAGCACTCCATGTGTCTCCAGGAAGCAGGAGGAACTGGTACAGCAGGTTCGCAAACGGCTGGAAGAGGCGCTGATGGCTGACATGCTGGCCCATGTGGAGGAGCTGGCCCGGGATGGTGAGGCGCCGTTGGACAAGCCAGGTGCGGAAGAGGAGGTAGAAGATGAAGAGGATGAGGAGGAGGAGCCTGACCAAGACCAGGAAATGGAGCACATGTAGAGCAGGTGTAGGTGGACCCCAGGCTACAGCATGTGCTTGGGTAGTGACCACAGGGGGAAGAGACAATCCAAGAGTTCTTGGACCTGTTCCACGCTGGGTATTGGCTGTGCTCGGAGAGCACCTGTCTCCCTGGAGGAGCCCAGGGTGGCCTGGCCCTCCCTGTCCTTCCAGAGGCCCTGCCCGAGCCATGCCTGTGTGGGGCACTTACAGACTCAGCCCTTGCCCTAATGGGACCAGGCTTGGGGGGAAGGTGGCCCTCCTCCCTTCCCAGGCATGTCCACTCCCCCGGCCACTAGGACACCTAGGGTCATGGCTGGAGGATGGTCCCTGGCCCTGCAAACCCCCACGTTTGCTCTTCTTTGAAGGGCCAGACTTCTGAAAGTGCTGGTTGCTCCTGGACCCTGCCTGCAGGGGTATGGCTCCTGGATGCAACTGGGCTTCTGGACTCACTGTCGCCATCCTGAGCTCAGAAAAGGGTTTTTGAAACAGGCTTACCTCCCGATCTTGAGTGTGAGGGACAATCCTCTGGGCCAGACTGTCAGCCCTCCCAGAAAGGGTTGCAGGGTGGTTCCCCGAGTGACCATCCAGCTGAGCAAAGCCGTGACACTTGAGTATGTCTGAAAGAAAGCGGCACAGCCCAGACGTTTTCCTTCAATAAATCGGTGGTACAAACGAGGCTGGACGTCCTGTAACTTCTTTACCTTTTGTGTTTGCTGGACAAGGATGTGAAATCTGGACTTCATCTGAAAACCTCACTGTCTGTGGCCTGGTGGGTCCTGCCTAGGGGTCAGCCACCAGCATCTGAGGAGGACTGCTCATAGCCAGGAGCACAGTGGGGCTGACCTATGTGCCTCAGTTTTTCCTTGTATAACAGGTACAGTTAATACCCAACACTCTGGGCTGTGAGCTGTCATGTGGCCTGGCTGGAGCTGCCACGGGCCCAGGCTCCTGTGTGTTCCTATCTAGAGGTGTGTTTCATGGCCAAGCATTTCTAAGTGCCACACCCAGAATAGTGGTCTCCGAGAAGCACTGGGGCGAAGATCATCAGAATCTTGTTACTTCACTCATCCCCTACAGCCCTAGTGCCTTGGGATTGATCCTTGGTTGGGGTGTGAAGGGAGGCAATATTGGTTTCTCTCTCTGCCCTAACCAACAGCTTGTGACGGCAAGGATCCTAATTGCTGAGTCATTTGGCCAGACACCCGGGGCAGTGTAGGTATAGGCATGTAGGTCAGGGGTGCGGGGTGACATGGGAGCCCCTCAGAGCTGTGAGCGGTTGCTGCCATCTTGATCTTCCAAGGATGCTGGTGCAGTCAAACTGACCACATCCTTCCAAGTCAAGTTAAAAAATCCTGAGAACCAAGAAGGCTGCCCTGTACAGGTCCCAGTGCCTGTTGGGAGGGCCTGAGGTCCCTTGGCCATGAGTCCTCTGTCCCTCAGGTCTGAGTAGAGGGGCTGCAGGGAGGTTACTGTGGGTGACAGACAACAGAATAAAGCCATCTTGGGCGAGCATGGTTGGAGCCTGGGTTCACTCTGAAGAATGGTGTTTGTTTCTGAGCAATACGGGCCTCATCTGGGCCCGCCAGGCCTGCATCCTGCGGATCATCAATTCTGGGCTGGGTGATAACGGAATCAGGAGGGGCCGGCCTGTCCCAGAGGATGGCAGATTTCCCCACAGACTCCAAGGTGGGAAGCCTTCTGACAGTCCCAGCACTGTTAGCATAAAGCCAGATGTGGAGGCTTCCAGAAGATTTTGGACTCCCGCACCTACTGGTTGAAGTCCCCAAGACTCCCTTGGAGCACCTGGAGCTCCCAGTGTGGGTGTGTGTGTGTGTGGGGGGGGGGTCTTCAGGGCTGGGCACACAGGGACATGGCTGAGTCTGGCCTTGGGGACCTGAATTGGACCTTCTGCCCCTGTCAGCTCACAAGGCTGGTGCAAGAGCTGGGAGAACCCTGATCCACCTGCCTGCCCCCCAGGTCAGGCTTAGTGGCCTGGACCCCCACATGGAGTTTCTGTTCATCTTTTTGTCTCCCCTGCCCCTTCCCCACTCTGAGTGTCCCCTCCGCATGCATTGTCTACTCTGCAGACAGCCCTGCCCACCCACCGGGACTGGTTCCAGCTTCCAGAGGGAAAACTTGAGGCTCAAGTTAGCAACTTGCCTAGGGGCACCGTTCGGAAGAACTTGGGTCTTCATGACTCCAACACGGTGTTTGTGCCCAGCCTCTGGCCACTGAGAGGCCCTGAGCAGCCACTGACCTCAAAAGGACAAGAGCCTGGGTCCCTGAAAGGACTCAGTGGTTCTGTGTGAGAATGGGATGCCCCAGTCCCATCATAAGAGCCTTTCCTGACACTTTCCAAGCTTGAGGGTCTCACCTGAATTCTTTTTTCTCCCCAGCGAGACTCCCAGAGACAAGGGCGCCAGGGTTTCTGAGCCAACGGTTTAGGGCAGGGGTGGGCAAACTTTTTGACTCGAGGGCCACAATGGGTTCTTAAACTGAACTGGAGGGCCGGAACAAAAGCATGGATGGAGTGTTTGTGTGAACTAATATAAATTCAAAGTAAACATCATTACATAAAAGGGTA
>NW_005358901.1:1745289-1747066 GCF_000412655.1 Myotis brandtii | reverse complement strand
TTTCAAACGGGCCAGATCCTGCCCGCGGGCCGTAGTTTGCCCACGGCTGGTTTAGGGGCATCTGCATCAGGGACCTGAGCCACCCCCATGTCTACCATAATATGCCTGGCTTCTTCCAGCCCAAGGCAGGCAGAGGAGCTCTCTGAACCACCCTACGCCCACACCCGGCTCAGCCTGCCTGGGATGCCTCCGCACTTTGAGCCTCCTGTGGCTGCTGGAACACAGCACCATAAACTTGGTGGCTTAATTCACATATACTCATCCTGGGGTCAGGAGTCTGACTTGGGCTTCATGGGGCTAAACCCAAGTGTGCAGGGCTGGTCCTTCCAAGGCACTAATGGAGGATCGTTTCCTGCCTTTTCCAGCTTCTAGAGGCGTTACATCTCTGGCCTGTAGCCCCTTCATTTTAACAGCCAGTAACTCAGCATCTTCCATCTTTGACTCTGACCCACCTGTCTCCCTCTTCTGAGGGTGTGATGACACTGGGTTCCCCGGGGAAATCTAAGATCACCCCTATCTCAGGGGCCTTCACTTAATCCCACCTGCAAAGAAGATGAATGTCTTTGGAGGCCACTTGCCTACCACAGAAGACACACCCCCACTCAACCTCCCTCATCTCTACCCCACCTTGGACATTCAAAGCCTCTGAGTCCGAGGGAACAGTTTGAGCCCTGGGATTAGATCTCTAACTTCCTCGGATCACTCATTCAACATGCATTAATAGCAGGGCCAGCTCAGATCTGGTACCAGCCAGAGGAACTTGGGCTGGATGTGGTCTGGGGGTGAGGGTGGGGAAGGGTCAGGCACAGGGACCAAGGCAGGGGAGTGAGGGGCTTTTGTTTTTCAATCCTCACCCAAGGATATGTTTATTGATTTGAGAGAGAGAGAAACCAATATTGCCTCCCTTCACACCCCAACCAAGGATCAAACCCAAAATCCTGGTATGTGCCCTGACAACCTGTGACCCTTCGGTGCACTGGATGGTGCTCCAACTGAGCCACATTGGCCAGGGCGGAGTGAGGGCTTTAACTGGGGGAGGGGTACCTGCCAGGGAGGCAGGTGGAGAGAAGTGACTGGAGGTGGACGATTCAGCTGAGAGCTACATGGTGGAGGGCAGACCTAAAATCGGTGAGGATGGCGGTGGACACTAGGGTAGGGGCCAGTGCATGGCAAAAGGGATCAGTTCGCCCCTTCTCCCACCTGAAAAGCTCATGCAATTGTCCTGAAGTTCCACAGCCAACCAGGGACTTAGGAGGGGTCCCCGTTTGGACTTGGGCGGGCGACTCCACGGGGTCCATTCAGCTCCCTGCCCATTTATCATGAGAAACCGCACGGGAAAACCGGAGGGCTCCTTCAGCTCCAAAGGAAAAAGAATGAAGGAAGGGCCGCGGGGACAGGATAGCTTTGGAACTGAGCACGCTGGGTTCCTCTGGGAGCCCACAGGACAGGGCGCCCGGCACCCAGAAGAGGGAGGCTCTTCACCTCCGAGGGCTCTGGCCAGTGGGAACCAGCCCAAACCGGGAAGCACCGCCCACGTGGCGCAATCTCGGGCTCCAGCGCACTCCGTCTGGGGGATGTGGGTGCCCTTGACCTCCCCAGGGGCCCACGGGAACCGGAGTCCGAAGGCAGGCCAGGTCTCGAGGAGTCTCGGGGGTAGAGACCCCGGCCCTGGGGCGGGCACAGGGGTGCAGTGCCTTGGGGCACAGAGAGTCCTCTTGCAAAGGAAGGCGGGCTCTCCGGCAACAGGGCGCCGCGGGCACCTACCTTCGGCAGCGCC
>NW_005358901.1:1735953-1744103 GCF_000412655.1 Myotis brandtii | reverse complement strand
GCTCCGGCCCCGCCGCTGCCTTTGTCTGGGCGCCTCCAGCGCGGAAGGTGCAGCGCTGCTGCGGAGCCCTGGGCTGTGCCATCCTGGGGACCAGGGCCCCGGCTAGGTGGTTCCCTCAAAACATGCATGGGGCGGGCCAACTCTGGTTGGGGGGTGCTCCGTTAGGGCGATGAGAGAAGTTTGGCCGCACAAAGGGTTCGTCACGACTTGCCAGCCTGGGGACCCTGCTGGGGTGTGGGGGCAGGACAGGATGAGACAGGGTCCCACCCTGCTCTCAGTGCGTCGGGAATTTGGGGTTATGTGGAAGGACCCGTTGTAAAAGGGGCTCCAACCCATGGCCGTAGCCTAGCAGGCAGGTGGGAAACGGGCCCTGGATGTAGGGGTCCCCTCGGTGGCATTGCCGAGCTTCCCTGTGGCCGCCCCATTGTTCTCTTTGTTAGAGAGCCAGACTCAGATTTGCAGGGTGACATCAGGCTGGCCGCCGCTCATTGGCCCTGGAGCTGCGGGGTGGGCGGAGGGTGGTGGGCAGTGCCCGCATACCCACCCACCCTGTTAGCTGCCTGCCCACCAGCCTCAACTTTCTCCTGCCTTCCTGCCCACACCTCCCCCCTCCCTGCTGGCCTCCTGTGGTCAGCCAGGTTCTAGAACTTGGGGTGGGGCCTGGGCGGGGCTTTAGGTAGGGCCAAAGGACACTCAGGCTGTGGGAGGGGGGGTGTCCCAGCCTCTGGGCCCTCAGGAACAGCAGCCAGAGAAGGGTGGGTGGTGACCTGAATTATAAGGTGGCCTGTCACCCTCACCACCACCACAAGCAGAGGACCACAGTGATGCTCTAGGCACGGTCCTCTGCTGGTTCCAGTGGGTGGGGTGGCTCGGCCAGCCAGCCCTCTGGTCATTCATTTGTCCTTTCCACATGTGGACACAAGGAGTGCCAGGCGTGGTGCTGAGATCCACCATCAGGAGTGAAGACAGGTTACTTTCTGAACCCTGCCCGCTGCCTTCAGGCTCAGACATGGCTAGACCCATGCCACACAGTTCTGCTTCACCACCCTTCCTATATAGGCCCCCACTTCCCCACTCCTGTCCCCCATAACTGCACTGGGACATGTAACAGGTAGTTACATATTGAGTGTCCAGAAGCCTGCGGGTGGGCAAGTGTGGATACCGATGCCTGGGGGCCATTTGCCCAAAATCACTAGGCTCATGTGTTGCCCCATAACTGCACTGGGACATGTAACAGGTAGTTACACATTGAGTGTCCAGAAGCCTGCGGGTGGGCAGGTGTGGATACCGATGCCTGGGGGCCATTTGCCCAAATCACTAGGCTCATCTGTTATGCAGTGGAGCATGAGGGTGTGTTTTGTGTGAATATGCGGTCCTGACACCTGAGGGAGAGGCCTCATCTTATGCCTTACAGGTGGTGATGGGAGTCCGGCAGAGGGCACTCGAACCTGTAGCCGCAGGCTGAGTGGTGTGGCGGAGTGAGCCTGGGGCCTCAGGCTCCACCCAGCCTCCCGGGTGTGCATTTGGCACCCGGTTGTTGGGTGCCAGCCTGTATTCTTGGTGGTTGTGGACAACAAAGAAGACTAGGCAATACAGTGAATCCTGTAGACTGAGGAGGCCCTGTGACCCTGAGCAAATGAGAGCCCTTCTCTGTAATGGGGGGCAGCACCTCCCTCAGGGTTTTTGTGTGGATCCTTAAGGCACTGGTTGTAACCCCAGTCTGGCACTCAGTAACCACCCCACGAATGGGGTACGGGGTACCAGGGAGGGAGCCTGAATACCAGGACAGGTTGCATTGCCCCAGCTCCAGAACCATTTGCGGCTCCCATCCTCTCCCACCCAGTTCTCAAGCACACCCTGAAAGACTGCCCCACCTCCACCCCTTCCCTCCTCCCATCACCCACCCCACTCTCTACCCTGTGGGTCCCTGGATGCCAAGCCTGCCCCTCCTTACTGCTCAGGCTCTCCCCAGTGCAGGGGGCACAGCCTGCCCTCAGTTACTCATCCTTTTCTGTCAATTCCTAGATTCAGGGCCACCCCTCCCCAAGAAGGCACAGGAGGAAGAGGCTGTGGGAGACGAGGCCGGGCTGGGATTTGAACCCTGGTCTCATTGGCTTTGCCTACCCTGCTTCCTGGGAGGCTGGTGCCCTGGCCGTGGGGGTGACCTTGGGCCCATGCCCCCCCCTTCTTGCCATCCATGTCCTGTACGCAGGGCGAGTCTGTGCCCATGCCTTGACCAGGGCTGGGCGTGGTCGTGTTGGGTCTGTGCGCGATGATGAAGGCAGGGCCTCAGGTCTCTCCCATCTCTGAGGTCAGGCTGTGGGTGGTGGCCTGGAATTGTCTCCCATTGTCTGTTCTTCTCTGGCCCCAACCCTGCAGGCATCAGGTGTCCTTTCTGGCAGCCAGGACACTGCAGGGGTGTTGGGGTCCATGCCTTGGTGTTCCTTCTATCCACTGTGGGGCATAGAAATACAGAGGTGTCCATGCTGGGGTTGGGGGCTCCTTGTGTTGGCAATTATAGACCAGTCCTGCCATGGGGAGCTCCCCGTGTCCCTGTGTCCCAGACAAGCCAGCTTCCTCCCCAGACCACCCTGCTGGGACGTGACCCACCCAGGACTGCAGTCCACTTTGGCCTTGCCTGGTTGTGGGAACTTGTCCTGCTTCCGGAGCTCTGCCCCCGCTGTTCCTCTGGGGGAGTGCTCCTCTGCCGTGTCCTCCTTCCCCTCATAACCTTGAGGCTTTGTGGACAGGGGTAGCCTGTGGTCACCTATGGGGCCTGGTTCTCTGAGTGCCAGCACATGGGTATGGCCAGGACCCCATAAGGGGGTCATGTGAGTGACGGGAGGCAAAGGGCTGCCCTCGTCTACTAGCCTTCCCACTTTGAGGGGAGGGTTGCTAGGGCCTGAGGCAGGACAGTGTCAGCCCCGAGGGCTAGCTCCACATTCCCAAGCACACCCCGTTCTCTTGAGTTGGCATCCTGAGGGCAGTGCCGAGGAACCTGCATTTCAGTTTATGCCCACCTATCAGTGGTGGCCCCCAGAGTTCCCCAGGCATGGGACTCAGCCCCCTGTCACCACCCACTCCTGTTTGTTGTTAATTCTCACCCGAGGAGAATATTTCTTCCATTGCTTTTTTTTTTTAATTGGAGGGAGGGCGAGAGAGATACATAGATTAGTTGCCTCCTGCAGGCCAGGGCCAGGGATCGAACTTGTGACCCTTCAGTGTGCAGGCTGACACTCTAACCATTGAGCAACACCAGCCAGGGCTCACCATCCACTCTTACTGCACTCTATCATCCCCACTGGGGTAGGGAGTGTGTCCCGGATCACTGTGGATCCCCAATTTCCTCGACTGGACAATCCCACCCTCCCAAGCTCTGCCCCCTCTCACGGTCTTGACGTGAGTTGGGTTTGGGGGCCAACAGGTGTCACAGCTGAAGTGCAGTCAGTAAATTAGACTCCTCTTGGCCACTAAGGGCTCCACTCAGGGCCACCCAAGGGGAAGCTACATGGTCCCTCTCCTGCCCTCACCCACCTTAGGGACTCATTGCTCCAGCCTTGTGCTTGGGTTCAAGGCCCACTTATTCATCTGTACAGAAGATCAGTGGTTGCGGGGTGGAGGGTCTCCTTTGGCAAATCCCCCCTTTCTCCAGCCTCAATAGATTCCCTCCTCACGTGACTTTGCTAGAAACAAACATTTCAGGGGCAGGGCTTCTGCCTGGGACCATGGCCCTTTGGGTCCAGCCCCAAATCTGTGAGGCTAGGTGTTTCAGCCCTCCTTTTATGGGCGAGGGAATTGAGGTACAGGAAGGTTCCCCCAAGGGCCCAGGGCAACCCCCAGTTTACTAGCCCTTAGAGCAGCGGTTCTCAACCTGTGGGTCGCGACCCCTTTGGGGGTCGAACGACCCTTTCACAGGGGTTGCCTAAGACCATCGGAAAACACATATATAATTACATATTGTTTTTGTGATTAATCACTATGCTTTAATTATGTTCAATTTGTAACAATGAAAATATATCCTGCATATCAGATATTTACATGACGATTCATAACAGTAGCAAAATTACAGTTATGAAGTAGCAATGAAAATAATTTCATGGTTGGGGGTCACCACAACATGAGGAACTGTATTAAAGGGTCGCGGCATTAGGAAGGTTGAGAACCACTGCCTTAGAGCATAGTCCCCTGGCTTCAGGACGTTCTGAAAGTCAGACATGGTGGCAGGAGGAACTCTGGAAGTTCATGGCCCAGTCCCCCCTTTCTCCTGGCCCAGTCCATGTTGGGCTTCCGGGAGGAGGGAGTACCAGGCTGTAATGTGATGCAAAGAAGGGCCAGGACTGGGGGTGAGGATGGTGAGGACAGTTTTGTGTGGGGGACAGCATGGCCAAGGCAGAGGGAGTTTGCCAGGTAGGGAGGGGACGGACCATCAGGGCTGGTTTGGAGCAGCCACAGGTCAGGGTGGGTTTGGGGGGCCAAAGAGAATGCCGGTCGCGCAACACAGCTTTGGTGGTGGTGGTGGTGGTGGTGGGGTGACTAAGGACCCAGGAGGTGGGGCATGGAGGTAGTAGGAATGCAGCCCCTTCCTCCGAGATTTCTGACCCCAATTCACCTGCCCTGCTTTTGCTCAAGGCCCTGGTTGGGAAGCTACTGTCTTCTTGTCAGGCTGCCCCTGGATGCCCCCTACCACCTCTGCAATGAGCGGTCTCCTGGCCTAGGCACCATCTCCTTGTTTTCTTTCTGGGCAGACATGCTGATCCCGCTAACATTTTTTTTCTTTCTTTCTTTTTCTTTTGTTAATCCTCACCCAAGGATACTTTTTCCATCTAACTCCAGAGGGAGTGGGAGAGAGGGGAGGAGAGAGAGAACCTCACCCAAGGATACTTTTTCCATCTAACTCCAGAGAGAGTGGAAGAGAGGGGAGGAGAGAGAGAAACATCAGTGTGAGAGAGAGACATCAACTGGTCGCTTCCCATTTGTGGGATCAAACCTACGACTCAGGTACGTGCCCTTGATGGGAAGCGACCGTGACCCTCTGGTGTGTTGGTCAGCGCTCGAACCATTTAGAAACAGGGCCAGGGCATGATTCTGCTAATTTTGTGTCTTTCAATGTTGTGAAGTTAGCAACACTGTTACTCCTCTCAATGCCACCTCTGTATCGATACAATATCACTGTGTCCCTCTAGCCTCCCCTGAGGTTGTGTGTGTGGGGGGGGTGTCTTCCAGATTCCTTGGCCTGGACTCAAGATGTCTCAGAAGGCCTTGGAGGGTGGGTATCAGGGACCTGGGAAGGCACCGCTATCAGATCCTGAACAACTGCCCCTGCCCCTCCACAGGGTGGGAGCCCCAGCCCGGCAGGATGGAGCACAGTGTCATGTTCCCAAGTCCCTGAGCTTCCCTCAGAGGCCAGGCCCCTCAGGACCTTGGCAGGTGTCCTGAGTTCAGGCCTAGGAGTCTACATTGGGCTGAGGCCTCACCTCACCTGCATGGGGCTGAAGGGTCACTTGGTCAGAAGAAAATTGTAGGCAGCTTACACAATTTGAGCCTGGGTTTCCACACCTGTCAGATAGGGGGTTGATGCCAGAGGATCTGCACTCATATCCTAGGGCTGACATAATCAACTGAATAGCTTGAAACAATAGAAATTCTCTCGTTCGTTCCGGAGGCTGGAAATCTGAAGTCAAGGTGTTGGCAGGGGTGTGCGCCCTCCAGAGGCCCTAGGGGACAGTCTGTCCCATGCCCGCTCTCCCAGCCTCTGGTGGCTGCCAGCAGTGCTTGGTGTCCCTTGGCTTGTAGCCACGTCACTGCAACTCCTGCCTTGTCACATGGCTGACTCTGTGTGTCCCACTTGCGTTCAGGGCCCACTCTACCCTACTGTGACCTCATCTTAACTAGTTACACGTGTAGATGCCCCATTTCCAAGTAAGAGCCCATTCTCATGTTCTGGATGGACATGAATTTTATGGGACACTATTCAACCCACAACAGAGTCCTTGCCTTCCTGCTTTTTTGCCAACCCCAGGGGCACCCAGCATGTTGCACCTGTGCTGGCCTTCGTCAACGGGGCCCCTGCGCCAGGGCCCCTGGTGTCCCTCGCATGACCAGAGGAGAAACTAAGGTCCCAGGTCCCAGGGTAGGACGCAGTATGTCTGAGATTACAAAATGCCACAGGGGTACAGCCCCCAAATGGAGGCTCCCAGCTGGCCTGGCCCCTCCAGCTGCTGCCCCAGACAGACTGACCTGGGGAGGGGTCCCGGTCCTCACCATGTTCCCCTCCCCCCAACCCAGGGTGCAAAATCAAGGCTCTGCGGGCCAAGACGAACACATACATCAAGACGCCGGTGCGTGGGGAGGAGCCCATCTTCATCGTAACTGGCCGCCAGGAGGACGTGGAGATGGCCAAACGCGAGATCCTGTCTGCGGCGGAGCACTTCTCGGTGATCCGAGCCACCCGCAGCAAGGCCGGTGGGCTGCCCGGCACTGCGCAGGGCCCACCCAACCTGCCGGGACAGACCACCATCCAGGTGCGCGTGCCCTACCGCGTGGTGGGGCTGGTGGTGGGGCCCAAGGGCGCCACGATCAAGCGCATCCAGCAGCAGACGCACACGTACATCGTGACGCCCAGCCGCGACAAGGAGCCCGTGTTCGAGGTGACGGGCATGCCCGAGAACGTGGACCGCGCGCGCGAGGAGATCGAAGCGCACATCGCCCTGCGCACCGGCGGCATCATCGAGCTCACGGACGACAACGACTTCCACTAACCATCAACCCTTTTCATTCCCAACAGCATGGGCTGCTGACCAGGAGGAAATGTGTCACTTGCCGAGAGCCCAAAGTCTAATCCTGAATAGTGAACAATTACATAAGAGTACAACTGGGAGGATGTTCAGAAGAATTGGAAGGTACTTAATGTGATCCCCATCATTCTACTTGTCAACACCTAAACTCAGGCAACTTAATCCTGCTTTGGCAGGATGCCCAGCTAGACAACTCTGTCTACCCCCTCCTCCTCCCTCCCTTTCACTCTCTCTAAAAACCAATGGAAAAAAATATCCTGGGGTAAGGATTCAGAAAAAGAGTTTGGATTTGTATATGTTCATTTTGAGATGCTTACTAGACATCCAATTGGAGATGCTGAATGAACAACTGAATATCTGAACCTGAAATTCAAAGGCGTTATGAGCATATGAATGTAATTTAAAGCCTGAGACTGAATAAGATCCCACAGGAATGAGTAGAGATGGAGAGGAAGTCCAAGAGCCCTGGAGTCCTCCCAGGGAGATAAAGAATAACTAGCCAAGGCCATAAGAAGGAACTGCCAGTGAGATCGGCAGAAAACCAGCAGTGCGTGGAGTCCTACAATCTAAGTGTTTCCAAGATGCTTCAAGAAGGAAAGGTGATCAATTGACTCCACTATTCCTGTTAAATCAGAAATGACCACTGGATTTAGCAACTGAGGAACAGTGCTGACTTTGGCAAGACCAGCTTCAACAGAGGAGTGAAGATGACAGCATAATTACAGCAAATCAAGATAGCCCAAAGGAAGATTTCTAGAGCTAGGACACACAGCACTTTCAAATAATTTTGCTGAAGGGGAAAAGGGCATTGCTAAAGGGAGCTATGAGTTGAGGAAGGGTTTTAACTCAATGGAAAGGGAAGTATAGGATGTTGAAAGCTGATAGAAATTATATAATAATGGAAGAAAAGCTGATAATACAAGATGAGACCGGGCTGGGGGAGGAGAGATGAGGGCAGGGGATGGAGGGGCAGGCCGGGGCGGGGCAGGGGTCAGTGTGGCCAGTGTTTACAGATGAGCTTTAACTCCGGTCCCAGGCATGGAGACAGTGACCCGGCAGCCCAGTGGCACCTCAGTTCTTAACAAATAACAGTATTGAGTTGACAGGTTAAAATAAACCAGAGAGAAAAGGTCTGTTGCACTTTTTATTTGAGACACACACACACACCTACACCCCCAGGGTGATCTTTTTAAAGAAAAAAAAATTTTTACAGCCATCAGTTGTCCTCCTTTTCTACGAAGTGGATTTCTGATTGGACAGTGTTGTTTTTACAGGGTGGCAGCCTCTGCAGAAAGTCCCACCAGGAGGACGGTGACATTTTTACTACCTTTTCACTCCCTTTTTGGGGCTAACTGG
>NW_005358901.1:1722424-1735876 GCF_000412655.1 Myotis brandtii | reverse complement strand
GAAATTTCTAACTTTTTTATTTTTAATTATTAATCCTCTTCTGCTGTGGTTTATGTTGTCCGTTTTTTAAATTTTTTTAATTGTTTTTTTTTTTTTTTACTTTTACTTTTTACCTCTTGTGTATATGTAGCAAATTTATAGGGAAATATGTATGTACTTTATGGAATAAATTTTAAGAACTAAAATATATTTTATTTTAAAGTAACGGACCTTTAATCTTACGCAGCTAAATTACTGATTATATATTTGCTGAGCTGACTTAAGGGTTCAGAAAATTGTATCAAGAGTTTTATTTTTTGACTCCAAAGCCTTCTTAATAAAGTCTTTTTATGACGTGCGAGCCCTTGGCGTGGTGTGGGGCCGGTGGGCGTGGAGAGGTTGGGTTGTGGGAGGGACCCTCAGACCCAGCTCCTCACCTTCCATCTTCCAGATAAAGGAATTTGGGGTACCCCATTCTAGGTTCTACTGCAAGCCAGGCTCTGCCTGTTCCAGACGAGAACATGAGATCTGTTGGTCCTGCCAGGCCCCCCTTCCCTGAGACTGGGGCTGGCCAACCGTGGGGTCAGTGATGGCCGCTGTGGAAGTGGCAGTGCCAGGCTCCCTTCTTGGGGCACCTTCCCAGCTCTGTGGTGTGGTTGGGCCCCCAGTCCCCCCTAGACAGGATCCACCTGTCTCTGTGCAGATGGGGATGCTGAGGTCTGGGAATCTGCCTCCTGGGTCCTAATACCTCCCATCCCAAAAGGATATCCGAGTGATGAGCCACAGGTGTCCCCCACTCACCTTAAGTCTAGTTGGGACCTGGCCCATTCGGCCACCAGACACACTTCTGGGGCCAGTTGGCATGGAGGCGAGGACTGGGGTGGCCAGGGGTGGACCGTCAGTAGTTGGGCACCACCCAACTTCCAAAGGAAGGAAGGAAGCTCTGGAGTGAAGGAAGGGTGGGTGGGGAACTCGGTGACAGGGAGGGGCTCTGAGGACAAGGTCTCCGCTGGCTGCTGGCCTGAGGAGTGGGCAATGAGAGGTCTGGGGGACAGCCCACTAGGCAAGCGAGAGCAGCCTGGAGGGCTTCCAAGAGGAAACAAGGGGCTTGCGACACAGGTCAGGAGGGGCAACACCAAGAGACGCTGAGAAAACCACAGGTGGACAGGGAACCCCAAGGACAGTGAACCCCGTGTCATCACATCAGACCCTCTGGCTGCGTGGAAGCACCTGGAGGGCTGAATCCTGCTCGGGGCCTCGGGCATGGGGTGGGATCAGGAAAAGCCACACACGTGCGGGGGGCCAGCCCAGCCCTGTCTGGGATTCCCCATCTGTAAAACCAGGTGATCCCACGTCCACACTCCCGGCTTTGGTGAGGCTCAGGGGGTCAAGCCGTAAAGATTTATCCCCCAGACCTGTGATCGGGACCTTATTTGGAGGAAGGGTCCTTGTGGATATATAATTAAGGCTCTTGAGATGAGGTCATTCTGGATTGGGGTGGCCCTAAGTCCAATGACGAGTATCCTTGTAAGGGGCAGAAGAGAGACAGACATGCAGATGTAGCGGGAGATTTCTGACTCGGACACCGTGTGGGGAGGACGACAAGGCAGAGGCTGGTAAGGCTCTTGAGATGAGGTCATTCTGGATTGGGGTGGTCCTACGTCCAATGACGAGTATCCTTGTAAGGGGCAGAAGAGGAGAGACAGACATGCAGATGTAGCAGGAGATTTCTAACTCGGACACTGTGTGGGGAGGACGACAAGGCAGAGGCTGGGGGGGTGAGGTCACAGGCCAAGGGAGGCCCAGATCCCTCCCCCGAAGCCAGAAGAGGCAGGAAGGACCCTCCCCTGGAGCCTGGGGCGGGAGCAGGGCCCTGCCACACCTTGATTTGGGGCTTCTGACCTCCGGTACCTTGAGAGGAAAAGTGCCAATTGTTTTAAGATGCCCACTTCGTGGCTATTTGCTCTGGCAGTCACGGGAGACGATACAGGTGGGAAGCGTTGCTTAACCTGGCCCGGCCCACAGTTCAGTGGTGAAGCTGGACAGGGCTGCAGTGGCCCCAGGTGATCTGGGGTGAGGTCAGGCCACAGCCAGACTGAGGGGGGTGGAGGTGGCGGGAGGTGAGGCTGTGGAGATCACAAAGAGAAAGGGCAGCCCCTGGGGGCTAGGGTTAGGGGCCTGGGGCGGGGGGAGGGGAGTAGTAGAGAGTTCTTGGGAAGGAAGTGGAGGCTGGAGCTCAAATCAGGGTCCCAAAGGAAGTGGGCACAATGGCGGGGGCGGGAGAGGGCCTGGGACAGGGGTCCTCAAACTACGGCCCTCGGGCCACATGCGGCCCTCCGAAAACATTTATCCAGCCCGCCGGGTGTTTTTGCCGCCGCTGTGTGCATAGGAATTTGTTCATAGTTTTTTTTTAAACTATAGTCCGGCCCTCCAACGGTCTGAGGGACAGGAGCCACTAACAGAACTCCCAGTGGCAGAGCGGAAGCAGTTCATTCTAGAGGACACAAGACACCCAATTAAGTGGAGTTTTAGATAAATGAATCTTTCTTTTTTTTCCGTATAAGTTTATCTCAAATATTGCATGGGACACCCTTCTCCCTAACAGAGATGGGTTATTTATCTGAAATTCAGATTGAACAGGGTGTCGGTATTTTTGCTAAATCGGTTATTATGAGGAGTGGAGGGCGGGGAGAGAGTCATCCAGTGATTTGCAGGGGGAAGTATAAGCTTGAGCCCCCCTCTGTGCTCCCTGAATTCTGCCCTGGCAGGTGGAGGAGGACCAAGCTAATGGGACCTGGGGCACAGGGGAGGGGAGGTTGCTAACGTGGACTAGACGTCATTCTGGTTCATTGATTGATCTGGATTGAGCGTCTGGATCGGTACCACAGCCAGAAGTGGGTTTTATCTGGGGCAGCAGCCCCGAAAGAAGCCAAAAGCCCCCAAGCACGTTTGTCGCTGCGCACCCCTCCCCCACACTCTCTCTAAGTGGGCGCCACAAGCCGCCAGCATGGACCCCCGAACTAGCCGGTACTCTGCTGCCACCTTGTGGCGGGGGCTGCACATGACAACCTGCTCACAGCAGCCGTGGAGCCCTGAACAGCTGGGGCATTAGGCACCATTTGTGTCAACAAGTCTCAGCTGTTCACCTCCGTCTGCTCCCCACCCACCCTCCATTGCTCCGCAGCAGCAACTGCATTTCTCTACAAAGACGCTTAGTAAATCCCATAGCCACAGTGTCATGATGAGACTTAAAACGCTTAACGCTAATTTCTTTTTCCCCGGTTTTATTGAAATATAATCGACATTCAGCACTTTATAAATTTACTGGTAGGTGTGCAGCATAGTGATTTGACTTACAACATTACTTTCTCTTTTAAAAAATTATCACCTGAGGATATTTTTTATTGATTTTAGGGGGGGGGAGAGAGTGAGAGAGAGAGAGGGAGAAACATCGATCGGTTGCCTCCCATACCCACCCCAACTGGGAATTGAGTTCGCAACCTAGGTATGTGCCCTGACCTGGAATGGAACCTGTCACCTTTTGGTGTACGGGACAACGCTCCAACCAACTGAGCCACACCAGCCAGGGCAACATCAATTTCTTAATAGCAAGAATCGGGTCGGCATTTATATGGCCTTGGTTGTATTGTGCTATTATTTACAGCTGGTTTGTTTCACATTCCACCTACACATGTGCCCCCTGGCATTCGGTTCCTGTGTTCTTGTCTGTGTGATCTAACCCAGTGGTCCCTCAGGACAGGTGAGGGACTTTAGAAACTCCTGAGGCCGGAGCCCGTGGATCTGCCCTAATCAGTCTAGGGTGAGATGTGGGCAGCAGGGTTTTTGTAATTGTGGTAAAATTCACACAAGGTAAAATCTACCATTTTAATCTTCTTAAAGTGTAATTCAGTGGCATTACGTAGGTTCACATTATGCAACCATCACTTCTATCTCATTCCAGAACATTCCATCACCCCAAAAAGAGACCCTGTCCCCACTAGCAGTCACATCCATTTCCCTTCTCTGGGACATGTCACAGACATGAAATCACACACTCTGTGGCCTTTTGAGTCTGGCTTCTCTCACTGAGTGTCATATTTTTCAAAGACAATCCAAGTTGTAGGGAATGTCAGTGCTTCATCATTTGCATGGCTGAATGACAATGTATTGGGCAGGTGGAGCACATTCTGCTTATTGGTCATCCATTGTTAGAGATTTAGGTTGTTTCCACTTTGGGCTATTTGAACAGGGCTACTCTGAATGCTGGAGCACACTATTGTGTTTTGGTGTTTTTTTAAAAATATATATTTTTATTGATTTCAGAGAGGAAGGGAGAGGGAGAAAAGATAGAAACATCAATGATGAGAGAGAATCATCAATTGGCTGCATCCTGCATGCCTCCCACTGGGGATCAAATCTCAACCCAGGCATGTGCCCTTGAACGGAATCGAACCCGGAACTCTTCAGTCCGCAGGCCGACGCTCTGTCCACTGAGCCAAACCAGCCAGGGCCACAATTGTTTTTAAACACCTATTGTAAATTCTCTTGGGTATATATCTAGGAGTGGAATTGCTGGGTCATATGGTAATTTACATTTAGCTTTATTGAGGAACCAGCAAACAGAATTTTTAAAAAATATGTTTTTATTGATTTCAGAGAGAGGAAGGGAGAAGGAGAGATAGATAGAAACATAGATGAGAGAGAAACATTGATCAGCTGCCTCCTGACCAGGATCCAACCTGCGATCTCTCGGTGCATGGACAACGCTCAACCACCTGAGCCACACTGACCAGGCTAAACAGAATGTTTTCATTGACATTTTTATTGAGATCATTGTGGATTCCCCTGAAGTTGTAAGAAATAATGCAGAGATTCCATTGTACACTTTGCTCAGTCTTCCCCAATAAGGCTGCATTTTGCAAAATGAAATCAATATCTCCACCAGGATGTTGACATGGATCCCATCACCTACTTTATCCAGATTTCTGATTTCCCAGTTTTACTTGCTCTCTCCTCTCTCTCTCTCTCTCTCTCTCTCTCTCTCTCTCTCTCTCTCGTGTGTGTGTGTGTGTGTGTGTGTGTGTATTGTCTACAGTTGTATCAACTGAATAGGTTCCTGTATCCACCACCACAAGGACCCCTCCAGCTGCCCTGTTACAACCTCAGCCCCTCCCATCTCTAATCCCCTGGCAACCTCTCATCTGTTGTCATTTCAAACACGCTACATAAACGGAATCTTATGTTATGTGACCTTTGGACTTGTTTCTCTTGGCGTAGTTCCTTGGAGTCATCAGGATTTTAAAAACTCGGGGGGCCGGGGGGGCCAGGTTGACATACCTACATCCACCTGCCTTTTCTCCCAGCAGCTTATATCTTGAGGCAACCCACGTGCCTCAGGTTCCTCATCTGTTAAACCGAGAGAGGAAAGCCCTCAGTTCCCAGGCGAGTTCCGGGGCTTAGAGCAGATGGGGAAGCAGATGCCCGCAGGCAGGACCTGGCCCTGCGAGGCTTTGTGACATCACACCAGGTTGCTATGGCAGCAGCCCAAAAGCCGCCCAGGATGCTGCCGCCTTGGCCTCGCCTGGCTTGTTGGTGATTCGAGGAGGCATCTGTGTCACATGCTCCCACGGGCCAATGAGGAGATGGTCCAGAGACAGGGTTCAGCCGAAGCTTCAGAGGGAGGGCGGGGGTAAAGGTAGAATTAAATTAAGGCAAGTTTGTTCCTCATTCTTCAGAGTTAAAATGCCTTCCCTGGATTCCTTCCAAAAAAAAAAAAAAAAAAGGGGTTCTGGAGTTGGGATTCATTGCCATATCTTGAGGCTCCAACCTTTGTAAGCCCCCAAAACTAACAGCTTGACTTGGAGGTGCACAGTTCCCCTCTCTGAAGAGGGCATCGTGGGCATTTTGCCATCTCTTGACGTTCTCATACCTAGAAATAAGAGTCAGCCTGGGAGGTTTCAAAATTAATATATTCTGTGGTTGGTTTATAAACCGTCGTTGTGGGCGATTCTCACAGATTGTTGCTGTTCCTACGCCCACGAACAGATGGGAACAAACACCCTAGGTAGGTCATTTTGCAAGACAGGCGGTTAAATTGCTGACGATGTTTTGTCATTTTCTCCCCTGAAACCAATGTTTTGGGCAGAAATGGGGCTGGGTCATCTGCCTGTTTGGGCAAGCGCATTAGTACCCCATTGCTGGGTAACGAGTCACCCCAAAACAAAGTGACTTGAAACAACAAGAAACACATTTTATTTTCATAACGTGTGTGGGTCAGGAATTCAGAAGTAATTTGGCTCAGTGGTTCTGGCTCAGGGTCTTTCATGAGGTTGCGGCCAGGATGTCAGCCAGGGCTGCCTCACCGGACGGCCTGGCTGGGCCTGGAGGAGTCGCTTCCAGGACGGCTCCCTCGTGTTGCTGCTGGTGACGGGCTCCGCGCCTCTCCACGTGGGCCCCTCCACGGAGCTCCTTGCATGTCCGCACAGCGTGGCAACTGGCTCCCCACAGAGTAAGTGGTCCGAGAGAGAGAGGGCTGGAAGCCTCCCATCTTGTATGACCTAGTTAGTCTCAGAAGTCACAGACTCACTGCTGAAATCCTATGGGTTCCACAGGCAGCCCAACTCAGCGTGGAGGGGACTGCACAAGGAAGCAGACAGGGCCACCCTGGAGGCTGCCCACCGTGGTGGCATTTTCACACAAAAGACCATCTGTTGATTCGAAACACACCACAGGCCCTAACCGGTTTGGCTCAGTGGATAGAGCATCGGCCTGCGGACTCAAGGGTCCCAGGTTCGATTCCGGTCAAGGGCATGTACCTTGGTTGTGGGCACATCCCCAGTGGGGAGTGTGCAGGAGGCAGCTGATCGATGTTTCTCTCTCATCGATGTTTCTAACTCTCTATCCCTCTCCCTTCCTCTCTGTAAAAAATCAATAAAATACATTTTAAAAAATAAATAAATCAAAACACACCACAGCCCTAACCGGTTTGGCTCAGTGGATAGAGCGTTGGCCTGCAGACTGAAGGGTCCCAGGTTTGATTCCGGTCAAGGGCATGTACCTTGGTTGCGGGTACATCCTCCGTAGGGGGTGTGCAGGAGGCAGCTGATCGATGTTTCTCTCTCATCGATGTTTCTAACTCTCTATCCCTCTCCCATCCTCTCTGTAAAAAAAATCAATAAAATATATTTTTTAAAAAGAAGGAAGGAAAGGACAAATAGTGTTTCACACCACAAAGCAATCTTTAAAAAAAAGAAGAAACTCACCACCGCAAACCAAGATGATGATGGGATGTCGGCATCCACGCCCCCGGCCACACCCCACTCTAGGTCCAGGAGTCTTGGGGGAGAACATGTGACCAAGGCCTGGCCGATAAGTTTCAACATGGAGAAAGTGTGGAGGTGGTTGCTTGTCCACTGGGTTTGCTGGAGAGCATGGCAGCCCGTGCCAGGGGTCGTCTTTGTCACTGTGCTACAAGAGCCAAAACACAGGATAGTAGAGCAAGAGATGGAGGAAAAGTGAGGGACAGGAAGAGAGAGGCCGGGGTAAGGCCTTACTCATCTGAGCCCACCTTCCAGCCTTGCCTGCAACCATTCCTTCTTCTGAACATTTCAGTGTCAAAAGCCAATCCTTTATGTTGCTCAAAACAATTAGGAGGGCCCTAACTGGTTTGGCTCAGCGGATAGAGCATTGGCCTGCGGACTCAAGGGTCCCAGGTTTGATTCCGGTCAAGGGCATGTACCTTGGTTACGGGCACATCCCCAGTAGGGGGCGTGCAAGAGGCAGCTGATCGATGTTTCTCTCTCATCGATGTTTCTAACTCTCTATCCCTCTCCCCTCCTCTCTGTAAAAAATCAAATATATTTAAAAAAAAACAATTAGGAGGGTGGTTTCTGTCATTCGTAACACGATGCCATCAACAGATGAACAAATAAATTAAACACGCTGGAATGTTACTCAGCCGTACAAGGAGTGAAGCACCAGCGCTCGCCACAACGTGGATGGGCCTTGAGCCCACGATGCCCACCGAGAGAAGCCAGACACAAAAGGCCACCGAGTGTGTGGATTCCATTCATGTGAAACCCCCAGAGACAGAGAGCGGATTAGTGGTTGTCAGGGGCTGGGGGAGGGGGGGTGTTCCGAGGTGATAGAAATGTTTTGGAATTAGAGGTGGTGGTCCCACCGCACCGTGAATGCACGCATTGCCACCACGTTGTACACATTAAAATAACCGCGTGCCATGTGATTTGCACATTAATAGTAATTTAAAAAGAGAGAAAGGTCATGATGCCCCGCCCGGCGTTGCCTCTCCCTTCTGCTGGCTCCTCTCCCACCCACACCCGGTTCATCCCAGGTTCTCCAGGGAATCCTCCAGTTTCTACCCCCACTTTTAAGCAGAACAGCTCCTCTTCCCACGGCTGGCCACACCAAGGCATTTGACCTCCCCTGACCGATCCCACCAGTTCCCTCCATTTCCTCGTCCCGAAATGTCAGCTGTTCTTCAGCCCCTCCTTCCATTAAAAGAAGTAAGGGGAACCTTTACATGCAAATGGAGAAATACCTCCAGGCACATGGTTGAGGGGAAAGCCAGGACGCACTGATGGTTTAATTCTTTTCTACAGGAACATAAATGTATGTCAATGGATAGAAAGAAAGAAAAAAAACACAAAAAAAAACCAGGACCCTCTCCAGGAAGCACCTCGCCCCAAAGCTAAGTTACCGCAGGTGACAGCTGTGCCTCATGGGTCACCATCTTTCCAGTCCCCAACATCCATTTTCTCACGGCCTGTCCATGAAGCAAATGTCCTATATTTTAGATTTTTGGTCATTTTGTTTTTTAAAAAATATTTTTTTATTGATTTCAGAGAGGAATGGAGAGGGAGAGAGAGATAGGGACATCAGTGATGAGAGAGAATCATTGATCGGTTGCCTCCTGCACGCCCCACACTGGAGTCACATGCGGCTCTTTAGCCCCTTGAGTGTGGCTCTTCCTAAGCCTTAGGAGTACCCTAATTAAGTTAATAACAATGTACCTACCTATATAGTTTAAGTTTAAAAAATTTGGCTCTCAAAAGAAATTTCAATCGTTGCACTATTGATATTTGGCTCTGTTGACTAATGAGTTTGCCGACCACTGCTCTATCCACTGAGCCAAACTGGCTAGGGCTATTTTTGGTCATTTTAGAACACCTCTCAGGTCCTAACTTCCGGGTGGGTGACATTCTGGCCCACCTGTCTGCCACACGAACAGTGGGCTCGGATCACGCTGGGTCTGAGTACTGCCTCCCTGAGGCTCCTCAAACTGCCCCAAGGAGAGTCAGACAGCAGGCTACAGGGGCCAGTCTCATTTTCCTTTTAATATATTTTTATTGATTTCAGAGAGAGGAAGAAAGAGAAACGTGCTGAGAGAGAATCATTGATTGGCTGCCTCCTGCACTGCCCCCTACTGGGGATCGAGTCAGCAACCCCAGCATGTGCCCTGATGGGGAATTGAACCCTGACCTCCTGATTCATGGGTCAATGCTCAACCACTGAGCCACATCGGCCAGAGCAAGTTTTCTTTAATGAAAAAAAAAGAACAAAGCTGAACAAAAGTCTGGGTTGAACAGTCATACCATGAGGCAAAGACTCCCCACCTCCCAGGCACCTGCCAGCATCCCCAGCTGCCCCCAAGGCCATCCCCTCTGGAGGAACAGAAACAAAAATGGAGCCTGGGTCCCTGGCATCAACATGCAGAGGCCCCCTCTGCCCCCCGGGGGTGCTAGATGCTCCGCAGCATGCAGAGAGCGCGATGCAGGTACTGGCGAGCGGCGGGGGGACAGCCGTGGCTCTGCAGGATCCCCAGCGTGTAAGAGGCGCCAACCTGGCCCCGTTCCCAGACCATGAGCAGCAACTCTTCAGGCCCCCGATTCAGCACCAGGTGAACCTGGTCTCCCCTGCAGCTGACCTGCCAAAGTAAGAGCCGAGGTCAAGGAGAGGAGGGTGCCCCCGGGGCTGCCCCAGGTGTGCCCCGCCCCCCAGAGAGAAGAAAAGTGGATCAGAGACTGAAAGCCCCCTGACCTGGGTCTCAGCGGCTGCCCCACTCCGAGGAACGCACAGAGTTGGGAGCCCAGAGTTTTATGTACAGACGAGGAAACTGAGTTCAGATAGGACCTCCCTGCCCTCGGTCACCCAGGGAGACCTCCGTTCTCAATCCTGTGACCTGGGGAGCCCCAGTCCAACGACCAGTTTCCCCAAGTGTTCTGCGGAGCCATGAAGGCCATTCTCGCTACCGGAGGCCCAGCCCAGCTCAGGGCATTACCCACACTCTAGTCTGGACAGCTAGGGTTGTTTTTACTGCTGTAAATTTTTAAAAAATACTTTAAAAATAATAATAATGAGCCCTGAACGAGTAGCTCGGTTGGTGAGATCATTGTCCTGATGCACCGAGGTTGCAGGCTCAATCCCTGGTCATGCAAGGATCAACCAATGAACGCATGAGCAAGTGGGCCAGCACGTCGCCAGGACTGCTCAGGGAAAGCTCAACCTAAAAATGATTTTCCGCTCAGCCAGGGCAGCTCAGCGGTTGAGCGTAGCGTCAACCTATGAACCAGGAAGGTCGTGGTTCGATTCTGGTCAGGGCACGTGAATCAATGTGGGTTCAATGCCCAGTGGGGGGCACGCAGGAGGCAGCAGATTGATGATTCTCTCTCATCACTGATGTTTCTCTCTCCCTCCCTCCCTTCCTCTCTGAAATCAATTTAAAAAATAGTTTTAAAAAGTTTTTTCCAAGGAAATGACTTTTTAAAAAATCCTCACCCAAGGATATGGTTTCCCCTTTTCTTTAGAGAGAGAGGGGGGAGAGAGAGAGAGAGTGAGAGAAACATAGATGTGAGAGACAAACATCAACTGGTTGCCTCCCGTACAGGCTGGGATGGGGGGTGGAAACTGGTGCACAGGACGACTCCCGAACCCGCTGAGCCAGCCGGCCAGGAGGGAAATGACATTTGACAGCTGCTCAATGTAACCGCTCACGAAGATGACCCAAATTCCATTTTGCCGTTACTTAAACACATCTTCTTTTCTTCCTTTTCTTTTTTTAACACATTTTTTTTCAATCTTGCAGTTTTTGCACTCAGGAGCCAATACTTTGCTCCCCCTGCAGGAGCCAGCTGTTTCCTGGAGCCCCCGAACAGTGTGCATTGGGACAGCCAGCGCGGTCCAGGGGACAGGCCGCCCCCACCTGCTGCCCCCCACCCCGGGGCTCCTGGAGAGAAGGGCCCGCGCTCACCTGCACTGTGCCGTCGCTGAAGAGCAGCAGCAGGGCCTGCTGGGATGCAAGGAAGCGCAGCAGGCAGAGGCCGGGGCTGGCAGACTGGGTGGGCGCAGGCAGGCCCTCTTCCTGAGGACAGACCCAGCCACGAGGGTCTTAGGCCTCTCCACCTGCCAGTCCCACTGCGCCCCCCGGCCCACTGGCCTCCCAGCCCTCACCTCTCGAAGCCGCTGCTGCATGTAGCCAGCAAAGAGTCGCAGGACAGCCAGCTTGGCACCCAGTGAGCTGGGCACATCCCTCAGGGCAAACACTTCCAGCTTCCCTCGGTCAGGCATGTAGCTGACCTGGCTGAGGGTGGGGCACAGGGGGTGTCAGCGGTCCCGGCCTCTGTCCGGGGACACATCCCCACCCAGCCACGCCCCCTTGGATGGTGGCTTTGAAACTCAGTGCCACACGGACCACCCCTCTCTGTGGGTCCGGCCCCAGCCCCTTCTCAACTCCAGACTCTGGAACCATGGATGCAGCCTGTCCACTGAGATCCCGATTGGCCCCCCCACACACCCTCCTGCCATCTTCCCGTCTCGCCCAGGGGCTGCTCCGTCCTCCCTGTCTGCCAGCTCAGTCGAGATCCCAGCTCCCTCGCATCTCGGCTCTGCCACCTCCCGGCCAAGTCACTGCCATGGCCCAGCCGACCAGTCCACCACCTCCCTGCTGGTCCCCTGTGTCCCTGCCGCCAGAGGTCTTGTCAAAAGTGAGAGGCGGGCTCTGACTGGTTTGGCTCAGCGGATAGAGCATCGGCCTTCAGATTGAAGGGTCCCAGGTTCGATTCCAGTCAAGGGCATGTGCCTGGGTTGCGGGCACATCCCCAGTGGGGGGCGTGCAAGAGGCAGCTGAATCGATGTTTCTCTCTCATCGATGTTTCTAACTCTGTATCCCTCTCCCTCTCCCTTCCTCTCTGTAAAAAATCAATAAAATATATTTTTTTTAAAAAAGTGTGAGGCGGGTCCCTGCTTCCTGCCCCAACCCCAGCAGTGGCCTCCCAGGCCGCTGACTTCGCATCCCCCCATCTCCCCCTCACTCACTGTGGAGCCCCCACTGTTCCTGACACCCACTCTGCTGGGTCACACATGCTGTTCCCTGTACCTCAAATGCTGGTCCCAAAGGCTCCATTGCACCATCCGTCCTACCCGGATGTCACCTCTTCAGAAAGCCCCTCACAAGCATGCTGGCATGAGCCACCCCCAATCTGTCACCTCACCCAGTCATTTCCTTCAGAAAAGTGCTACCTGAAATCGACTTATCCATTTGTTTACCGTCGTTCTTCCCTAGCAGGCAGCGAGTCCCTGCCGGTGTACACAGTAGGTACTCACATACTTGAGGAATGGATGCAGAAAGGCAGGGGGAGAACCTGGCCCCCCAAGGGGACAGGAGCCCCATGGCTTACCCCCCGGGGGGACGCAGGGCCATGTGGGTGCCATCCCGAAACAAGACACCGCTGCTCCCGTCCAACAGCTGGTAGCCGAAGCCGTACTTGCTGGAATAATCCACCCACTTGGGGGCCCAGAGGACGGGCCACTGCTCTCTCGGGGGGTCCTGCGTGACTGGGCACAAAGGCGAGGTGAACTGAGTGGGAGGTGCTGGTGGGGCCTGGGCGGAGGGACCGCAGACACCCCGGAGATGTTGAGAAACGTCCAAAAAATAAAAAACCAGCTCTTGCCTTTGTGGGGGGAGGACTGGGACGCGGGGAACACCCACCGCCTCTGGGGATGAGTGATTCTGAAACGCCTGCAATGCCCCAAATACCGTAAGGCTTTACTTTACTTGATTAAAATATTTGTCTTAAAAATAAACATTGCTCAGTGCCATGTGGGGCCCTGTATTGGATCCTGGGGGAGGAAAGAGTCGTTACGGGGGAAATGGGACATCCAGTCGCCAAGGGCAGACAAAGTTCCGTGCTGTCTTGGTAGCGTCTCTGAAAAGTTACCTCGAATTCTCTTTTACTGTTCATTTAAAACTGAAAGTAAAGTTGGCTCCAGCTTGGCCAGCGTGGCTCAGTGGTTGAGCGTCGACCTGTGAACCAGGAGGTCACGGTTCAATTCCCAGTCAGGGCACATACCTGGGTTGCGGGCTCGATCCCCAGTAGGGGGCGTGCAGGAGGCAGCCAATTGATGATTCTTTCTCTCTCTCTCTCTTTCTCTCCCCTCTTCTTTGGAATATATATATAT
>NW_005358901.1:1717280-1722224 GCF_000412655.1 Myotis brandtii | reverse complement strand
GGGGTGGGGGTGGGGGGTGGGCAGGACACACCAGTTGTGGAGAAGGAGGGCTTGGGGATCTGGGACTCGGGTATGGGACAGGGTTCCACCTCAGGGCATGGCTGGGACATGGGTTCAGGGTTGGTGAAGGTCTGATGTCTCATTTCCTCCCTCCATTTCTCTCATCTCCTCTCTGGTTCTCAAGCAGGACTCAATTACAAATTAGAGACTCAGACCCCGAAAAAATGAGGGTGCCCCCCAGAGCCCTCCACACCACATCACTCAAAAGAAACAGTCTTCATAAAGGACATAGAAAGAGGTCTCAGAAAGTTCTAGACTTTCACACAAGGATAGCCTACAGTGGTCGGCAAACTGCGGCTCGCGAGCCACATGCGGCTCTTTGGCCCCTTGAGTGTGGCCAAGAAGTTTCAATCGCACTGTACGTGCGCGCCCGCAGTTTGCCGACCACTGGCCTACATCATGCCATCATCAGCCTCCTTACAAGGTAAGGAAACTGAGGCATAGAAGGTTAAGTGACTTGCCTGAAGTCACTGTGTCCTGAAACCTCCCTTAAAGCTCTCCCACCGTGGAACCCCAGAAATACCCCAAGGGGGGGCCTGGATGGGGACAGGGTACCTTTCCTCAGAGATTAAGAGACAGGGTGAACCCGGTGGCCTAGGCTGTGCTCCTACCTGGAGGTCCAGGGTTCAGGCAGAGCTGTAGGTTTCTAATGGCCTCCTCCACCTCCTGTCTTGGGCTCCCCCGAGACCCTGGGGAGACAGATGTATATGAAGTCAGGGAGAGAAGGAGAGAGGGGACGGGCAGGCCTGGGTCCCACCATGAGGGGCCCCTTCAACTAGCCTAGCCCCGAACTCTCGCATCTGGGAAAATCTTACTTTAAACCCAGAAGGATTCCAGATGTCACTCCCATTTCATAGACGGGAAAGTTGAGGCCAGGAGAGGGGCCCTGGCCCTGGCAAGGCACTGTTTTTGTCTCCTGCCTCTAGACCCTCACTCCCGACCCACGGCCCCCACAGAGTCAAAAAGTTTGCCCACCCCTGGGCTAGACCCTCACTCCCCACCCACGGCCCCCACCTAGGATAGTCTGCTCACCAGCTGGGTCACTCTGGAGGGTCCCTTGGGTGAACAGGTGGACAGGGACCTCAGGTCGGAGAGCCCCTCTCTCCAACAGGGAGTCCTGGGGAGGGAGCAGGGGTGAGGGGTGCCCCAACCCCTGGGGAGAGGCCTGGGGTGAGTAAAGGGCTCCGGCTTCCCTCCCCAATTTAAAGATCCCCTACTTCTCCCTCTGCTCAATCCCACTGTGAGGGTACCTCCTGTGTCCCCCACCCTGAGCCCTCACCTCACTGCCCCGCTCCATGAAGTCAGCGTCAGGACCATCTTCTGGACAAGAGGCCTCGTTGGGGGTGTGGGGGCCTGAGGGAGGCACAGAATTTGGGGGGTTGCAGAGCCTGGCCCCATGCGGAGGGAGGCACTTGCCATTTATATCCCCCTCTGCATGGTGAGCCGCAGAGCAGGCTGGGAGCATGGCAGGGGTGTGAGTGCAGAACAGCTGTGGGGCAGGTAGGAGCAGGTGAGCAGTGGGCAGGCATGGTACTCACAGGGTAGCTGGCACTGGCTCATTAGCAGCTGGCCCACCTTCCGGAAAAGCCTGCCCAGAGGCTGAGGAATGGCAAAAATGGGTGGGCTGTGGCAGGAGTGGGGTGGCAGCCGGTCCGGAGTGAAACCCTTCAGAGCGGGGTGATAGGGGTGGGCACCCCACTCAGATTGTCTGGCTCCTGAGTACCTGGGCCACCTGGGGTCCTGACCCTCCCTGGACCTTGGCTGAGACACCCCAGAGAAGGACCCAGGCATCCAGGGGCCATCACCTGCTGAATGTCACACACCTGCGTGAAGAAGTTGTCCTGCAGTAGGTGGTCCAGACTGGGCCGCTCGGCCGGGTTGGGTGCCAGCAGGCGGGCAATGAGGCGACAGGCATTGGGCGACACGTGGGCAGGCTCCTGGTAACGGCCTTCTCGGATGTGTTTATACATCTCTGACAGGGAAGCCGCCACGAAGGGTGGGTCGCCAGTCAGCACCATGTACCTGAGCGAGGGAGGGGGGCAGGAGCCTAAGTGCCTGCTGGCTTCTGTCCTGGGTTGGCTCAGAGTTGGCTCACACCTACCTGAGTACACCTGGCCATACCTACCCACCTTTCCCTACTCTATACATGCTTCCCATCCATCCACATTCCCATACACACCCTACATCCCCTCCCACTTGGCCGTTCCTGTCTGCTTGGTAGACACTGGCATCTGTAGACACCAGCTTATACCTGTACATACCTGAATGCAACTGTGCAATTTTCTTTTCTGCGTGCTCACACCTGCTCCACTCCTGCATGTACTTCCCTGTATATAGGCCCTGATCTGCCTGTGCACCTAGCACCTACACACACTTGTCAACACATATTTTTTTAAAAATATTTTTATTGATTTCAGAGAGGAAGGGAGAGGGAGAGAGAGATAGAAACATCAGCAATGAGAGAGAATCAGTGATCAGCTGCTCCTGCACGCCCCATACTGGGGATTGAGCCCACAACCTGGGCATGTGCCCTGACCGGGAATTGAACCTGGTTCATAGATCAATGTTCAACCACTGAGCCATGCCGGCTGGGCTCAACATATCTCTGAATAGTCAAACCTCCCTTGCACATACATCCTCCCATATCCCTATTCATACCTGCATGCTCAAATGATGGCTGATGTGTGCTCCTCCCACCTGCCCCATATCTGCACATATCTGTTCACATCTGTCATGTATATGCTCATACCTGCTGTCCCCCCACTCAACTTCCTGTGTACTTCCTTTTACCTACCCTTACCTCCTTGCATGTTCCCACCCACCCACACCTGGCACTATCCAGATACTCCTGCCCACTCCCCCAGGCCCAAGCTCCTAGGACCCCACTTACATGATGCAGCCCAAAGCCCAGATGTCTGACTGGCAGGAATGCCCATTCCTGGAGACAACCTCTGGGGCCAGGAAGTTTGGGGTCCCACAGAGCACTCTGGGAGGGGATAAGGGGGGACCTCAGGAAGTCTGCCAGACCAAGGTCACCTGTGCCCACCCTGAGAGACTGCTCCAAGCCTCCACCCTCACCTGTGGCATCGGCCCCCTGGCCCCACCCTGGCAGCCAGCCCCAGGTCCCCGATTTTCACCTCCATATTCTTGTTCAAAAAAAAGTTACCTGCCAGTGGGAAGGAGAGGCATGGACATAAGAGGAGGAGTCAAGTCCCAGCTCCCATGGACCCCACGGTTCCCACAGCTCCCCTCCCCGCACTCACTGAGCTTTAGGTCTCGGTGCACAATACGTTGCTGGTGCAGGTAGCGGAGGCCGCTCACCAGGCCCCGCAGGTAGTAGCGTACCTCAGGCTCCGTCAGCGTCCGCCGCACCTCCAGCACGTGGGCCAAGGACTGCAGGTGACAGGGATGAGCTCAGGTGTACTTAAGTGGGCAAAGTGAGTGCAAGAAGTCTGTGAAGGCATCACTAAGTTCAGCTGGGGGCATGGGGCATGGCTAAGGGCAGGAGGGACACAGGTGGGCACAGGTACCACGATGAGTATGAGATGAGCCTGGTGACCACGGAATAAACTGGGCACAAATGAACACAGGTGAGCCCAAGAGAGTCAAGCGAGCCTGGGATGTGCACAGGTAGGCCTGGTGTGGGCCCAGGGAAGTGCGGTGGAATGCAGGGGAGGATGAGGTCAGCACAGCAGGCATGGAGGTGTGCAGGCGCCCTCGCCGCCCCACCCCGGACACCTTGCGGCTGCAGTACTCCAGCACCATGTACACGTGGTCACGGTCAGCAAAGTGTCCGTGGAAGGCCACGATGTTGCGGTGTCGTAGGCGGCTGTGCAGGGCGATCTCTTGCTCCACCTGCAGGCACAGTCCTATGTGTCCACACCCTGCACGCAGGATCCATACCCATAGGCATCCACCCGGGCCTCAGGGCAGGGCTCTCTCTGGAAACCCACTGGGGGCATGGGGACCCTGGGCACGGAAGGGGGCCATACCTTCCCAAAGGGGCGCAGACTCCGGACCCCGGGCCCCCCACGCGGCACCACCTTGAGAGCAAACACAGTGCTGGTGGACATGTCCGTCAGCTTATAGCAGCGGCTGAAGGCACCCTTCAGGGAGGGATTCACAGGCTCAGTGAATAGGTGGCCAGGCCGCCACACACACACACACACACACACACACACACACACACACACACACACACCTGAGACGCAGACACACAACTCACACCCTCATACCTGGCCACCTTGAGAGCAAACACAGTGCTGGTGGACATGTCCGTCAGCTTATAGCAGCGGCTGAAGGCACCCTTCAGGGAGGGATTCACAGGCTCAGTGAATAGGTGGCCAGGCCGCCACACACACACACACACACACACACACACACACACACACACACACACACCTGAGACGCAGACACACAACTCACACGCTCATACCCGGACACTCAATGCAACACCTGGGAACAAACAAACACAGGGACACATCCACTCAGGCACAGAAAGCAGAGAGATGTGCAACCCATTCAGACACACACACACACACACACGCCTGGAAACGGCAGGACAGGGTTTAGAGAAAGGCACAGAGATCTGTCACACCCTCGGTGGTCGCATACCCACACCGCTGGACACACAACTCAGGGACACAGCACAACCCGCCAAATACTGGTTCCCGCCACACAACGCACGCCCTACAGACGGTTCACGGCAGACCAGGCGCCCAGACCAACGCCAGACCCCAAACTCGCGCGGGCACAACACGTACAGAGACGAAGCCTGGCGCGCACCCCGCAAACAAGCTGGTCTCACGCCACCCCTCTACGCTCAGGATCCGCGTGCACAGCCCGCCCCGCCCGGACCCCCGCCTGGCCCGTCCTGGCTGTGAA
>NW_005358901.1:1708226-1716633 GCF_000412655.1 Myotis brandtii | reverse complement strand
CGCCCGCCTCCCGCCTGCTGCCCCGGTGCGCTCAGCCTGGCTCTTGCAATCCTGCGCCTCCCGCCAAGCTGCGAGCTGTCAGCACGCAGTTTCGCTGAACAGGAAACGGAGTCCCAGGGATTGTGTTAGTCTCTCCGAGGCCGCCCAGGGAAAGGTGGGTGGGTTGGGGCTTGGCGGGCTCTCCCCAAAGTGCGCTGGAGAAGTGAGTCTGGTCCTTCCGAATGCCTGTGACACTGTGGGGCTTGATTACCTGGACGCTGGGGGGCGCAGCAGGATTCAGGGGCTGGGAAAGAAGCCCAGTATCTCTGGGGCTGAGGCTGGTGGGGAGGGAGTGAGGCCTGGGGCAGGGACCCAGAAGGGGGATTGGCTCCGGGTTGGGAGGTGTCATATATAAAGGACACTTGACAGTGACGGGGACAGGATTTAGGGACCGATGGGTGGACTGGGGTTTATGATTCGTGGCATGGGCTGCCAAAGAGAGAAAGTCAGATGGGAGGACAAGTGGGCAGGCTCACCCCCCCCCCCCCCCCCCACACACACACACCGAATACTGTGGGGGCATCTCTGAGCTGTGGCCCAACTTCAGTTCTAGGCACTTTTCTTGCCTTCTCCCATTTCACTGTTACCCCGATCCTGGGACATGGGAACTGGCCTGTGTCCATTTTACAGGTAAGCACACTGAGGCCCAGGGAGGTTAGGGTGCTTACCCAGCCAGGAAGGGACAGTGCTGGGTTTGAATTTGGGCTGCTGCCTCCGGCTGCCTCAGTATTAATCCCCGAATGTTACATAACACAATGAATGGGGAGGGGTTAGCAGGGCTTCATGCGGCTGGAATCAGACCTAGGAATTTTCCAGAGACCAGATTTTGGAATCTGGCCCAGCCATGCCACCAGGGACAGGAAACACCTTCTGAGTTGTCACATGATCGCATGGCACTTCAAATGGGGGCCCCAGAGCATTTGAGGGAGCAAGACTCAGGGACCTTTGTGGGGGGCGGCTTCAGCACCAGGGCCAAAGGGTTTCAGGACAGTGAAGGGGGTCAGCTGGCTGTGACCTGGGAGCCAAGGCCCTGCTAATGAGAACCAGGTGCAGTGTGACAGAAGATGGGCAGCTGGGGGCGGGGGGGGGCCTTGGGTCTGAGCAGTCATGTCACTGTCACCCTGGAATCCATGAGGGCAGGCAGCTGGTTCCTTTTCAATAGCACACCTCCATCCATGTGCTAATTCAGTATGTTAAATAGTGTAGGGAACCTGTGCTCAAGATAGACCCACCCAGGCCCCATGAAAAAAACTGCCAGGAGATCCTCAGACTTAACCTAGGGGAGGGTTCTGTAGGCGAATGTGAGTAAGCCAGGACCCCTTCCTGGCAGTGGCTTGTCCGGGAGGTAGATGCTATTCTTAGCTTCATGTTACAGAGGAAGAAACTGAGGCTTGCATGGAAGGCACGTGCAAGCCAGAGGCACTGGGTTGTGGCCAAACCCTGCCAGAAGTGTAGGTCAGTGGGTCCAGAGCCCCTGCCCCCCTAAACCATCCTGGGAGGGAAGGCAGAGCCCACATGCTAACTCAGGTGGCTAAGACCACTGAACCCCCAGAAGCTCCCTGGTGGTGAAAAGAATCTGAATTTCCTGGCGCGGTGCCACACAGCCTGCCTGTCAGCGGGCTCCTCTGCACAGACACCAGTCTCCCCCACATCTTGACTGCTCGCCAGGTCTTCCCGGCTGAACCTCCACCATGGGGCTGGTGAGATCTCCCCTTCCCAGCCTGCACCCCATGAGCAGGCACCTACCCCCGCTAGGATTCTATATATATAAAAGCCTAAGCAACCATTTGACCAGTAGCGCTGACACACACTGACCACCAAGGGGGCAGATGCTTCGACCGGTAGGTTACCTTGCTGCTGGGGTCCGGCAGATGGGGACCGGGCAAGATGGGCCGGACATGCCCTGAAGCCCTCCTGCCGTCCCTCCCCTGCCCCGATTGTGCACCTGTGGCGTCCCTCTACCTGGCCTGTGCCCTCTCACAATCCGGGACCCCTCGCGGGATGTCGGAGAGCCACAGGCCAGGCCGAGGAACCTCACGGTGCATGAATCCGTGCACCAGACCTCTAGTCTAGAATAAAATGAAATATACTTGTTCACAGCAGCATGATTCACAACAGCTAAAAGGAGGAAACAACTCCAATGTCCAGTGGTGGATAAATGGATAAATTGTGATTCATTCACACACCGGAATATTATTCAAACTTATAAAGGAAGGAGACTCTGACACCTGCTACAACATAGATGAACTTTGAGGACATTGTGCTCAATAAAATCAACCAGACACAGAAGGATAAATACTGTTGATTCCACTCATATGAGGTTCCTGGAGGAGTCAAACTCACAGAGACAGAAGGTAGATGGTGGGTGACAGGCTAGGGGAGAGGGAGGTGAAGAAGTTAGTGTTTAATAGGGACAAAGTGTCAGTTTGAGAAGATAAGAAAGTTCTGGAGATGGATGGTGGTTATAGTTGCACTTAAAAATAGTTAAAATGGTAAAGTACAGGTTATGTGTATTTTGCCACAATAAAAAGAGGAAAAATATATTAGATTTTCCACCCTACCCTTAAAAAAACACAACCTTGGGGGACTTACTAAAACTCCCATTTTGGAGATGGGCAAACTGAGACACAGTTTTGGTATTGATCACTGGATCACAGTTTTGCGAAGGGGGCTGCCTGGCCTCCCATGCTGACCCCTGCCCAGGGTTCCTAAAGCTGGGTGATCACCAGCTGGGGCCTCGGCCTGGCCGCCCACACCCTGAATCCCTATACCCCAGGTCACAGCTTCACTCCCCCTCCATTCTGCTTTCTTGTGAACTTGAGATAACTCCCCAGACTCAGCAGATTTCCCTGGAGAACTGCAGGAAGCTTCGCTCAAAATACCTGCCGCAGGTGAGGGGGCAGCTGCTGAGACAGCAGCCAGACTCCCAGAGGTCTACCTTGGGAGGCTCGAGGGGCTGGGCATGGGGTCAGCCTGGGCACAGTCCTCTTCTCCTAGAAGGTGCCAAGGTGGCAGAGGGGACTTTGCAGATGGATTAAGTACCCTGAGGTGGGGATGACTCTGGAGAAACACCAGAGAGGGTGGTGTTTGTAGAAAGAGCTGACAACAATGAATGCTTGGAGGGGAGAGGTAAAGATAAGGTCTAATCCTGGACCAGTAGAAGCCAAGTTCCCCCACTCACAAAGCTGGGCCAGCCTCAAGGCAGTGCCCTGCCGCAGTCATGGGGTTTCTGAAGCACAGAGGCAGGGTTCCCTCCTGCTGACTCTGCTCACGAGGCCCTGTCCCCAGAGGCTAAGCTCACGAGTGCAGACATGAGGAAGTCCAGTGCAGTTCAAAGGCCAGGAGACCAGAGAAGTACCTGGAGCCAGGGTGAGTCATGTCTGCCCGGGTGTGCCCACCTTGGCACCTTCTAGGAGAAGAGGACTGTGCCCAGGCTGACCCCATGCCCAGCCCCTCGAGCCTCCCAAGGTAGACCTCTGGGAGTCTGGCTGCTGTCTCAGCAGCTGCCCCCTCACCTGCGGCAGGTATTTTGAGCGAAGCTTCCTGCAGTTCTCCAGGGAAATCTGCTGAGTCTGGGGAGTTACCTCAAGTTCGCAAGAAAACAGAATGGAGGGGGAGTGAAGCTGTGCCTGGGGTGTAGGGATTCAGGGTGTGGATGGCCAGGCCAGGGCTTCAGCTCATGACCACCCAGCTTTAGGAACCCTGGGCAGGGGTCAGCATGGAAGGCCAGGCAGCCCCCTTCGCAAAATTGTGATCCTATGATCAGCACCCTTGGGGAAGGAATATTATACTACTGATGGCAGAGCGTAGACTTTGTAGTATCTTTGAAACTTTCTGTAAATCTAAAATGATTCAAAAATTAAAATTTTATTTTAAAAACCCACAAGAATTAGGAGATCATTATAAGAAATTCAAGCACAACCTATAAGGCAGTGACTCAAAATCAACTATAACCCCTGCCTCAAGATCGTTGTAGCCAACCCTAGGCATTTATCCTTCAATTTCCTGTCTGAGTTTATATTAACATGCACACTTCTTCTTTTATAAAAATGTCATCACATTGTGTATGATTTTGCTCATTTTTTCCACCTAACAGCATACCTTAAGTGACTTGCCATTTCTGAATCACTGTTCCATGCTCCCCAGCCCCCAAGCCATGTGAGGCCCCTGCCCCTCTCTGGCCTTGAAGCAGACCCCCTTGCTTCATGTGCTCCAGCCACACAGGCCTCCCCTGGGCCTGGGCCTCACCCTGCTCCTTGGCCACCTGACCTTTGCATAGGCTGTTCCTCTGCTGAGAACACCCTCTCCCTCACACCCTCTTCCATCCAGTTCCCCTTCATCCTCCAGGTCCTGCCTGGAGCATCCCCACTTCAGGCAAGCTCCCCCACACTCCCAACCCAAAAGGAGCTGAGGGCACCCATTCGGGTGTGGGTGTGAAGTCGTCCCAGGACCTCTGAGTCCCACTGGGTGTGACTTTACCCCTCTGTACCTCAGTGTCCTGACCCATAAAGTAGGGGTGAGGAGTGTCACGTCACATCTGAGCGCCCCCAAGGCAATGGCGCCTCTCCGTAGGTGAAGGGCTCGGTCACGGGGTCAGTGCATGAGCAGTAGGACCTGTCTGGAATGAGGGTGAAGGAAAGAATGCTGCTTCTCATTAGTGGATACCTCTTAATCAGAAGTTACAGACACCCAAAGTCGCTAAAGTGAAAAAAAAACAACTGGGTTGATAGCTTCAGGTATGGCTCGGTCCATCTCAGGAATCTGGCTCTTTCTGTTTCCTGCCTCTCATGTCCCTAGCTAGGGTGACTCTTTCTGGGTGGCATTCCCAGCTCACATGGGTGACCTCGGCCGTGATGGGTCCCGGGTCCTGCTCTACCCATACTAATGCCTGAGGACATCTGAGCAGCTCCAGAGACCGTGGGTTCTAGGGCAGGGATGGCAGAAACCATTCCACTCAGTCCACTCAGGGGGCTGGAGGGTCCTGGGACCACATGGCCGGCCTCAGGGATCAGCAGGTGGCACAGGGAGTTGGAGGAAGGGCAGGAGGAGACCATCGGATCTGCTCATAGGCATTTCCTAAGCCCCAAGGCCATAAGACAACAGACCACAGAGGGAGCCCGAGTCCAGCTGATCCACATCTGTCATGACCCACATGCCCAGAGGCAGGGTGTCTGGGCTGAAGCTCAGGATAGGGGGAATCCGGCTGAACCTGGGCCAGGGTCCAGGTTGGGGAACTGAGACACCACCGGACCTGGAGCCTCTGAACCTCACAACCACCCCCTCCACCTGCACCAGGTGTTTTGAGCTAAGCTCTGGGCCTCATCCTCTGGGAATCTGCTGAATCCAGCTGAGTTATAGTCAGAGGACAGAGGAGGTAAACAGAGATGAAGGGAAGGCGGAGACTGGAGGATGGGCCCAGGACTCCACAACTTCATCCCATCTCCATCTGGCCATTCCACAAGGGCTAGGGTTCCCCTGCAGGGTGCAGTGCCTGCTGTATGCACTTTCTACAGGACTCAGTGCCTGCTACATACACTTGTAGATAGAGTACAATGCCTGCTGTAGATGTGCCCTGTGGGAAGTATCTTCTGTAGCCCAGCCAGCGTGGCTCAGTGGTTGAGCATTGACTTATGAACCAAGAGGTCACGGTTCGATTCCTGGTCAGGGCATATGCCCAGGTTGTGGGCTCCATCCCCAGTGTGGGGTGTGCAGGAGGCAGCCGATCAGTGATTCTCTCTCATCATTGATGTTTCTATCTCTCTCTCCCTTCCTCTCTGAAATAAATAAAAACATATTTTTAAAAAGTACCTTCTGTAAACCCTCCTTGCATGGTGCAGTGATTTCTGCATGCACTCTCTTCAGGATACAATGACTCTTGTAGGCACTCCTTGGAAGATTCAATGTCTACTATATGCACTCCCTACAAGATGCAGTACCTACTGTATACACTCTCTGAACAGCAAAGTGTGTCTGTTGTATGATACAGTACATGCTGCATACATTCCGTACAGAGCATAATGCCCGCTATATTGCTCCATGCAGGACACAGTGCCTGTTGTATGTACTTTTTGCAGGGTGCAGTGCCTGCTGTATACACCCTGCATAGCACCATAGCACTGTGGCTGAGGCTTGGGTAATGAGGCATCTCTGAGGGGGATACAATTGTCCACTTTGTGGAGTCCCTGGGCCAAGCTTTCTTTCTTTCTTTCTTTCTTTCTTTCTTTCTTTCTTTCTTCCTTTCTTTCTTCCTTTCTTCCTTTCTTCCTTTCTTTCTTTTGTCTTCCTTTCTTTCTTTTTTATATATCGTTATTGATTTCAGAGAGAGGAAGGGAGAGGGAAAGAGAGATAAAAACATCAGTGATGAGAAAGAATCATGGATTGGCCGCCTCCTATACGTCCCCTACTGGGGATCAAGCCCACAACCCAGGCATGTGCCCTTGACTGGAATCGAACCTGGGACCCTTCAGCCCACAGGCTGACGCTCTATCCACTGAGCCAAACCAGCTAGGGCTCTTTCTTTTCTTTTTAAAAAATTGATCTTTATTGCTGATGAATATATTTTTATTGATTTCAGAGAGGAAGAGACAGAAACACCAATGATGAGAGGGAATCAGTGATCAGCTGCCTCCCGCAAGCCTCCCATTGGGGATGGAGCCCGAAACCTGGGCATGTGCCCTGATTAGGAATCAAACCATGATCTCCTGGTTCATAGGTTGACGCTCAACCATTGAAACTCACAAGCCAGGCCTGATTTATTTCTGACTCTCAGGCCCAGTCCATAGTGTGATACATAATCAGGGCTCAGAAGAGAGTGCCTGCTTCTGCTGTCCCCTCCCTCTCCCACCATCTTCTCTTCAGCCTTGTCCAACCACACTTAACTTCATCAAGGTCACAACTGCCTCCATCGATGCCAAGTCATTGGTCCACTGGTCCACTGGTCCACATCTTCATCTTGCCCACACCGGCTGTATCTTATTTCTCCCAGAAGCCCGGTGTGGCCTCTGGGACCCCACACCCACCTGTTCTCCATCCCCTGCCCCTTTCTGTCCCTGTGACCTCACCCATGACCCTAAACACCCACATGTGCTGAGGACACCCACTTGTTCACCTCCACCCAGACAACATGACCCCTGGATTCCCAGCCTCTCCTTGGTGACCCACAGACATCTCCCTGTAGAGCCATTCAGAAGTGACCACTGGACTCACTCTAACCCCTCAGCCTGCCCCCCTCAGTACATGGGCGCCTCCCTTCACCAGCCACTCAGGCCAAGCTTCTGACTCAAACCTTCCCAACACTCCCCCCATGGGATCCATCAGCAACTCCTGCAGACTCCACTCCCAAACAGCTGGGAGCCACCCACTGCTCTCACCTCCAGGGACACCCTGGCTCAGCCCCTGCCCAGAACGACCACTGCTGCCTCTCACCACTTTCCTGGCCCCCCTCTTTCCCCCCTGGCAGCCGGGGGTAGATTTTCCAAAGCTAGAACACTCTTCCACCTCCCTACGCTCCTTTCCTGCCTCTGACCTCATCCCTTCCCCCACTCAGGCCACTTGCTCCACCCACCCCACCGCCTAACTTTATTCTCTTAGTCCAGCCTCGAGGCCTTTGCACTGGATGTGCCCTCCGCCTGAGCTGCCCTTCCCCCCACCTCCTGTGGCAATCACCTCCTTCATGAGGGCCTTCCTGATGTCCCCCACATCTGCAGGGGGGCCGGGCTGTTTCCTCTGAGCACCTGATCACAAGGTAAGATGATACCGACCCGGCGCCTGCCTCCCTCACTAGCCTGGCTGGCTGGGTGGTTCACCAGTGTGTTGGCACGTAGTAGGTTCTCAATAAATGTTGAAGAAACAAAAGGCATTGGGTGGCTCTGTTTTGAGCTGCTCCAGGCTGGAGTGTAGACACGCAACCCCTCTCTCCCTGTGGTCAGGGCTGGGAGACCCATGGAGGGCTTCCAGGAAGAGGAGGCCCTCAAGCTGAGTCTGGCCGGAGCCTGGGGGCAGAGGACCCCCTTGATGCCCCATTTCCTCAACCTACCTACCACGGAGCACCGAGGGTGACAGTGAGGAGCTGGGGGAGGGGCGGGCAGAGGACACCCGCTGCGTGCCTGTGGGCGGGGAAGGCGGCACGCTGGAAAGGGTGCGGTGGTGGGAGCCCTGGAGTAACCCCGACCTCGCCAGTCCGCGCCAAGAGCTGACGTCCAGCTGAAAGGGTCGCGGTGCCCCCCTTGCCCGAATGGGAAAGTTGAGGTCGGAGAGGGTGAGGGCAGGGCCATGCAGAATGGGGACCTCTGGACCCGGGTCTGGCCCCAAAGCCGTCGCTCACAGTCCGGGGGCCTGGCAGGGAGGGCGGGAGGCGGGGTGGGGTGGG
>NW_005358901.1:1701758-1706771 GCF_000412655.1 Myotis brandtii | reverse complement strand
CCGCCGCTTCCGCTCATCCTGGAGCGGTCGGGAGAGCCGGGACGCACCGCCAGCGCTCTACGTCGCCGGTAAGCCCCTCTTCCTATCCCCCCCGCCCCAATCCGGGTCCGTGCCTCCCGGGTCTCGTGGAGGGGCGGGGGGCGGGGGTACGGTGAGGCAGCAATCAGCCGGGTGAGGGAAAGCTCATCCCCACTTCTTCCTGGGGAAACTGAGGCCCAGAGGCGTGGCTTGCCCTGAGATCACACCCTCAGTCAGGAGTTCAGCCCAAACTGGGTGTAAGCGTCCTGCTCTTGGGGAGGGGGCTCTGGGGAGTGGAGGGTGGTCCTTTTAGCCCCTTATTTTCCATCGCCTAGATCCCCACCTCAGTGCTGAGTCAGGAAGGGGTTCAGAAGACCAACCCCCTCCCCTATCTTTGCTCTCCCCTCCCAACTTCCTGCTTCCTGGGCCAGCCCGGGCCCTGGGTTCAGAAAGGGGCGGAGATGCAACGGGCAGGCATGCTCTGGTCGGAGAGGGGGCCCACCAGGTGGTCTCCCAGGCTTTCGGCACCTGGAGCCACTCAGCACCAGACCCTTCGTGCCCCAAATGCCAGAGCCAGGAGGGCCTGCGATACAGGGAAACTGAGGCTCAAGAGGGGCCATAGATCCAATGAGGTCCGGCCTTCCCCCACCCAGTGCCCAGGAGCTCGGGGGCTGGAGGATTCCAGTTTGTCCTGCGTGTGCTTTGGGTACTGCTGACTGCTGGGCTCCCTGGCTCTGCTCCAAGGAAGGACTCACCAGGTGGCCACTTCCCTCTTCCTTTCTCTGCCAATGTCATGGTCACACGCAGGGTGTGGATGGCAAGTGGCTTTATATTTCTCCTGACAGACGGGAAAACTGAGGCCTGGGTAGGCAAAGTTGCCAGCCCAGTCCCCCCACCCAGCTGTCTCCCTGTTTTCTGCATCATCCTCATCAGGGGCCCTTTTCCCTTTCCAGACCACCCTGGCCCTCCACCCCACACCCTCTGCTCCTGCGGCCATGAGGTGCTGGCTGGCCCCTCCCCAATATGGGGACACCTGCTGCCGAGGGTTTGGGATCGGATGGAGCCCTGAAGGGACCCAGCCCCTACGGGCTGCTCCCTCTGCAAGGTCTCAGAGTCCTGGACTGACCCCAGTTGGTCCCCAGCGCATAGATGGGGAAACTGAGACCTGGGGGAGGGGAGTCGCTGGCCCCTGGCCGTACAGGAAGGTAGAAGCAATGATGGTGGGGAGAGCAGTGAGGCGCCCTGACCCTGGAGACACTTGTGCACTTATCCTGGAATGGTTTGTTCTGTCATTAGACACTGATTAAGCACCTACTGTGTGCATCATAAGACAATAAACAACCAATAATAGTAATAATAATAATAATTTGAACTCTTCATCTATATTCCCGACTCTGTGCCTCCCATTTTTCTTACCTGATCTGAAGGACTCCTCAAAAATTCCCTGTGAGGGGGGGCTGTATTATGAATACATTTTTCAGATATAAGAAGGGGAGGCTCAGAGAGGTTAAGTTACTGCCCCACATCACATAGTCAGGGCAGAGCTGGGGTTCAACCCCTGGCCTGCTCACACCTCCACTGCAAAGACTCCCTCTGCTTCCCCAGACCCCACCCCCTCTGGAACCTCCTGCTCCTGCTATGGACCCTCCTGAACTGTGGTTTGGGAGGCAGTGCTCAGGTAAGGGGGGGACATGAGCCCAGGGGGCATTGGGCATGGAGACCCCATAGCCACGTGGGGGTTGCCAACCTCCCCTCCATGCTGACCATGCTTCTCTTTCTCCAAGTAGGGTCCAGGCGAGTGGACACCATGGGGTTCCTGGAGCCGCTGTTCCAGCTCCTGTGGGCAGGGGCTCTCTGTGCGAAGTCGGCGCTGTGTCCGGTGAGCAGTGAGCACGAAGCCGGGGCTCGGCTGAGTGGGTGCGAGGAGGTTCCTGACCCTTCCCTCCTGCCAGCCAGGCCCAGCCCCTGAACACACCCTTGACCTGCCCACACATGCTGTGCCTTTTAATCCTACGAATGCACCTGGAATGTGGGTAGGGTTGGTGTGGGAGGGTGAGGGGTGAGCAGGCGGGCTCTGGGAAGGAGGTTACTGGGAAACCTGACCACACTCTGGCCACCCTGCTCCTCACAGGTTCCCCAGGGAAGAGCGGTGCTGGGGGGACACCCATGAGTACCGCCTCTGCCAGTTGCCAGTAAGTTCTGTCCACCTCCAAGACCCCTCGAGTCTGCCCTGAAGCCCTGCTGCTTCCCCACTCATGCCCCCAAATATGTTTGCCACCCTGCCAGATTTTCTGGACTCCCCTGAGTCTGTCCCAGCCTCTGACCCACCCACCTCTGTCCCCAGGACTGTCCCCCAGGAGCCATGCCCTTCCGAGACCTCCAGTGTGCCCTCTACAATGGCCACCCTGTCCTGGGCCCCCAGAAGACTTACCAATGGGTGCCCTTCTATGGTGGTGAGTAGCCTGCCCTCCTGTTGGTCCAGAGGAAACAACTCAGAGCTGGCAGGGAGAAGGGGCTGCTAAGAAAGAAGGGGGACTTGGAGGGTGGTAAGGAGAAGTAGGCATTAGCACTTGGGCTTTGAAGGATATGTAGGAGTTGGTGAAGGGAAGGGGAAAAAGCATGTGTGAGATGTAAAGCAGAGGCAGGGGGAGGCCGGGTCTATTCCGCACAGGGCTGAACACCAGACTGAGGATTTACCCAGGGCTGAATCCAGAGGCCAACAGTTCTCAAACTTATCTTGGTAGCAGGAAATGTTGCCAGTATTTAGCTGAAAATAGTGAGTTATATAACTGTGTGCTGGGGGCAGCATGCCTCCAGGTTTAAGGGAGACAGGCAGCTTCACATGCTATGGAGAGGGCAGACACAGGTAAGAAAAGCCTAGAATAAAGAAAGTTCCATTTGTAAACCTCATCGTGTTTTTTCCCCTTTGCCCTAAGCATTAGCCCACCAGGGCCAGCTGGGGCTCTGTTCCAGGCTGGGTCAGCCAGCCAAGCTGAGGGAGATGGGAGGACCAGGAGTCAGAGCTATGGGCTGGAGTGAGTGGACTGCTCATTGCGCCCTGCTGCCAAGCAGAGGGGGGAACTGAGTCCTGGGGCGGGGGCTAAAGACACATGCTATGTGGGACCCAGTCAGCACTGGACAAACACTTTTTATTGGGCACCTGCTGGGTACGGCTCTGCTCAACGCCGAGCCTAGAATCACGTCTGGAAATGGTTATTTGAGTGTTTGTGGAATGAATGAATGCAGGCATGCAGGCCCAGGATATGTGCCTGGGAGAGTCAGAAAGCTGGAGGCAAAATGCCGAAGCCCAGTCCTGGCCCTGCTTCAACCTGCATGTGCAGTTTTGGCTGAGTCTCTGGGCCTCATCTGCCCAAGGGGGTGGCTCTCTCTGGGAGGCTAGCGGGAAGGAGGCTGTAACTGGGATAGAAGACCCCTGGTCCACTCTGTCCTTCCACCCCCAGCGCCCAACCAGTGCGACCTCAACTGCCTGGCCGTGGGACATGCCTTCTACCACAGCTTTGGCCGCGTCCTGGATGGTACTCCCTGCAGCTGGGGTAGCCAGGGACTCTGCGTGGCTGGCCGCTGCCTCGTAAGGACTGCCAGGACCCGCCCAGCCCACCTCCCACCCCATCCCAGACCGAATTCGTTTAGTTTTAGGTCCCCCCCTCTCCTAGCCCCTCCCCTCCCACCGGGCCACGCCCCTCCATAGACTTCACTCCTAGCTTCTCCGCGCGTTCACTCTCAAGTCCCGCCAAGCCCCCTTCCTTTTGTTCCATGACCCCGCCCTCTTCCACAGGCCCCGCCCCCCGGCACCTCTCCTTAGGCCCCACCCAGATCCCTCCTTCTGGGCCCATCCTTTTATTCCCAGGTCCCATCCCTTTTATTTCAGGCCCCTCCCTCGTCTCTAGGCCCCGCCTCCTCGTTCTCAGGACCCGCCCCCCTCTCCCAGGCCAAGGCCCGGGCTGGGGCAGGGGGCTCTCTCTGACACGTGTCCTCCCCATCCGCTTAGAACGCCGGCTGTGACGGTTTGATGGGCTCGGGCGCCCGCGAGGACCACTGTGGTCGCTGCGGCGGCACCAACGACTCGTGCCTCTTCGTGCAGCGCGTGTTCCGTGACACCGGTGACCTCTTGCCCCGTCCTCTCCACTCTCCACTCTCCCCGAGCCGACCCTTTACGAAGCCGCAGGCGCGGAAGTGAATTCCCGTGCTGATTGGGCAGCCTGCCTCTCGTTCATCATTCTGATTGGTCACTGCCAGATTGTCCCGCCCTTCCCAGAACAGATGTGGTTCTAACCCCTTCGTTGCCTCATTTAGGCGATACTAATCTTTTTTAAAAATATATATTTTATTGATTTTTACAGAGAGGAGGGGAGAGGGATAGAGAGTTAGAAACATCGATGAGAGAGAAACATCCATCAGCTGCCTCCTGTACACCTCCCACTGGGGATGTGCCCGCAACCAAGGTACATGCTCTTGACCAGAATCGAACCTGGGACCCTTGAGTCCGCAGGCCGACGCTCTATCCGCTGAGCCAAACCGGGGCTAGGCGATACTAATCTTAACTCCAAACGTTTACGGACCGTTGTTGGGGTACCAGTACCAAGTCCAATCTCCTTAGCCTCAGTATCTCATTTAATCCTCAAAGCATCCCTCAAAAAACCCGCCACCCGCCCTGCAGCATCCTCCTTCCTTCCCGCCCAGGAGCCTTCGCAGGATACTGGAACGTGACTCTGATCCCCGAGGGCGCCAGGCACATCTACGCCGCCCATCGGAGCCGAAACCACCTGGGTACCGCAGAGGTTCCGAGGGGGAGGCGCCCTCCTGGCCGCCTCGATGAAGCCGGGAGACTGAGGCCGGAGGAGGGGGACGCAGGGTCGGGAGGTGGAGGGGCGGGTTCCGGGGAGCCTGGGCTGACCCTTCCCTTGCAGCGCTGATTGGGGGCGACGGGCGCTACGTGCTCAACGGCAACGGGGAGGTGAGCCCGTCCGGGACGTA
>NW_005358901.1:1686377-1701712 GCF_000412655.1 Myotis brandtii | reverse complement strand
CGGACCCACGTCCCAAGACCTGCTCCTGCAGGTGCGTGCCGGGCCTCCAGGGGGCGGCTGGGCACGTGGTGGTGGTAGGGATTAAAGGGCCCAGGGGAGGCTGGGGACAGAGAGGGGGAGTCGGGATAGAGAGTGAGAGTGGGGGAGCTAGGAACAGAGAGTCAGAGGGGTGAAATCGGATTAGAGAGAGTGTCAGAGGGGCCAGGGTGAGGTAGAGAGTCAGAGGAGGGAGGCTAGGGTAGAGAATCAGAAGAAAGGCCAGAGGATGGAGGCTGGGCCACCAGTTCTGATTTCGGCTCCCTAGTGTGTGACCTTCTCCCTAGGTCCTCCTGCAGGAGCCCAATCCCGGCATTGAGTTCGAGTTCTGGCTCCCGAGGGAGCGCTATGGCCCCTTCCAGGAGCAGGCCCAGGCCCTGGGCTGGTCCCTGAGGCAGCCGCAGCCTCTGGAGGGGGAGCCCCAGTCCCTTGAGCCCCAGGAAGCCCTGGCTGCTTTCCCCACACGGACCCCAAAGCCCACCCCAGGTGAGCAGGGAATAGCCACTATGGGGGCGAGCAGGGAGGTGGGGCGTGTGCCCTAACTGCACTCTCTCGCAGATCCCTGCCCACCCTGTCCCGACACCCGCGGTCGTGCCCACCGGCTGCTCCACTATTGCGGCAGTGACTTCGGTGAGAGACCCTTTTCCCCAACCCTCACCTGGCCCCTAATTGACCTAAACTTGGCTACTTTCCTGCTGACATCTGACCCTGTTTTGACTTTACTCTTGAGTCCTTGATGTGACTCCAACTTGACCCCTTCTGGCCCTAATTTGACTTCTTGATTTGGCCCTTTGCTCTAATTTGACCTCTAAGTCCTCATTGATCCTGACCTGATCTTGACCCCAGGACCCTCTCCACAGTCCCTAGGGGCCCCCCATGTCCCACCTGACCCCAAGTTTCCTCCTATGGCAACGGGGTGCATGAATGGGTGTCCAGGTTGGACCATCCAATTGGCCTCAGCACCACCCTGCCCACAGTGTTCCGGGCTCGAGTGCTGGGCCACCTCCGCCAGGCCCAGGAGACCCGCTATGAGGTGCGTGTGCAGCTCGTCTACAAGAACCGCTCGCCACTGCAGTCCCTCGAGTATGTGTGGGCACCTGGCCGCTGCCCCTGCCCACCAATGGCCCTCCATCGAGAGTACCTGCTGGCTGCCCAGCGCCTGGTCAACCCCGATGGCACTCAGGACCGGCTGCTGCTGCCCCATGCTGGCTATGCCCGGCCCTGGAGCCCCGCCGAGGACAGCCGAGTCCGCCTGGCTGCCAGACACTGCCCTGTCTGAGCCCTCAGACAAGAAAGATGTGCCTGACCAGGCTCAAACTCAACCTATTTCCTCTCTTGCCTGGCTTCCAAGGAACTCAGAACTATCTCCCACCACAGCTATGTACCTCTCCCTCAGACACACTTATACACCTTTGCGTACAGTCAGTCAGATCCACTCTCACAGTAGGCAGGCGCTGATGAGAAAACACTGAATTGCTTCTTTAACTCTGATTTCTTCTCTCACCCTGACTGCCAGGAAACTCATAGCTTTCTTTTACTCAAAAACTTTGTGTCTACTTTTATTCCCCTTGCCTCACACTCACTTGCTTAGAGACACTCTCACACGCAAGCAGGGCCCATAGGAAGACATGCCTAAGGAGACATTGTAATGTATCCGTTTCCCCTCTTGCCCTGGCTACCAGGAAGCTCCTCACTATGTAACTCCCTGAAACTCTGCGCTCTCTCTTCTTGCTGCCATTTACCCATTCACCACAATGTATTCAGAGACATTGTCACAGACATACCCACTAGAACACATGCCTAACTAGGCACTGTTACATACTCATTTCCCCTTTTGTGCTGACTACCAGAAGGCTCAGAGATCATCTTTTCTCTTTCAATGTTGTATTGATTTCAGGTGTACAGCTTAGTGGTTAGACAATCATATACTTACATAGTGCTCCCTTTGATATTTCCAGTACCCAATTAGCATCATACATAGTTATCATAATATTATTGACTATATTCCCTATGGTTTACTTTACAGCCCCATGACTATTCAAAGATAATTTTGACAACCTCAGCAATTCTAGAAGGGGTTCCTCCAGTCCACACTGCTGTTCACCCCTTTTATATTTCTACTTAGTTTTTACAAGCAATTTTTTAAAAACAAGGGCACACTTGGCCACAGAAATGTGTGGATGCACTGGTAGTGGGATCCACAACTGTGCTCTCACAGCGTGTACACATGTGATCTCACAAACCCCATCCCCTCTACCTGGTCCATTCCCCACCTCCCCTCAGAATGTCTGACACTCTGTGGGAGGGGAGGACAGGGACTATATGAGGATGGGGGGTGAGTACGGGGTAAGCATGGCTTTTATAGGTCCCAAGCCTCTTCTCCAGGCCTGCTTGGGGGCCACACATTCATCTCAGACCTCCCCAGCAAAGGAAGCAGTCAGAGCCCCTCCCCTCAGGCTATCCTCATCTTCCTGTGTTGTCATAGATTCTCTTCATTTATTCTTCTGGAGCAAGAGGGCAGACGTCAGTCATGTGAGAAGTGAGGGTGTGTGGGGGGTGGCTCAGCAAACCCTCCCCCACTCTGGGTGGGGGCGCTGTCTTCTGCCTCCCCGTTCTGGATGGGGTGCCCCACACTGTCATTTTGGGACAATCTGCTCTTCTGTACCATCATGGTTGTGTTTTTCCTGGTAGCATGGATACTGGCAGTGGGCAAGGGGCACACAATATGCAGGTCTCAGAGCTGGATGGGCTCAGCCCCTGACTTTGCAGATGACCTGAGGGCAGACCACTCCCCTCTCCAGTACCCTTTCAGCCCTTCCTGGCTCTGATCATGGGAATCACACCCCTCTGGATTCCTTCCCTAGCCCCTCAGTTCACTCATGCATTCCTCCAACGGGTATTTATTGAGTGCCTACTGTATGCCAGGGGCCCAGCAGTGCTTAGACCATCCCAGGCCTGGCTCTGTCATCTGCAACGAGTGCTGAAGCTGGAGAAACCTCAGAGCCCCAACTTTCATGGGCAAAGTGGGATGCAGTTCTGGAGGGAGGTGTGGGGCCTGGGCGCCCACTGGTGGCAGGATGGGGGAAAGGTAGTCAAGGCACTGGTTACCTGCAGCCCTGCTTCTGTACCTCCTCCTCCACACCCACTTCTCTCATCTGCACTTGCCTTCCTCAGGAATGCCCCTCCTCACCCACCAGCCTTACACCAGCACCCACTTACGGCTCCATTCTTCCCACCACTGGCCTGAGGTTGTCCCCGCTGCCTCCATGCAGTATGGGGATATGTCTGGGAATAAGGGTCTCAGGCCTTCTCAGCCCCAGAGCTCCCAATCCCAAATCATCTGGACTGGCTCATGAGAGGCCCTTGCTCCTGGGAAGGGCCAGCACAGAGTCTCCTCCGGCAGGCAGGATGGCCTGTGACTTCCCCAGCCCTTCACAGCTCCTCCTGTAATGGTCTTGTAACACTCCCAGTAAACATGCCATTGTTTCGATCTGCTCTTTCGTTTTAAAGCAGTCTAACCATTTAAAGAGAGAAGAAAACCTTGCAATTCTAAAGTTGCTCAAATTCAACAGCGTGGTGGTTCAGGAAGGAACTACCATTTGTACTTGCCAAGCAACGTATTACGCTGTTTTGCATTGAAACACTAATAACTCCAGGTGGTTACATAGAATGACAGAAACAAAGTGAAGCGTTCTGTTTTTTTCCTCTTTACAGTCAGCCCTCGGCCCTTTTTCATTAGTTACTGTGTCCCTGCAGGGATACGCTAGCCCATCCGGGTTAGAGGCACACACATTGCCCGAAGTGACTGCAAATGGGTAGGAACCTCCTCTTGAAGGAAGCACAGGTGGCACATCCTTGCTTGTCCAGAACCGGGAATTCTCCAAATTGACTTCCCACCGATGGTGATGTTTATTAAAAGATGAATTAAAACAGGCATGTTTGAAACTTGCATCCATATTAGTAAAAATGACAGTAATTGTAATTATTTCATTAGCCCCACAAAAGGTGGTTTTCGATATTTCTGAACGTCAGCTCTGGGGGGTCTGTCATGTTTTTCCTTTCTAATTCTCTGCAGAGGGCACCACTCTGTCATCTGCCCTTCTCTCACTGACCCTGTACCAGACGGCTGACACATGGGAGGACACATGTCCACTTAAAGAGCCACAGAAAGCCCTGGACTGTCTGAGAGCTCACAGGTTTAGATGTGGACATACAGGTGAGGTTGGCAGAACCACTTTGGAAAACAGTTTGGCCGTGTCTGCTATAGATGAACAAAAATCACAGTAGCAAGTTAGATATGTCCAAGTCCCAACCCCCAGAATCTGTGAATGGGATCTTATTTGGAAAAAGGATCTTGGCAGATATAATTAAGGGTCTCAAGATAAGATCATTCCGGATGACCTGGGTGGGCACTAAATCCAATGACAAGTATCCTCATAAGAGACATGCAAAGGAGAGACAGAGAAGAGGGCCATGTGACAATGGAGGCAGAGACTGGGGCGATGAGGCCACAAGCCCAGAAGCTGGAACAGGCAGGAAGGACCCTCCCTGGAATCACAGGAGGGAGCGTGGCCCTGTCACACTGACTTCTGGCCTCCATAATGTGAGAGACTAAATCTTTGTTGTTTCAAGGCCCCCCCCTCCCAGCCCCCAGTGTGTGGTAATTTGTTATGGTCACCCCAGAAGACTCACAGGCTCACCCTATACTCTCCAATCTCTGAGAAAGGAGAGCTGCACTCACCAAAGGTCAGTTCTAGAATGTTCCTAGCAGCTTTAGTCATAATAACCCAAAATGGGAAACTACTCAAATGCCCATCAACAGTGGAATGGGGCAAATAATTCTGGCCTACCCACAGAATGAAATGCTCTCCACCAATGAAAAAGAGCAAAGTACTGATAATACCCACAGTGGTGTGAGTCTCAGACACAGCTCTGAGTCAGATAGGAAAGGACAGAGATACCGTTGCGGGTGGGGAGTGACTGGGAGGGGGTGGCCCTGTTGCCTTAGTAGCTCTGAGTCACTGGTTACACTTTTCTGTAGGTTTAAGAATAAAACAAACAATGTGCTCAGCTGGCGTGGCTCAGTGGTTGAGCACCGACCTATGAACCAGGAGGTCACAGGTTGGATTCCCGGTCAGGGCACATGCCCGGGTTACAGGCTCGATCCCCAATAGGGGGCAAGCAGGAGGCAGCCAATTCATGGTTCTCTCTTATCATGGATATTTCTCTCTCTCTCTCTCTCTCTCTCTCTCTCTCTCTCTCTTTCTCTCTCTCTCTCTCTCTCCCTTCTTCTCTGAAATCAATAAAAATATATTTTAAAAAACAATAAAAAATATAAAATAAAACAAGTCTGAGGGGCTAAAGGTCACTGTTTCCACCTGGGGAGACAGGTGTGTGTCCTCCCTATCTGTACTGCCTGGTGAGCTGACCAGGGCAGGGGGACAGGGACAGCCTCTGAGCACCTGTTTCACCACCTAGGGCAGTGATGGCAAACCTTTTGAGCTCGGCGTGTCAGCATTTTGAAAAACCCTAACTTAACTCTGGTGCCGAGTCACATATAGAAATTTTTTGATGTTTGCAACCATAGTAAAACAAAGATTTATATTTTTGATGTTTATTTTATATATTTAAATGCCATTTAACAAAGAAAAATCAACCAAAAAAATGAGTTCGAGTGTCACCTCTGACACGCGTGTCATAGGTTCGCCATCACTGACCTAGGGACAGCAGGGTCGGGGGGATGCCAGGTGCAGAGTGAGCCCAGCACTGCCCCACCCCCAGACCACAGCCACAGCACATTCTTCAAACAACTGGGCCAGTGATAAGCAGATTCTGAGATCCCTGTCCCCAACACCCACGTAGGCCTCTTAGCAGACCTTTGATCAGTCCCTTCCTCCCTCTTGACAAATCTTACATCCCCAGCAAAAGCCAAAGTCCTTACCACACCTTCCAGATATCTGCACGGTCCACCCCCTGGCTCACCTCCTCTCTCCCCCTCATTCACTCAGCTCCAGCCACACAGGTCTCCCTGTTCCTCCTACACTCTGCCAGGCTCTGCCTTTGTAGAGGCTCTTCTCTCTGCGTGGACCACCCCTGTCCGATTCTCACCAGATTCATGCCCTCACCTTCTTCATGTCTTTATTTGAATGTCATTTTCATAGACAGGTCTTTCTCTGACCCTGACATTGCAGCCCTGGCCCCCTCAACTTCGGCTGCATTTTCCCCATGTCATTCACCTCGCTCTGACATGTTTTTTTAAAATTAAATATATATATTTTTTTTTATTGATTTAAGGGTGAGGGAGAGAGAGAGAAACATCATCATTGTGAGAGAGAAACATAGATCAGTTGTCTCCCATATGTGCCCTGAACTGGGGATCGAACCCGAAATCTGGGTATGTGCCCTGATCAGGAGTTGAACCCACGACCCTTAGATGCACAGGATGATGCTCCAACCAACTGAGCCACAGGGCTCCCTCTGACATGTTATGCATGTATCATGCCAATTGTTGCCTTCCCAAACTACCAGGAGTGGGAAATTTTTAACTCTCTGGGTCAATACTGTAACCCTGGCTCCTAGAGGAGGGGTTGGAATACAACAAGCGCTCAATATCCACGTAACACTCAGCACTTCCTCCTTTGTTAGAATTCTCAAGGATGAGGACAGGGGCAGTGGTGTTGGTGGCTGCAGAGGGCTGCCTCCTTTTTGGGGAAAGCTGTCTTCGAGTCACCACCAGCTGGGAACTGCAAGGCTGGCTAAGGAGCGAGGGGCATGGCATGTCACAGGATTGCAAGACTTGGCTGATGTGTTTGGGCAAAAACTGGGTGTCTCGGTCAGGGACCGTAGGGTCTTCGCCTTCCGACGCCGCGCGCACCCACCCCAGAGCAGGAGGTTGCGGGGTGGGGCAGGAGGTGGTGGGATCTGTGGGAGATGGTTGGCCAGGGGCCCTGAGACTCATGAGGACCTGAGGCCGTGCGTAAGGCTGGACTGAAGTTGAGCAGAGTCGGCCAAGCGGCCAAGCGTAGGCCTGGGAGTCGCTTTCATCCCCGGTCGGAGGGTGGTGGGGCCTGTTGGGCGGGTCCGAGGGGAACTCGACCAGGGCTGCCTTTTCTGTTAAGCCTTCCTAGAGCTATTAATTAGTTTAGCAAATGTTTATTGACCTGCTACTATGTTCCAGGCGGAACACAGCACAGGACAGACAGAAATCTCAGCCGCTGTGGCGCTCACAGTCTAACGGGGCAGGCAGGCGAGAGGCAAGAGAAATAGGTAAAACACGTCATGTTGAGATGGAGACATGGCGGGTCATGTAGATTTTATATAGAGGGACCAGGGAAGACCTCCCTGCAAAGAAGGCATTTGAGTCAAAACTTGAAAACAGTGAGGGAGAGTGTGAAGGCGCAGACCCAGGCACCTCTGTTCTGGAAGGATCTCCGGGGCCCTCCTTTAGTCCCTCAGTTGAGCCAGGTGCCCCAAGGTCAGGCTCCACAGCCTGATTGTCCCTGCCCTTGCCTTTCAGGCCTGCCCTTCCTCATTTTTCAGGGGTCAGCTCACTCACCACCTCAGGCATCTCTCCTTTTTTGTCACTGCTTCCTTTTCTCTCCATATTTCTTGGGTACCCTCTTTCCATTTTCTGTCTCCTTGCCTGTCCTCAATTTAAATGGCAAAGATTTCCTTTTACTCACTAGTGAATACCCGGCGTTTACTGTGGTGCCCTCCTCTGCCACATACTAAATACTACTTTTTTTCTTAATTGAAAGAATAGAGACTAACTGCCAAAAAAAAGAAAAGAAACTGGGTGTCTCCAGACATTGCCCAGCACCTTTGAGAAAAAACTGCCCCCAGTTGAGAACCACTGAGTTACAGCCTCAGAAGCACCTGCAGTGTCAGGGTTTGCGGTTCATCCTGCTAACCCTTCTCTTGTGTTTGCATCAGAAGCTGTGGCCCCCTAGGACCATGGGGAAGCAGAACTTGGGTGGCAGGAGCTGAATGGTGAGATGGGTGGCCTGATGGATTCTGTGGGGCCCAGGTCCTCCCCAGCTGTGAAAGCAGATGCCTTTGTGTTACAGCCCCTTCCTCAGGGGACAAAACCAGGCCCCCAGGCTCCAGGTGGAGCTCGTTGCAGGTGCAGTTCAGGCTTCAGGCACCCCTGCTTCCACTGAGACCGCCGCCTGGTCCAGCTCCACTCCCACCCCCACCCCGTCCCCCAGCTTCCAGTTCAGGGTCTGCCTCCAGGGATCTATAGCTGTACAGGGGGGCATTCTATATTTTATATACTGTTGGATTGGATTTGCTATTCTTTCTTTGGGCTTTTTGCATCTGCATCCATTCCTGATTTCATGAACGGGGTCATGCCAGCCTCACAAAGGAAACCCAAGTGAAGGCTGAAGGAGGCCCCGTTAGTGTTCACCCAACTCCCCTCTCTCCATTTCCATGAATGCCAGTCTGTCAACTGCCAGCCCCAAGGCCTCTCTGCTGCCTGCAGAGGGAGCTGGCTGAAACGAATGGCCACTGCTCCCCCAGTGGATAGTCCCTGGATCCCTCAGCACCTGAATAGAGGGTCTCAGGTGTGCACTGGACACAGGTTCCAGGCTTGGCCACACCTACTTCTTTGGCTCCTTCCCCTACCCACTCCCTACTGAAGCTTCCTGAGGTCCCCTTCCAGAAAAGGGACTTGTACTCCAATTCTCATCTCTGATTCATCTCAGCCACTTGGCAAGACCATAATTCTGGGCCTCAGTTTCTTATCTTTAAAGTGGGGCTACACAGCAACCTCTCCTGATTAGATGGGAGGATCCCTGCAAAGAACACCTGGTTCCCCCCACATACACACACACCCAGGACAGATGGCAAAAGAAGGCTCTGCAAGATGTATTTTATTGAGCCCTGTCCTAACAGGATAGGTGTTTCAGGCGCCAGCAGTGCTGTAGGTATTGGAGCCAGGAGTGGTGGTGGGGCCAGTGGCAGGTGATTTCAGTGGTGGACTCTGAGGTGTACTCCAGAGGGAACCCAGAAAGGTAGGAGGCAGGCAGCTCGGGCTCTGAGGTATTGGTTTGGGGCTGCTGCTCGTGCACTGAGGTACTGGTTGGGGGCTGCGCTGGGGACGTCTTCTGATGTTTGCTGGACTTAGAGGCCTTGGCGGCTGACTCCGTTGGTCTATTAGGGCTGTCGTGGGGCTGCATGGGGATGGTGGTACCACTGGGAGATGGCAGTGTTGGGGACGTCTTCTGATGTTTGTTGGACTTAGAGCCCTTGAGGGCCGACTCCCCTGGTCTATTGGGACTGCTGTGGGGCTGCATGGGGATGGTGGTACCAATGGGAGATATCAGTGTTGGGGACGTCTTCTGATGTTTGTTGGACTTAGAGCCTTTGAGGGCCGACTCCCCTGGTCTATTGGGACTGCTGTGGGGCTGCATGGGGATGGTGGTACCACTGGGGGATGTCACAGTAGGGGGGGGCTGGCTGGAGAAGGTGCTGGGATGATGCACAGAGCCTGAACCAGAGCCGGGGGACTGCTGGGCTGGCTGGGAGGGGCCCAAGGAAGTGACAGATGGTTGGGGGTGCTGCTGACCATAGGCCTGGGGCTGGTTGGAAGAATTGGCTCTCGCACTAGATGCTTTTGAGGAAGACTGGACCTGGGATTTGCCAGGCAGCTTGGAGCCACTGGCAGAGCCTGTGACCAAGGATTGAGAATGGGACGGGCCAAAGGTGGTACATGAGGCGTTCCCAGAGCCTGGCTTGATTGGGGCTGAGGGAACAGAGTGGGTCTGTTGTGAGGAATCAGTTGAGGAATCCGTGGAGGACATGGTGTCTTTTAGCTGGCCGGCCAGCTTATCTGCACGGGGACTGGGTAGGGACTTCACTTGTCCTTCTGGAGCTGAGTCACGGTTACTTTGGCTGCAGAGAGAGGGCCATGGGGGTAAGGTAGGTCTGGCCGAGCTCTCAGGTCCTGGGGCTATGCTCAACTGCTAGAGAGTGGGATGGAGGCTGCTGGGGACCAGGGTAGGGTCAATGACCATCCTTGGTAAGGATAGTCATCTGCACATATTCACACATATGTAGGTACACTTGTACACAATCACACACATAAATGAACTCACACAATGCACAAACCAGCCCACGGTCATACACACACACACACACACACACACACACACACGCATGCTTGCACTCACACGTGCACATATGCATGCATACACATATAAAACTTACTTCCTAGGGGTGGGGGTTACCTATGGTTGGCTCCAGTAGCAGCGGGGGGCCCACCACCATAGCTGTTGGGGTGACGAGAGCCCGGCTTCGGGCCAGGGTCTGAAGGACTGGTTTCCGAAAGCAGAGGAGAGAAAGGCAGACAGTGAGAGGAGAAGCCAGAGCGCCTGATGCCAATGGCCAAGATGCCAGATGGAGACCAGTCAGAGTCAGGAGGAGGGGAGCCAGGAGTGAAGGTAAGCAGGGGTGGATAGGCTGGGAGACAGACAGACCCAAACTGGGACAAACTAACTCCCCCATGCCCTACAAGCACACACCGTCCCGGGTTACTCCTGCTGCTACGTCCAGTGCTCGCCCGCTGAGGTCTCTCATGATGTTGTCCACGGCCTCGTGATGCTTTAGAAACAGCGGGCGTATGATTCGACGGTACAGCATGTGAGCCCCATTCCACGGCCCGGGAATCATGCAGAACAACAGGAAGGCGCACTGCGGGCATGGATGGCAGTTACACTCGGCCCAGATCTGTACCCCGGGAGGAGGGGTTGGACCTCTTCCGTCAGACACTGGGCTATGTGGACCTAGGCCCACACAGACACCCCTTAGGATTCGTCTGGCCACCCCCATCAGACACCCTCTTGGATGGACTTGGGCTGCCCCCATCAGATACTCCCCTGGCTGGGCCTGTTTCCACAGGGAAGGGACTGAGTCTCCCCCGACACCCGAGGAGGCAGCAGGGCGGGCCCCTCAAACCCCCAGTCTCTGGTTGCCTGCCTGCTCCCAGGAGATCCTATCCTGTGTGTGTTCCAGTGGTGCGTACCTTTCCCACGTAGTAGAAAGGGAACCAGGACAGGAGTAGATCGCTGAAGAACTCGGCAAGCCCGAATAGGCTGTATACCACCCAGTAGGTGAGCCACACAGTGTCGTCTTCTTTGCTTGGACTCTCGATAGCTTTTATCCTGGGGGGGGGGGGGTGTGTGTGACAGGATCAGGGGCTGCCTGGAGTCCCTCATGCTCCCCACCTGGACAGCCAGCCCATGGGCACTCACGAAGCATATGCGGGGTACACAAACCCGATGAGATTGCAAAGTAGAGGTGCCCCGTAACCGAACAGAAGATACAGGCTTAGCAGAGTGGTGGCTCCTGCAGAAAAGAGGGCATGGGTGGGGGTCTGGCTCACTCCACGCCCAGTCCGCAGGCTCCCAGCCTACTCTTGGCCTGGCGGATGCACCCCACAGAGTTGTCATTCCTCCCACAAGCCTTAGTGACCTCTCCAGGGTGTGCTAGTCTCCACACAGCACCTGGACGACCCCCACCATGGCTCTGAACACTGAGTCTTGTGTCTGTAATTAGTTAACATATCCATCTCCCCTATTGTACCGTGAGCTCTCCAAAGGCAGGCAGGGTCCTCGGCCCTGGTGGATACAGAGTAGCTGCCCAATAAACACTTGCTGAATAAGGAATCATCTGCAATTATAACCACCTCACCCAGGGCCCTATAAGAGGGGTTGGGTACATGAGCCCTAAGTAATAGGAGAAAAACCTAAAACTGAGGCCATTCTATCATTAAGACATGATTACTGGTGAGCGGACAAAGGCAGAGGCAATTTAAAATTTCATCTTAGGCCTGGTCAGTGTGGCTCAGTGGTTGAGCATCGACCCATGCACCAAGAGGTTGCCAGTTGGAGGCCTGGGTTGCAGGCTCGGTCCCTAGTGGGGGGCATGCAGGGGGTAGCCGACCAATGATTCTATATCTCCCTCTCCTGCTCTCTTTAAAATCAATAAAAATATATTTTCAAAATGTCATCTTAGTGTGGAGTTTCTTAGCCTGGGCTGACATCTGGGCCAGGTCATCCTCTTTGGGGGGCTGGATCCACCCACTCAATGCCAGGAGCATGCTGCCATGACACCACAGATGTCCCCAGACACTGCCTAGTGTCCTAACAGGGGCAGTATGGCCCCATTTGAGACCCCCTTGTCTTAGGCAGCAAAGGGCAGTACAGAGCCTCTCAGATCTTGGAGAGCCCTCTGTTCTTCTACTCACTTACCATGTGACACTGAGAAAGTCTCTCTCTCTGCTTGAAGACTCAGTTTCACCATCTGTCAATGGGGTTACAGTGACCCTGGCTCCTAGGGTTGTTGTGGATTAGCTAAATACACTCAACAGAGAGGACTCATCCTTTCCCTACATTACTGAGGGACTTTGGTCACAAAAGCACTCCCAGCAAAGAGGCTCAGAGGAGAACAGTGTGGGAATATGGGGAGCCAGAAGCATCAGCCACTCTGAAAACAATTATTGTAACTGCCACATCTAAGTGCTACTTGTGTGCTTCTCTGTTCTGTTTCATGCAATGACAAGACCTAAACAAAAGCTGTCAGGGAAAGGGGCTTGCCCAGGGTCACTGAAGAGCCTTTACAGCTTCCCATGTCCTTCACAGAGGCTACCTTCTGGACCAAAGGGCAGAGTCACCCATACACTTCCCTCCACCTGCATTCGTTTTGATCCCAGAGCCTGGTGTCAGAAGTGGAGGAAGTCCTCCCCAGCTGGTTCCTCTGGGTTTCCTCCTGTTGCCTGGGGTAGGGTATTGGGCCATCTGCGACATGTGGAGCCCAAGGGTTCCCACATCTGGGCAAGGGGGTGGGGGAACGTCACCGCTTCCTCAGAAACCGCTAGTCAGTGGCTCTCCCAGGGCACCCCTCCGCTCAATCCCTATTCCTGCAGCCTCAGCAATAGGAGGATGATCTTGTACATGGGTTGGGGAGGGGGGGACATGGCCTGAGATCAACAACAGATGGGGCTCAGGGGGTGAGAAGAGGTGAATACTCCACACAGGGCAGGTGGCAGGGGCATCCTCCCACATAGCCCTTGCCTTTTGGGGCCTTAGTTTCCTTTAACTATCAGCCTCCCTAGTGGCCTCTTCCCAGTGGGTCCCTCCCCAGTTCTCTATGACCTAAATTGCCCAACCACTGGTACCGAGATGTGGAAAGCCAGGCTTGCCCGCATGGGCGGGTCCCTGGCTAAGCAGACATAGTTGGGCACTGGGAACCTGGGGACCAAATTTCAGACCCTCACTGGCTGCCTGGCATGGGGATCTCCGGCTGGTGGGGACATGGGAGTTAAGTGGACTCCCAGCATCTGCACATAGAAGGTGCTCAAAACACCTGGCACTGTCTGCACCCAGAACATGCCCCCGCCCCCACCAGCATCCTTGTGATTCAGTCCAGGGGGTCTTCCTAGAAGAAGTGGCAGAGTGGGCGCGCCTGAACACTGAAAAAGAGGGAAGGAAGGCATTTAACCATTTACTAACGAGGCAGTCTCTGAGAGTGGCAGGGGTCATCCCAGGTTATTGAGGAGGAAAGAAAGTGGAAGGACTAGAATGGTAGTTACAGTCAGGGGTGGCTGGAGCCCCTTCTCCCTGGTTTCCTATCCAATCTGTCTCCAACCCCACCACAACTGTCAAACAATCCAACTCCAACTCAACTATTCATGCACAGTAGGCCAGTGAGAGGAGAGGGCACGCCAAGCGGGGAAACAATGGGAGAGTAGGTGGGAATGACCCTTCCTCTTGGCAGGTAGTATCCCCTCTGAAAGAACAAGATCTCTACACTTGCTTTCAGGCTGGGGGTCATCTGGGAAGGAGGTGAAGAGACACTCAGGGCACTGGCACCTATCTGCCCCCTCCTCCCCTCTCCTACCCCTGGGGCCTGCAGGGCAACTGGAAGAACCGGACTTTGGCCTGGCGGGCACCCAGAGCCCCAAGGGAGGGGGCAAAGGACAGCCTCCAGACACGCGGACCAGAGTGGGGGTGCTGCAGGGGCCCAGAAAAGGGGTGGCCCTGGCCCAAGGTGGCACGGCGAGGGCACGGGAGGGGCTGCGGGTTCACCCGAGGACCCCTCCCCAGCCAGGATCTCAGCCTCCCCACTGGACAGTGGGCGCTCCGCTCCATAAGGCCCGAACCCTACAGCTGGGGCAGGCCGGATGGGGGCAGGCCAAGGCCCAGGTGCCCCAGAGCCTCAGTATGCAGGTCGGTGAAATGGGGCGACAGCCCCGAGCGCCCTCGGACGGCTCACCCGCTGCCAAGTACCGCTTGTCGACCCCGGTCTTGGCTTCGAGCGCCCTTAGTGCCTCGGTGGCCAAGTTCCTCTGTTCCAGAAGACTCTCGAAGCGCTGGCGCAGGCCGTCCATGGCAACGGCGGGACCGGGGTTGGCAGCCGGAGCTCGATCTCGGAGCTACGCACCGGTCCCGCCGGGCACGCGCCGCCTTCTTCAGAAGAGAGTCGCACCGCTCTACTCCCGGGCTGGTCTTTGCCTCCTGTTTGGTCCCCGCCTCCCGCCCGACGCACCGGCCAATGGGAGGGCAGGGCGGGCAAAGGAGGTGGGGCCTGCCCCGTCTCCCCCGCCTCATTGCCCTCTGGCGGGCAGTGGCCGCCGCAGGCGCGACCTGAAGGAAGAGGGCGGGGCGCAGAGGCCGAGGACGCCGATTGGTCGAGGGGAAGCGGGACGTAGCTGATTGGAGGGGCGGGGTCTTGGCCGGGGATTATTGGCTGAGCAGTGGAGCTGGGGGAGGAGAGAAGCGTGCTGTAGTAGAAAGAGTTGGTGGGAGGGGCCTGAAAAAGACCAGAGTTGATTGGAGAAAGGGTAAGAGATTCATTAGCAAGAACAGAGGAGGGGCGGGGCATATTATAAAGACTGCGGGAAGGAATCTGAGGGGCGGGTATGGGGCGGAGCTAAATTGAGAAGTGGCGCTCACTCTAAAGAGCAATCCTGGTTGGACGGGAGAGGAGGGGCTGATTCTAGGGAGGGGTGTGTAGGAAGGGGTGCGGCTAAATAAAAGGGCGGGGTCAATCATAACAATAGTGAACTCCTCTGGGTCAGAAGAATGGGGTCAATGTACAAATAGGGAGACTAAGGTTCCAGAGGGTTTGGGTCTGCGTGTGTCCACCCTCCCATTTCTGTCGGACTTCGCGCCTCCAAAGGGGAGACGCAAGGACCCCTGGGAGTTGAAGCCTTTCAAGGGTTGCTATGGTGCCGGGGGCGGGGCGGGCGCTTGGGCCAACGCGGCGGTTTGGCCAGGGGGAGGGGCTTTTGGAGGACC
>NW_005358901.1:1656108-1686227 GCF_000412655.1 Myotis brandtii | reverse complement strand
CCTGGCCTGGCCCCTGGGCTTGGCCCTCGTTTTCCCCGCGTCTGTGGGGTTGGTCTCGGCCCGGGCCCCAATCTATGTCAGCAGCTGGGCCGTGCGGGTGTCTGAGGGTTCCCGGGAGGCCGAGCGCCTGGCACGCAGATTCGGTTTCGTCAACCTGGGGCTGGTGGGTGGGACTCGGATGGACTGGAGGGGGCGGGACTGGACAATCCAAGACACTAGGCCCCGACAGATGGGAAGGTGTCTCTCGGGTCCCCTAGATATCAAGAACTCCCAACCAACCCCTGCTTCAGATTCGAGGACCCCCAGAGGGCACATGAAGCTCGCACCAGGGCATCTGGTTGGGGGAGGATGCAAACGGGGCATCCTGCAGGGCATCAGGGAAGCCCGGTCCTAGCGATGCAGCTGCTCCCCCACATTCCCAGATCTTCCCTGATGGACAGTACTTCCACCTGCGGCACAGGGGTGTGGTCCAGCAGTCCCTGACCCCGCACTGGGGCCACCGCCTGCGCCTGAAGAAAGACCCCAAGGTGAGCCTGGCCTTGAGGCGGCCCCCTCAGGGTCTTAGACACCTCCTCTTATTCTTGTGATTGTTATGAATGGCTGTGATCTTTGGCAACTCACCTGCTCTCTCTGAGTCTTGGTTTTCACCTGGCCCTCCAGTCTATACCAGTGATGGCAAACCTATGACACGCGTGTCAGAGGTGACACGCGAACTCATTTTTTGGGTTGATTTTTCTTTGTGAAATGGCATTTAAATATATAAAATAAATATCAAAAATGTAAGTCTTTGTTTTACTATGGTTGCAAATATCAAACAATTTCTATATGTGATACGGCACCAGATTTAAGTTAGAGTTTTTCAAAATGCTGACATGCCTAGCTCAAAAGGTTCGCCATCACTGGTCTATACAGTGGGGACCCAGATAGGGAAGATCTGTGGAGAGCAACAGATCATGTGTGTGCGTGATGCACATTCCAGGGCCTGGCACACTATCAACATTTCTTATCAACCACCCCCCTTACCTCCTCTATTTTGACCTGAATGATTAAGATTCCCAGGTACTCTACAAGCTGAGGATTTGAGGCTGAGTTTGGCAAGCCCTTGGGAGCCACAAAGGGGTATGAACTGGGCTGGGGAGCTGATCCATAAAGAGACAAGAGGCCCAACTGTTCAAAACCTGCCTGGAGCATTGGCGACAGAGAGAACTGGCCAGTTGGAGATGTGGTTTGCGAGAGAGAAGCCAGGGCTTGCCGATGGATCAGATGCATGGGACAGTTCCCGAGACTGGAGCAGAGCAAATGAGATGATGGCCCTGATTGCTGAAATGGGAGTAGAGGGACATGAGTTGGTTTGGGGGGAAAGGGGTGGGGAGATCAACAAGGAAGGAAGAAGAGCAAAGATATGAGAATGAGCAGCCCATTCAGGCAGAACAACATGTGCCAAGGCCCTGAGTGAGGCAGCCATTGCGACAGCAGCAAAGGAAGGCTTGTGAGGGCCAGGAAGGCAGGGCCTTGTGGGCCCTGGAGTGTGTGGTGGGAAGCCCTGGGAGGGTTTCAACAAAGAGTAAGGCTGCTATGTGTTGAGAATGAATTATAGAAGAGTGGAAGGGTCAGCTAGAGGACCAGGAGGTGGTAGAGAGCAGTGGCCACTGCAGGGGGAGATGGGCAGGTCTGAACTAGAACAGGGATGGGGGAAGGGGCAGAGTTGGGACCCTAGGACTCCATGCCACCTCAGGCAGTAACCAATTATCTGTGGGCCCTGGGGATGGGTGCTCCAAGCGTCTCGGCACCCTCTGAGGGCAGAGCCCCAGACACATGGGGACCCAGAAGAGCAGCCCCAGAAAACACAAGGTCCCAGGCCTCGTCCCACACCACAAGCAGTAGACAACCCAGACACACTTTCCACTACAAGCACAGCCTCACAGACAGTTGCCCCTTGTTGGACCCTGGGAAGGGGCCTATGCAGACCCTGGACACAGGCTTGGGCCCTTGGACCAAGAGCTGGCGGAAAGGGCTCAGAGGAGCAGGCCTTCGTTTGTGGAACATGGCCCTCTAAAGTGCAGGATAGCGCAGCCGGTGTGGCTTAGGGGTGAGCATCAACCTGTGAACCAGGAGGTCACAGATCAATTCCCAGTCATCGGTCCCTAGCGGGGATCCATGCAGGAGGTAGTTGATCAATGATCCTCTCTCATCATTGATGTTTCTATCTTTCTCTACCTCTCCGTTCCTTTCTGAAATCAATAAAAATCTATTTTTTAAAATAATAAAGTGCAGGATAGCTGGGAGGAGGGCAGGCTAGGCTTGTTGGTCCAGCCCCCTCCCTTGCTGCATGTCCCCCTCAGGTGCAGTGGTTTGAGCAGCAGACTCTGCAGTGGCGTGTGAAGCGCTCCTTAGTGGCACCCACAGACCCCTGGTTCTCCAAGCAGTGGTACATGGTGAGCGGGCTGGGCCAGGTGGTCGGGCCAGGCCAGGCCAGAGCCCTACTAACTCTAGCCCCAACCTGGCATAGAACAACAAGATGCAGCCGGATCTAAACATCCTGAAAGTCTGGAACCAGGGGCTGTCAGGCCAGGGCATCGTGGTCTCTGTCCTGGACGATGGCATTGAGAAGGACCACCCAGACCTCTGGGCCAACTATGTGAGCCTGAGTTGAACTGGGGCAGGGGCTGCCCCTCCTCCCCCAGTCCCATGGCCTGCTCCAACCCCCTCACATCCCCACCTTACCCTTAGGATCCCCTGGCCAGCTATGACTTCAACGACTATGACCCAGACCCCCAACCACGATACACTCCCAGTGATGAGAACCGGTGAGCCTGGGGGTCTGGGGGTGGCCCTTGTGCCCTGTGAGGGCCAGGTGAGCTGTGACAGACACTCCTCTCTGCCCTGACACCAGGCATGGGACCCGCTGTGCTGGGGAAGTAGCAGCCATAGCTAACAACAGGTTCTGTGGTACAGGCGTCGCCTACAACGCCCGAATTGGAGGTACTCCGATGTGCCAAGGATAGGGGCTGGATGAGGTGGCACTGGGTGGCTGGTAACACCAGGGAGATTTGGCAGGTCAACCAGGGGAGGAAACTTCTTGGTGCCCTCGCCTTTGCTGCTTAGACTCAGGGTGTGGAGAGCTGAGCCTGCACAGATGCCTCCACCCCCATGAGCAGAGAGAGGGGCTGGCTAGGGTGTTTGGAGCTGGCCTGGATGGGTGAGGGTGCCGGCAGGGCTGTCTGCAGAGAACCGACAGCTGCCTGTGCAGGCGTGCGCATGCTGGATGGCACCATTACTGATGTCATTGAGGCCCAGTCACTGAGCCTGCAGCCGCAGCACATCCACATCTACAGTGCCAGCTGGGGCCCCGAGGACGATGGCCAAACGGTGGACGGTCCAGGCATCCTCACCCGAGAAGCTTTCAGGCGTGGCGTCACCAAAGTGAGCAGGATCTAGGGTTTTGGAGGGCCTGTGCCTGCATGAAAGGCTGACACCCCCACCCCCTGTCCTGTCCCCATCTGCAGGGCCGAGGTGGGCTAGGCACGCTCTTCATCTGGGCGTCTGGCAATGGCGGCCTGCACTATGACAACTGCAACTGTGACGGCTACACCAACAGCATCCACACACTCTCTGTGGGCAGCACCACCCAGCAGGGCCATGTGCCTTGGTACAGTGAAGCCTGCGCCTCCACTCTCACCACCACCTACAGCAGTGGCCTTGTCACCGACCCCCAAATTGTGAGTGGACCCCTTCACCATGCTCACTCTGTCTGGCCCAGCCTGGTCCCCCCACCTTCCCTCTTGTCTCCCCACCTTCCCTCCAGTCCCCATGTCTTCCCTCCTATCCTCCCAACTTCCCTCCAGCCCCCTCTACCCCAATCCCTGCCTTCCCTCCTATTCCCCCCATTCCCTCACCTTCTCTCCTGTTCCCCCACCTTCCCTCCTGGGTCCCCATCCTCCCTCCTGTCCCCCCACATTCTTTCCTTTCCCTTCTGCTCCCTTATCTTCCTTCCTCTCAGGGATTGCTCCTGCAGTGCTGGAACATAGACATGGGTCCCAGGCCCCATCCCACTGTTGCCCCTTCACACACCCTGGCCTGTGCTTCTGGGGTGTGGACCTGGGCAGTGCTCAGGCCCCTTGTCTGGCGTAATGCTCTGCAGTGCCTTCTTGAGTCCCTGGTTCCATGTGAACAAGGGCTGGGTTTTCAGGTGCACCGGGCCCCCGAGTCCCCATCTCTGCCCCCAGGTCACCACGGACCTGTACCACCAGTGCACCGACAAGCATACAGGCACCTCGGCCTCTGCCCCACTGGCTGCAGGCATAATCGCTCTGGCTCTGGAGGCCAAGTAGGTGACAGTGGGGACCCTACTACCACCCTGGCCCCCCAGTTGTGGCCCCAGCTTACTCCCTCACCTCCCCCAGCCCGTTCTTGACATGGAGGGACATGCAGCATTTGGTGGTTCGTGCATCCAGGCAGGCACACCTTCAGGCTGAGGACTGGAGGACCAATGGCGTGGGGCGTCAAGGTACTGCCTGGCCCGGTGCGGGTGGGGACACCATGCCCACAGAGTGAGTGACGGCCCCCCCCACACACAGTGAGCCACCACTATGGCTATGGGTTGCTGGATGCTGGGCTGCTGGTAGACTTGGCTCGCACATGGCTGCCCACACAGCCCCAGAAGAAATGTGCCATTCGAGTCCTCCACAAACCCACGTGAGCACTCTCCTCGGTCCCAGCCACTGTGCATTACCTGCCACCTCCCCATTCCTCCGACAACACCTGTCACATCCCCAGCCCTCTCCCACACCTGTCATTAACACCCAGGCAGACACTTGGGAGGCAGGCCCTGAGGCCTCAGTAAATCCTGGAGGTGGGCCCCATGATCTGAGCCCAGACCCTGCCTGCTGGCCGCCCATCCCCCCCAGCAGGCCAGCAGGAGGGGCCCTGATGCCCCATGCCACCCATAGCCCCATCCTGGCGCTGATGCACATGAGAAAGAAAGTGTCGGCCTGTGCTGGCCGTGCCAACTACATCCGCTCACTGGAGCATGTGCAGGTGCAGCTGTCACTGTCCTACAGCCGCCGGGGGGACCTGGAGATCTCGCTCACCAGCCCCATGGGCACCCGCTCCACACTTGTGGCCATCAGGTCAGGGTCGGGGGACCTGCCCTATGGGTCCACACAGGGAGGGACAAGTGCACTTTGGAGTCAGGCGTGGCCTGCGCAGGGGTGACCAGTCCTGTGAGGACCACTTCTGCAGGCAGCACTTGGCATTGCAGTCAGACACTTGCTGTGGCTCAGTGGCCCCTTCATGACTATAGTCATCCACCCTTTTACCCCACCCCCACCTGTCTGTCCCAGACCCTACGACGTCAGTGGCCAAGGCTATAACAAGTGGATCTTTATGTCCACCCACTTCTGGGATGAGGACCCGCAGGGCTTGTGGACCCTGGGCCTGGAGAACAAGGGCTACTATTTCAACACCGGTGAGAGGCAGGCACAGGCTGGAAACTCTGAGGCCTGCCTGAATTACCCCACTGCAGTGGGGCTCCCAGTGATCTTGCATAGTAGAAATAGGCAATCAGTTATCATCCCACAATGGCTGCTGGGGGCCGGGCACTATCTGAGTCTGCAGCTTCAGGGTGGGGTGGGGATGACTGGGGAGTGGGGTCCAAAATGGCAAGATTAGGCCACCAATAGTTTCTTCCCCTTATCCCTGTGCTCACCATGACCCCTGCCCAGGGACGCTGTACCGCTACACACTGCTGCTCTATGGGACAGCTGAGGATATGACAGTGCGGCCTCCAGGCCCCCAGGTGACCAGCAGCGCGTGTGTGCAGCGGGACACAGAGGGGCTGTGCCAGGGTGAGTGCCCAGTGAGGCATGGCCCTGCTGGCAGTGTGTGTGTGCGGCCCAGGAAGGGTAGGTGGACCAGGGCTGCATGCCTCAGCCTCACCTCCATGTCCATATGCCCCATGCAGAATGCCACAGTCCTGCCTACATCCTGGGCCACCTCTGCCTCTCCCACTGCCCATCGCAGCACTTCAGTTACACCCAGAAGGCAATGACTGCTGGGTCTGGGTGCCCAGTCACAGTCATACCCACCCTGCATGTGTGCTTCAGCTGCCACTTCTGCTACACCTGCTGTGGCAGCTCCTTGCTCAACCGCATCGCCTGCTGCCCACCATACATACTGGATGAGCATGGGGGCTCCTGCTCAGGGCCTGTCGCCCACAAAGGCCACCCCCAGCCCACTGGAACAACCCACCACTGCCACAGAGGCCACAGCCCGCCTGATCGTGGCCTTTGGGAACCCCCTCCTCTGTAGCATCCTCTCCGTGGGCTGCCTGCTCCCCTGTATAGCCCCCCACCCAGTGCTGGAAGCCACTCCCATCACCAACTGCTGGCTAGACCCCGGAGACATCCCACCTTGGCTTAGGTCTCTGGTGGGGACTACTGCCCTGCTCCCTTGTTCCAGATCAGTGTGTGTGTGTGTGTTTGAGATGAAGGTGGGGTGGGATTGGGCAGAGGCCAGGCCACAATGGTGACCAACATCCCTTCTCTGCCCCAGAATCTGGGGGGAGGGGGAGGGAGAGCCAGTGACACTATCCAGAGTCTCAGGGACCGTGTCTGACCTCAGAGTTTGCAATAAAGGCTTAATAGGAGGTGCCAAGTCTCTGGTATCCTTTGGGGCACACCCAGGCCCCCCAACCCGCAGCCATGGTTGGGTGTCCCCTGTGCCCTGTTTGAAGATCACCTTCCCTGGCCATCAGCCCCTGGGGGAACCAGCAACCACAGAGAAAAGAGAGTCAGTCTGGGGCCCAGAGACCCCAGCTGTGGGGGTGGAAATGGGTGGGGGTTTCTAGTGATACCCACATGCTTTGAGTGTCAAGCTTCTAGGAACCAGCCCACATTCCCCCTTCCATCTGGTTGACACAACTACCAGAAGAGGGTCTACGAGCTTCCAATAATTACACTCCATTTCCTGAAGGTCATCGGGAAGCTGAGGGAATTATGGGCTGGAGGTACATTGCTCTTATCCCCCTACAGCCTCGACTTCCCCATTTGTAAAGTGGGTCTCCCACCTCTCTGGAACAGAAAGAGGATCTTGAGGTGTGGGGTGAGAAAAGGGGTACAGAGTGAGCTATTAAATGCCCCTCCTCTATCCTCACACACACCAATGGGGTGGGGACACGTTTGTCCCGATTTTCAGAGCCGGGAGGGGCTTCCATGAAGAAGTGAAAAGGGTGCCTATGCCCTCGACTATGGGGCTTCACTCAGGCTCCAAGGGGCAGGTCTCGCCTGTTGTAGGAACCCATTGGCCCCAGAAACCACCCCCTTTTGTGGCACTGGGAACCTGGGAATTTGTTCTGCTACTGGGCTCAGATGCCCAACTGTAGGCCTTGAAGGGAAGAAGGCTCTGTTGAGGGCTTTGCAGCTGGGCAGTGAGAGGCTGATGCTTCAGCACTTGGGACCAGACACTGTCCCCTGAGCTAAGTTTGTCTGGAGGAGGAGACATGGGTGCCCAGATGGGCCCACCAGAAGTGGGTGGCCAGCAAGGGAGGAGAGAGCCTCATCTCCCTCCCTCATCCTCTCTAGCTGCCGTCCTAGTCGTGCCCACACACCCAGAATCTTACCCCACTCAGTCCCTATCTCTGGATTGAGGGCTGAAGGTAAGCCCAGCCCTGGCAGGGCTAGTCTGTGTGTCCAGGGGCACCTGGCTTCTCTCTCAGAGCCTCTGTAGCCTCACCTGTGCCACAGCACCAATAGTACCTCTCTCACCAAATGCAAGGATCGCAAGAGGCAGTTTTCCTGCCTGGCACAGTAAGCATCCAAAATGCACCAACTTGGGGCAGCCATTGGGCAGTTCCACAGACATTAAACACAGTTACCAAATGAACCAGCAATTCCGCTTGCAGGTACATAGCCAGGAAAACTGAAGTCCACACACAAACCTGTGTAAGCGTGTTCACAACGGCCAAAAGATGGAAACAACCCAAGTGTCCATCAGCAGATGAACAGATAAACACATGGTCTCTTCACACCCTGGAACATTACTCAACCCTGAAAATGAGTGAAACAGAGACACTCACTACAACATGGATGGACTTTGGAACCATGATGCTCAACAGTAAGAGAAGCCAGACACCCAAGGCCACATAGTCTGTGATTCCATTTATGTGAAATATCCAGAACAGGCAAATCCACAGAGACAGGAAATGGATTAATGGAGGGTAGAGGGGAGTGACTGCTAATAGGCTTCGTTTTGGGGTGATGCAAATGTTCTAGAATTAGACTGTGGTAATGGTTGCACAAATATATATATATATATTCGCAAACCACAGAATTGTAGTAGAATTAGACTGTGGTAATGGTTGCACAAATATATATGTATATATATATTCGCAAACCACAGAATTGTATACTTTAAACAAGTGGACTTTATGGCATGTAATTTACATTCAATAAAGCTGTTTAAAAAAATACAAAAATCGCCCTATGCTCTGAGCCTGTCTATTCTAGCGGATCCAGCACCACCCATAGAGGAGGGGGTTTTAGAGATCAGAGTGGAGACCTGGACCCAGATCCAGCAGGCGAGTTGCTGGCGTATGTCCTGTGTCCCTGGCCACCTCGCTGGTAATTGGCATAGCTAGCATTCACTGAAGGCCTCTGTGCGCAGGGCCTCCTTGTGTGGATAGGAACTTTGTTCTCAGGACAGCCACGTGGGTTGGGGGTTGTGTCCCCCTTTTGCAGAAAACTGGGCCTCGGACGCTTTGTTATGCAAGGAGAGAAGCCGGGATTGGACCCCACACCCACCCCTTGAGTTTCCAGTCCGGAGAGGTTGAGGTCGCGTTTTGTCGGATTTTGGTCCAGCTACAGCTCCTTTCGGATCACACCAGGTCGCTCGCGGGCGCGGCCTCTTTAAGAGGGGGCGTGACCTCATGACGAGCGGGGGGGCCGGAGGAGGAGGAGACCGGAAGTTCGCCTCAGGACTTGGAGGGCGGGGCCACACTCCGACCGGAAGCAGAACTGTCTGTTCTGAGCCGCTCTCAGCTCCGGTGCGTGCCCAGGTGAGGAGAGGTAGGCACTGTTTCAGCAGGGAAACTGAGGCAGAGGTGGAGCTAGACACTGAAGGGGCGGGGCGATCCAGGAGGGGCGGGGCCGGACGAGTGTGTAGGTAGGTCCTCGCCGGACAGTTGGAACAGCCTAGGGGCAAAGGCCGGGAGGTGGATGCCCTCGTGACGCTCCGTTCTCTCGCCTGCAGGGATGGGCTCGAAGGCCAAGAAGCGCGTGGTGCTGCCCACTCGCCCGGCGCCCCCCACGACGGAGCAGATCCTGGAGGACGTGCGGGGCGCCCGCGCCGAGGACCCAGTCTTCACTGCCCTGGCCCCGGAAGGTAGGGGGAGCCCAGATGCGCGGCGGGTGGGAGGGTGGGTGTAGGAGGTCCGTTGAAACCGTGGAATTTATTTTTATTTTTTAAAAAATATATTTCTATTGATTTCAGAGAGTAAGGGAGAGGGAGAGAGATAGAGATGATGAGAGAACCACCGATCGGCTGCCTCCTGCACACCCCCAACTGGGGATCGAACCAGCAACCCGGGCATGTGCCCGAATCGAACCCAAGACTCTTCAGTCCGCAGGCCGATGCTCTATCCACTGAGCAACACCGGCTAGGGCGAAACCGTGGGATTTAGAGCAGAGACTGGCATGATTCTTACCCTCTGGAGCCCTCTCTTCTCATTGTAAAGTGGGGCGTCTTCAGAAGGGTGTATCAGGCCTGGGTCCGCAGCCAGATCCTGCCCACCGCCTGTTCTGGTAAGGCCAGGAAGCTAAGATTGGCGCTTACGCTTTTTAAGAGATTATTTTGTGATAAGTGTAAATGGTACGAAGTTCAGATTTGTGTCGATAAAGTTGTGTTGATGCACAGCCATGCCTGTTTGTGGATGTCCAAACGTGGCTGCTTTCAGGACATAATGGCAGAGCTGAGTAGTCAGGACAGACTGACTGGCTCTGCAAAGCCAAAACTATGTATTTGTGGGAAAAGTTGATCAGTCCCTTGTGGAGATTATAGCAGGTCAGTGACTAATGGCTTTGGCCTACAGTTGTTGGATGAATTGTGTACTGGTCCATTAAGTTTGCCTATTCATTCAACAAACCTTCATTAAAAACCTATTATGGCCCTGGCCAGTGTATTCCAGTGGTTAGAGCTTCAGCCCGTGCACCAAAGGGTCTTAGGTTCGATTCCGAGTTAAGGCCACGTACCTTGGTTGCAGGTTCAATCCCCAGCCCCAGTCGGGGTGCGTGCAGGAGGAAACCAATCGATGTGTCTCTCTCACATCAATGTTTCTGTCTCTCTCCCCTGTCTCCCCCTCACCTCCCTTCCACTCTCTCTAAAAAATCCTCGACCAGCCGGGTGTGGCTCAGAGGTTGAGCGTTGACCCAGGAACCAAGAGGTCACCAGTTTGATTCCCAGTCAGGGCACATGCCCAGGTTGCGGGCTCGATCCCCAGGGTGAGGCCTGCAGGAGGGAGCCAATCAATGATTGTCTCTCATCATTGATGTTTCTGTCTCTCTTTTCCTCTCCCTTCCTCTCTCTCAAATCAATAAAATATTTTTTTTTTAAAAAGAAAGGAGCTAAATTTATTTTAAACAAATATCCTCAGATGAGGATTAACAAAAAAAAACAATAAAAAAGCAAAAATAAAACAAACAAAAATAAGAACTCACGTGCCAGGTTCTGTTCTAATTAAGCATTGGGCTGAACAGGTGAACAAAAGAGATGACAGTGCCTTCCCTCAGGCCATTAGGACCAAGATAGTACACACGGATCTTGTGGGCAATATGAAGTGAGAAACGCTATGGGAACCATTTTTAAAAATTAAATAATAATAAAAAAATTTCAGTTCTTTGTTCCATGTAGCCACATTTCAAGTGCCCAAGAGGCATTTGTGGCTGCTGCTATATTGGGCAGCTCAGATGGAGGACTTTCCCATCACCAGGAATGTTCTGTTGAATGGGCAGTCCTAGGAAAATAAGCCAGATTTATCTCCAGCCTGGGTCATCTGAGGTTTCTTGAGCCCCAGCTTAAGAATTATTGGCATAAAAGGGGACATCTGTAATATTTTCAACAAAAAAGATAAAAAAAAAAAATCATGACAGGTCCGCCAGCATTTGTAGAGTGGGGAAACTGAGGCACAAGCAGTGCTGGGGCCACTCAATGGAGAGGTGCTTCCCCTGCAGGACCGTGTTTTTATTAGGACCACACTTAATCTTTACGTGCACTGTCTGGCATTTCCACCTTATTTCTAAAGCAGGTGGGGAAAAAGTGATTAATAAATACCAGAGTTTGTAGGGTCTGTGCTAGACATTTGGCCTGCAGGGGTGCGACAGCAGACAGCCACCAAGCATGGCAGGTGGCATTGTTCCCATTCAAACGGGCCCAGGCAGAGGGGAGAGGACCCGGATATGTCTCTGGGTGACGCTGAAGCTGTGCTTTTTCTGCCCTGCTCCCTCAATCCCCCTCCACCCCACCTCCTTCGGCTGGGCACACTGTTAGGAAAAAAAAAAAAAAAGAATCACGGACAGGTCCGCCAGCATTTGTAGAGTGGGGAAACTGAGGCACAAGCAGTGCTGGGGCCACTCAATGGAGAGGTGCTTCCCCTGCAGGACCGTGTTTTTATTAGGACCACACTTAATCTTTACGTGCACTGTCTGGCATTTCCACCTTATTTCTAAAGCAGGTGGGGAAAAAGTGATTAATAAATACCAGAGTTTGTAGGGTCTGTGCTAGACATTTGGCCTGCAGGGGTGTGACAGCAGACAGCCACCAAGCATGGCAGGTGGCATTGTTCCCATTCAAACGGGCCCAGGCAGAGGGGAGAGGACCCGGATATGTCTCTGGGTGACGCTGAAGCTGTGCTTTTTCTGCCCTGCTCCCTCAATCCCCCTCCACCCCACCTCCTTCGGCTGGGCACACTGTTAGGAAGTGGGGTCATCTGGAGACTTGTGTCCACACCCTCCTGTTGTTATGGCCTCCTGACTGTAAGTGTCAGATTTTGCAAGATTACAGGGCCATGGGATAGTTTTTCTGGGAGCAGGAGGTTGCATCTGAGGCTTTAAGAATAGGAATGAGGGCTAGCCTGCTCAGCGGTTCCATTGTGGGGTCAGTGCCTTTCACAGGAATGGTACCCACCCCCAGGCAGGGCCTCTTCCGTGACCAGAAGGGGGGTAAATTTGCCAGAGGGGTGGTATATTGAAGCTTCTCTCAGCCCCCTCTCTGAGCAGTGGTCTGTGTTCTGTCCCCAGACTCCCCAGGCTCCTCCCGGAGGGCTGAGAATCCTGAGGCCCAGCGGGAGCAGCTCTACCAGCAGAGCCGGGCCTATGTGGCCACCAACCAGCGGCTGAGACAAGCAGGTGATGAGCTAAGACAAAGGTGTGAGGACCTTTGGCAAGCTGGCCAGGAGCTGGAGCAGGACGTCGTCCAGGTGAAGCAGGTGGCACTGTCAGGGGCCTCAACCACCTTCTCAGGCTGAACTGATCCTTGGGCTCGCCTGAGCATGCAGTCCCTGGATAGTGCACCCCATGGCCTCCTGTCACATCGACATGGGCCCCTGGGTCCCAGAAGCAGATTCTGGGCTCTCTGTTTCATGGCTAAGCCTGCCTTGGTATCCGGAGACCCCAGGGGACAGAGCCTGCCGGTGTGTGGTTGCAGCAGGACCAGTGGAGAGTGAGGGGCACACCTGCCTCAGCCGGGCACAGGCCCATTACCGAGGGTCAGGCCAGGCTTTGTGGATGCCACTCACCCCCAGGCTTCTCTTCTGGGGCCTGATTGCCGTCAGCCTGGACTTGGTTTGGGGCCTCAGGACCCATCCTCCCTTTCCTTCTTTTGGTAACCCTGCTCACTGATCACCCATTAAACTGAGCCTGTCTCTGTATGAACTGTGGGGCCCCCAGAGGTTCCAGAAGACAATGGGAGTTCTGTCCTTTCTCACTTTGGTGGCTGTGGCCATGTGAGGAGAGATTGCCCAGTAGGGCCCAGCTCTGAGATGGGGCCTCCAGTGGCGCTGAGCACCTCAATCTAAGGCATGGGCTTTCCCCTAGGGTAGCACTTGTGTGACCGGTTCATGGTTGGGATGCAGGACCAACCTGTTGGCTGTGGATGCTGGCCTAGCCTGGGCTCCCAAGATAGGACAGGCTGGTCAGTTATTACTTGCTTGGAGCCCTCATCCGGCCACCTCCGTCCTGGCAGACCAAGCCGTCATGGGTATCCCCAACAAGTCCCTCAGATGAAATCCCCACGGCCTACCTCCTAATGTCTCAAAGTGTCCTGCTGCCCTGGGCTGGGAGGTCACCCCTCCCTGCATGTCCCTGGCCTTCAGGTTGGGTCACCTGAGTCTGAGTCTAGGGGCTCCAGAGCCCTCCCTCATGCCAGGATCACGGTGAGACACTTCAGCTACCTTCTATGCATCCGCCAGTCCTGAGTGCTCTTCTTGCACAAATCCCACAGCCTGATCTGCCTCTAGCACATGGACCCAGGGCGGGCACTCTGGATGGAAAACCCACAAAGTACTCCAGCCCCACCCACCCAGTCCTCACCCACTTGAAAATAGCTGTGGAGAGCAAGATTCAACAGCTCCATTTATTAAAGGTGCACATAAGATGCCTGGTTCTGTGCCGTCCTTCCACCAGACGATGGCTTTAGGTTGACGGGGGTGGGAGAGGGGAAACTGGGCTATATGTATTTACACATCTTGTAACACTGCAGGGACCCGGGGCATAGACTGGAGGGGGACAGAGATAGATGGACCAAAACAACGAGGCTCTGGCTGGGACGCTATGGCCACTGGCCAGGTGACAGACTGGGGCAGAGGGAGTGAGGTAATGCTGCACCTGCAGGCATGTTCCCAATTCAACATCCAGCTGGTGGTGGCTGCTCAAGGTCTTGGGCTGAGGGTGCTCTGGAGGCAAACAGGGTCCCCTCAGCATTGTCAGGTGGCTGAGCAGCCCTGAGGGGATCAAGGCTTCATGGGAGATATCCTCCAGCTTAGGCCTAGAATCAACTGTCCAGTGACCACCACTCTGCTCAGGGCCCAGGGCTCCCACTGTCCTGCCCTGCGCAGTTGTGAGGTGTGGCTATGCCTCTATCACGGGAACAGAGAAGGCAAATGTGGCTGCTGGACATAGATGGGGCATGACTCCTGGTGTGCTGGCCGAGGTGAAAGCTGCCCCCTTCTGAAGACAAGGGGCAGGCGGAGGGGGCAGCCAGGGAGGTCTGGGCCTCCCATCAAGTCACAGCAGCCACTCTGGCTCTAGAGGTAGCTCTGGGAGTTCTCCTCATGGCCCATGTGGTAAAACTGAGACAGAATGTTGAGAGCACCACCCAGGGTCTCACAGTGCATGGGTGCTTCCACCCCCAGTACCCATCTCTTCAGATTCCCTATGGCTGGGCAAGCTGTGTGTGAGTCTGCATGGCTTCTCCTCCCACCAGGCCATTTTGGGAGGTAGCTGGCCCATGGTGAGTGTGAGAGCAGACATCTCACAGCCCCTGCTTAAAAAGGAGTTGAGATCACCCAGTTCTGCCACTTCAGGTCAAGGATGGGGACAAGGAGTCCTGGTTTCTGAGATGCATCTGAAATATCCTCCCTTCCCCCAGGGTGTCCTAAGGGGTCAGCTATGGGCTCATGCAACATACTGCCCAGCCCTCATTGCCATGGTCCTCTGTGTGCCAGCTCGTCCTAGAAGTTTGGTCATAAAAGGAGTACTTGGTGCATCCAGCTATTCCTGCATCGTGCCTGTGGCCTTCTGAGGCAGAGCTCTGGCAATTGTCCTGGTGGACAGGGTGTTCCAGGGCTTATAATGCAACATGACACAGATGCGTTAGCAGAAGTAACACGGTGTCTGTGGAAGTTGGATCAGTGTGGCCCCCAAGAGCCCCACGGGGAACTGAGGATGGTCCAGTAAACACTTCTGCTCTTGGGTCAGCTCTTTCCATGGACAGGGGATAGGGAGGGACAGTGGTGCCATGGGCAGGGACAGGAGCTCCTTCTGCACCTCCAACCAACCTCCCAGAGAAGGGACCTAAAATCTAGTCATCATGATGCCAGTCTCCGCAAACAGCATCTGCTCCCCATCACCTCTGGGGCGGCTCTCATCTGCACTGTGGCAAATCTATGAGCCCGAGAGCAGTTACTTCTCAAAGCCAAGCTTCCCCAGGAAAGAGGTCATTGGCTGTATCTGCAGGAAGCCGAGCAGGGACCTCAGCAGTTTCCCCCGCATATGTACACACTGGCAGGGGCCACAGAGGCCCACCAGGCTCCTTGTGCCCCTTGATCTCTGCCTCACTGACACCAACACTTGAGCACCCCAGCAGCCATGGCCTCTACATATCTAGCTGGTCTGGCCACAGTACTGGGGCTCTAGGCCCTGCACCTCCTCCTAGGCCAGGCGTCAGCCCCACCCCAGTCCCTGCAGCTGTGCCGTCCTGTAGATCCTGGGCTTTGTGTGTCACCAAGGTGAACCATATTTGGCTGACTCTCATCCTCCTTTCCACTGCACCTCACCCGCCAGTTGTTCCTGACTCCCTCCACCTACCTCCCTAGTCCCCCTTTTCCTCCTTTGGTCAAAACCAGCACCCACCCCAGCCAGGAGGCGGGACATGGGGTGGTCCCGCATCACCCAGCTATCTGCCTTTGCCCTTCTCTCCTTGCTCCTTCCAGGCTGTTCTGACAGTGTCCCCCCATGTCCATTAGCCCCTGGCATGGCACCTAAAATGGAGGGGCCTGTCTCTGTCAGGCTCAGCTATACCCCTTCCTCAGTTCAGCAGTCATCATTAAAAATTACCCAGCTGCCCCGGTAATAATGAGCTTTGTCCTCTGATGGATGCCTCGGGCCTGTGCTGGATGGCACCACCCTCTGAAGCCTTGTCCCTCACCTCAGGTGGATGCTGTAATCTCCCTTGGTTCCACAGAGAAGAGTGTCCTGCTGAGGCTTAAGCGCAATTGGGCTGGGGGTCAGGAGGGTGGTCTCTGCATGTGGGCAAGGCTGGGACTTGAGGTCCAGCGTGCAACCCAATTCCTTCTCTAGTCCCCACAGCACAGAAGCAAGCATGAGATGTGAGGCCAACATGGGCTGGGGTGGGGCTCTGAGGGCAGGGACTCGGGTGAGTAGGCAGTTCCCGGGACCACCCTCAGGACAACCATAGCTCTTGGCCAGAGAGGATGTTCCAGAAAACCAGTCCAGGCAACTATTCTAGGAGTTCAGCGGGCGCAGGGGCTTTCTCCACAGCTGAGTCAGTGGTGGTGGCCACTACCATGGGGCTGGGCACATAGTTGAAGGGGGGCACTCGGGCTGAGCGACTGGGGGAGCCATGCCGGCTGGCAGCAAAGCCTCCCACAGCCACTCCTAGGCCCTCATGGATGAAGGGGGCTGAGGTGGGTGCCTTGGCAGGACCAGGCTTATCCACGTCGCTGCCGAGAAGGGATGTAGGTCCGCTGTCCAGGGCCTGGGGAGGCCCCCTGCTCTCCAAGCTTGGGGATGTGCTGGAGTTGGTCTTGGTGGCCGCGAAATCCTCTGTCTGGACCACTGCATCGCTGGTCTTGCGCTGCAGGGGACTGCCTGGGCACTCCTCTGATGAGGTGTCCATGAGCGGCAGGGCGGTAGAGGGCAATGTGCTCCGCAGGATATGTGGCACATCCTCATCCCGGATGCGACGCCAAGTGGTGCACAGTGAGGCCACCCTGGGTAGGGGCCGGGCCTCTCCATCGCTGCTGCGGCGGGCAGGGTCAGATGCGGGACTAGGGGCAGCACCCTCTGGCTTTTGGGCCATGCTGATATGGGGAAGAGAGGCATAGCGCTTGACTGCCTCAGGCTGGGTGGCCTGCTTGCGGATGGGCAGACGGGATGGGCTCTCTGAGCTAGTGCGCCTTGGTGGCCGCTCACCAGGGCCTGACCGAGCTGTGGGGGGCTGCTGGGGAATCAGGGCCTGCGGGGAGGATGCCCGCAGCTCCTTGCAACGGGAGGAACAGAGGAAGACGGTGGGCAGTGTAGGCCCGCTGCGGCGGGGTGAGCCGCCCTGGGAGGTGGAGGGGGTGGCTTTGGCCGTGGACAGTTCCAGACGACGTCGGTGCAACAGGCCTGGTGATTCCTTGATAAAGGTCAGCTGCCGCTGGAAACCCAAGCGGTTGGAGGACTCGCTGCCACTGGACTGGGCTGAGGCCATGCGCACCAGGCCCAGGCGGCCTCCTCGGGCACTTGGGCACCCCTTGGATCCCACCCGACCCCTGGAGCCTGGCTCTGGGGCTGCCCTGGCCAGGGATGGTGGCACCCGCTTGGTGGGCTTCTGCATGAAGGGGATCCGCACAGGTGACTTCTGTGTCTTGTGCTGCTTGGCCAGCAGGGCCCGCATGGGTGTCTTGGACACCAGTGAGGCCCCAGGGCTGGGCAGGGGCCCCGAAACATGGGCAGCCGGGAGTGACCTCCTGGGCAGGGGCTGAGAGGCAGGGGAGGTCTGGGAGGAGCTGGATGAGGGGGTCTTAGTGAGGCGGGCCGGTGGCGTGGCACTCCTCTGGAGGGGGCTCAGGGCTGCAAGCTCTGAGATCTTGCCAGGCCTGTGCAGGCTTCGAGACCGCTGCTGCCCAGGGCCCAGGGCTTTGGTGGGAGCTGCTGGCTGTGTGGGGCTCAGGGGTCCCATCTTCCTTGGTGTGGTGCGGGGGCCAGGGGTGCCTTTGGGCTGAGATCGGGTGGCCGGGCTGGGCATGTAGATCACTGTTCTTCCTCGAAGCATGGCTGGCATCCCAGGTGTGGTCTTCTGAGCACCGCGCAGCTTCTCTGAGCCAATGGGCAAGCAGGGGCTGCTACTGCGCTGGGCCAGGGTCACATCCCGTTTCTCTGGCCGGGTGGCACTGCTCGCCTGCCCCTTTGCTCGTGTCGGCCGCCCTTTCCTGTGCAGAGAGGGCTGTAGGGTGGAGCCCACTGACAACCCTGAACCAAAGGACAAGATAGAGTCAGACTCAGATGAAGCCTCCTGAGTGGCTGCTGCCGCGGCCTGGTGCAGCCAGGTCACAATGGAGTTGGCGCCCTCCTGGATGGCACGCCACTCGACGCTGTCCAGATCTGAAGCATGGTCTGACCCTGCTGCCTCCTCGCCATGCTCCGACGGCCCCTCTGATTGCTTGTCCAGCCGGGAATCTCGGGGCTTGCGACGTCTTGGATCTGACACCTGTGGGCAGCGCCTGGGCATGGCTGAGCCAATGCAGCGCCTTAGCATCTCCACCTTGGCCCGAGAATTGGGATAGCCATCATTCCCACCGCCAGGGCCCCGGTCCTTGGTGACCACTGGCTCATGGGCTCGGATCTTGCCGGCCTCAGGCTCAGGCTCACTGAGGGAGCTGGTGGAGGAGCTTAGGGAGTAGCATGGTGGTGTCTCATCAGCAATGAGGCTGGGCTGGGCCCGGGTGGACATTGTGGCCTTGGGCACAGCCTGTGCCTTCTTCCTGCCAGCCAGGCGCTCCCTCTTCACTGTCTGGGAAGTAGCAGATGCCCACTGGGAGGGTGTCGCCCCCGCCGCTGTGGACAGCTCCTCATCCGAGTCGTTGCTGTAAAAGCAGTACACAGCCTCCTCAGTAGGCGTTGTGAGGCATAGGGACTGCAAAGCCCCCTCCCCATGAGCTCGGCCCAATGGGGGGCTGTTCCTGTCTGCACAAGCTCTTGGGGGCTTTCGGAGGGGCAGCTCCAGCCCAGCCCGGTTCTTGACCAGCCCTCGGGCTGGCTCCGTTCTGCGGCTTGCACCCCTAACCCTGTGCCGGTGCCCAGTGGCCTGCTTGGCAGGAGCCTCTAGGCCTGCTGGCTTCTGCCTGTCCCCACACCCACCAGGTGGGTCCCTGGGAGGTCCCTGCAATGTCTCATCGCTGAGTGAGGCCACACTGAAATTGACCTGCGTGCCCTCTGTCAAGTCAGTGCATGAGTTGTCTTCACGGGCCGGGGCGGGCACCAGCATGTAGACGGGCATGGGAAGTGCACAGCGGCCAGGCACTAGTGCTGAGGCCACCTTGCGGAGTCGGGTGGGCACAGCTGTACCCAGGCAATCCCGCAGCAGCTCCAGCTCCTGGTTGGTGGCAGGTGGTCCTTCAAGGCAACCACTGGCCTCATCTCGACAACAGTGCCCAGCAAAGTGCTGGCTAGGGCCACCACCCCCACCAAGTTCGGGGCAGGCTGGGGGCAGCAGCCGCAATTCAACATCCTTCTGCACGTAGTGCTCATGCAGGGCCAATGCACTGAGGCTGGAGGCACACGAGAAGTTTTCATCTGGCTTCTCCACAGTGAAGCGCACACTGCCAGCGTCTAGCTCAGAGGGCAGCCAGCGGCGCTCTCGGCAGTCGGCGATGTCCAAGAAGCGCTTTACATAGCTTTCCCACTGCAGGCTGAAATGGGTGGTTTCATGCTCACCAGGAGGTGGGGGGGCCAGTGGTGGTGTCTTGCTGCGGCTCGGTGGCATGGTCTGCCCAGGGCTGTCAGGCAGCTCGCTGGGGCTGACTGTGCCACTGCCCAGCCCACTGCAGGGATCACTGGGGATGGAGCTGGCAATGGATGGGCTCTCAAAGCTGCCCAGTGAGCTCACTGAGCTGCAGCGGCTCAGCACCAGTGGTGTCTCTTGCACACAGTTCTCGGAGGAGCTAGAAGGTGTGGTGTCCTCCACCCCCAAGCTCCGGCCCCGAGGGGGCACAGGGATGGCCATGGGCAGGGAGGCAGCCCCTGGCCCATGCCAGGCCCCATCCAGCTCCGCCTCGCTGGGGCCAGCCTCCTCCAGCCCCTCCAGGGACGAGTCACTGTCATCCAGGTCCCCTGCCTCGCTGGGTCCCGGGTGGCCAGCCGAGGACAGTGAGGACAGGGAGCTACAATGGGACAGGCAGAGCGGTGCCGCCTCTGCCGCCAGCTTCTCAGGAACCTTGTTCAGACCCTCTGCAGGTAGCCAGGCCTGTTTCCGGGTCCCAGGGACCGGGAGCCCCACACGAGCCCTGGCAGTGTCCTTGAGCAGTGGCACATGCTGATAGGTAGGTGACAGCTTGATGGTGCGCACACAGGCATCGGTGGCTGCAGCTTCCCGGGCTGCTGGCTTAGCCTGGCCACCCAGCAGGTTGAGATCAAGTTGGCTCGGCCGTGTCTGGCCACAAGAGGGCCCCTCTCGGTGCTTGGCCAATGAGGTCAGTGGGCAGGGCCTTATGTGGTCACGGGGACAGTGCCCATCACTGGTGCTGCCACTGTTAAGGCTGTCATTGGAGAGGCTGGCATGGGCTACCTTGAGCCGCAGCAATGGGTGAGCTCGGCCACTGGCCTCCCGCCGCCCACCCTTCGGCCCCCGGCAAGGAGAGCAGGACTGGGCTCGGCCCTCCCGCAGTGCCTCCTGCCCGGGGTCCCCAGAGCTGAGGCTGAAGCTGTCATCGGATGATGTGTGCAGGGCTGAGATGTCCTCCACCAGCCGGTCGATCCGAGCCACTGCCAGTGCCAGCTTGGCCTTGGCCCTGGCTGCCAAGGCTGCCTCCCCACCGGCCTCCTTCTCTGGGCCACTGCGATGGGCAGGTGGGGCACGGGCCAGTGCCTGGCCTTGCAGTAAGTTACTGCCCACAAAGAGGGACAGCACAGGACTGGCAGGCTCGGCGGTGGCGGCCACAGCAGCCAGGGAGGGCACATCATCATCGTCGAAGCAGCCCGAGTCTGAGGCATAATCCTGGGCCAGCCCATCCAGGTGCCGCAAAGGTGGCAGCGGCTTCTTAGCGGCAGCCTCGGCCTCAGCCTCAGGCAGGTCCTGCTTCTCCAGGTGGTCAAGCGTCTGGGCCAGGTGCCGTGCATCCAGCTCGGCTTCCAGGGCCCGCTGCTTGCGCACATACAGGCTGGGCACACAGGCACTGGGGGAGATGGCAGTGGCCGCTGCCTGGTACTTGGCAGGTCGGTGAGCCAGCAGGTTGCGCAGGGCGGCAGCACTGCCCATGGCAATCATTTTGTGTTTGGAGTGCACCAGGTTGCGCAGCATGGCCACGGCGCCCAGGTCCCACAGCAGCTCCTGGTCTCGTGGGCTGCGGGCGGACAAGTTCCAGAGAGTGCCACAGGCGTTGCTCACGATGGTCAAGCTGTGTGATGTCAGGTGCTGCAGCAGAGTCTGCAGGCAGTTGTGGTCCCGCAACACCTGCCTGCAGCACAGAGGAGTATGTCAGGCGGGGCCAACCCTCGTCTTACCAGCAGCAGGGTGGCCAGATTCAGCAAATAAAAATATAAGGCATCTGGCTGAGTTAGAATCTCAGAGAAAAAAATAAATATGTAGTATAAGTCTATCCCAAGTATCAAATGGGATAGTATCAAATTAACTTGTCTTAATTTTATTACTTAAAAGAAATAATATATTTATTAAATAATTGTAATAATAAGTTTAAAATACTTACCTTTTAAAATAAAATTTAGTGTATCTTATTTTAGCACAATATCTCATGTGATATTTGGGATAAACATACTATAAATTCTATTTTTAAAAATACTAAGTATCACTTGTAAGTTGTTAAATTAATAAATATTTTATTAATAGATAAAATATTTAGCAAAGTATATCTCATGTAATATTTGGGGATACTTACATTACAAAACTTAGTCCCAGAGGACAAACCAAGGCTGCAGCCTCAGTGACAGTTCACTACAGACAGGACCTGCCACCCCAGCCCCAGACCACACCTGGGGGCCCACCTTCCCACAGCATCCTCTGTGGTGCCCTCTGCCCTCCATGATGTGGGGTGGGATGGACCCACCTGTAGTCCTCTCGGGTGGCGATGAGGCTGGACACATTGCGCAGGATGCCTCCACCGCTCTCAATGATGGCCAGCGAGTTGCTCTGGCACTTGTAGGTCAACGTGCTCACTAGGAAGCCCAGGGCACCATCCACTTGGCAGATGGCTGCCTTGTTCTCCGTGCTGTGTGCCGAGAGGTTCCACAGGGCACTGAGCACACTCTTCAGGGTGGACTCCTAGGCATGGGTGGGACAGGTGAAGGTCAGTGGTGGGGCCCAGGCACCGGCCCCACCCACTTGGCCCTCTCCATCAAGGCGCAGACAAAAGGCTGGAAGGAAAGCACCCAAACACATTTTCAAATAAAAGCAAAAGGCAATAAAACTGGTCCTTACAGGATCTCTCAGTTGAAGGGATGGAGACCCTAGGCCTGTCTGAGGACCACCTGGTAAGCTAAGTGGTAAGTTGTTTGGTTTGACTCCCCGCAAGACAGAGAACTCACCATCTGTTGCTAGTGTCTCCCTGTCCTGTGGCTGGCATTAAGCAGCCATGGCAGTGCTGTCTCCCCTGGGTCTCAGGTGCATTCCTACCCCCCTACTCCGTCGTGCCCATCCAGTGCCTACCTTGGTGGCTCGTAGGACACACTGCATCAGGGCGGTCATGCTGCCGACCTCCCTCAGTACCTTCTTGCTGTTGATGTCAGCCCGCCAGGACAGGTTGCGCAAGATGCTGGACACCACCTGGGTCAGGGCACAGGGTGGGCAAGATGGGCCCAGGGCCCCCTGCCCTCAACCCCACATGTGGTGGGGCTACAGAGAGACTGAAGGGGATGCCCATCACACCCACAGGAGAGGGGACTCTGTCGGCAGGGGCCTTGGACAGTGGGACACTCAGCAAGGCTCTCCCCATGCCCCACCCCACTCCATCCAGGTACCTGGTGAAGATCCTCGCTCTCAGAAGCCAGTTGGGCCACGATGGCCTCCATGCTGCCACGCCGGGCACATAGTGTGGCCTGTGGGGTGCCACAGGAAATTCATGCCATGGCCAGTGGGGCAGGAGCCATGAGGGGCTCCACGCCCCACCTTCAGGCTTTCTCCCTGAGCACCTACTATGTGCTAGAGCTAAAGCCTCGGCATCCCATCCTCACCACTATGGCAAAGGGATGGCAATCATCCTGTTGCTTTGATGAGGAAATTGAGGCTGAGACAGGTGCAAATACACAGCCTCCTCCAGCCCAGAGGCCCCACTCTCTGCAGTAGAGCAACCAAGAAGGTGGTGGCCAACTGAATCCAGCCACAGTCCCTCCTTTCACGGCCCTCTCTGGGTCTCACTCTAACCACCTATAAAGCAAGGACAACTTTCCCTGCCTCTCAGGGCTGTTTTGAGGCTCAGACAAGGGTGGGGGGAGCATTGATGCCACCTGCCCGCCCCAGGCACCTTGTTGGCGACGTCCCCAAAGGTGAGGTTGGTGAGGGTCATGCCAGCATATCTGCGTAGGGCAAGGTTGAGTGGGTCTTGGGTCATCTTGTGCATCTCATAATCCACCTGCAGTAGATCAGCCACAGCCTGCAGCCCACCTATGGGGACATGGGAGGGTGCACAGGGAGGTGCAGGGGGGCACCCCAAATGAACCCCAGCCTTCCTCCCAACCTCTGCCCATTCCATTCCCCTGCTTAAGTGCCCTCCCTCACCCTACCCCCAGGTCTGCTCTCCTCAAGCCCACCTTTGAAGCCCAACTCCTCCAGGCAGCCTGCCGCCAGGCTGGCATGATCCCCTGGATACTCTGTGACCTCCACACCCACCTCCTTTCACATTTCCATTCACACGTCTTCAGCTTCTAGGCCTTTGCATGTGCTGTTCCCTCTCCCTGGAATGCTTTTCCCTGCTATTTGCTCAGGTTCCTAGCTCCCTTCTGCTCTCAGGTCATGAAGGCCCTCAACACCGTAAATGAAAACCATCCCAAGACCATTAGACCTCCAGCCTCTGACGACTGCCACACACACAGTTCTTTAGTCACTATGAAAACTAGACTCTCACTTAACAAAGAGTAAGCAAATGTGGGGGGAAATGGTCAGGGTGAGTAGACGAGAAAAAACTTGTGCCCAGCCAGCATGGCTTAGTGGTTGAGCATCGACCTATAAACCAGGAAGTCATGGTTCGATTCCCGGTCAGGGCACATGCCTGGGTTGCGGGCTCAATCCCCAGCAGGGGACATGCGGGGGACAGCCGATCAATGATTCTCCGTCATCATTGATGTTTCTAGCTCTCTCTCCCTCTCTCTTCCTCTCTGAAATCAATAAAAATAGATTTTAAAAATATTACATATATATATTTTAAAAAGAAAAGAATTAACTTGCAATTCAAATACAAGATGCCCTTCCTGCTTCACTGAGCAAAGACAACAGAGGCAATTTGTGCATTTAGGGGCTGGGGCTGTTGGACACTTCTGTGGTTTCCAGATCGGGGGTTTTATTTGGTTTGGTTACTACTTTCCTCATCTTTCTGCATCTTTCTAAATAAATCCAGCCAGAGAATAAACTCCCCAGCTGGGAAAGGAATGACTTGAAAGGTATACACTCTCATCAGTGTCTGCTGTCGTCTTGTCCTGGTTGCAAATGCCCATTTCTGTGCAGCCAGACCACAAGAGATCTGAGTAAGCCTTTGAGTGTGTGATCATCTGCTGAGTGAGAAGCAGTATCTAATTTTGTAGTAACTGGAGTAAAATTAAGCACATTGATGAGATTTTTGTCCATGTTTCAGTTACTTTAAATGATATTATAATGCTCCGAAAACTTCACAAGGTCTCCCCTTCCCCAACAACTCTGATTCTGTGTATTAAGTTGGAACCTCTCACTTTTGCTCTTGGCTTCCTGGCTACTTTCCTATCCTCTGAGCTCAGGACCATTAAGGCTGAAAGCCTGCCCTGGGCTGAATGAGGCCCAGAAGCCCCAGGCCAAATGGAGGGGACATGGAGGAGGTAAGGGTGCACTTACCCAGCTCATTCATGGCACGACGATATTCCTCATCGAAGGACAGCTTCATCACCGCACAGGTGGCCTGGCAGATCTGTGGCTCAATGGGGACTGGGGCTGTGGGCCAAGGGACCAGATCAGAGCCGTTCCAGTCCAGGAAATTACCCCTGTTGAGTCCTACCCTCCCTGCCTTCACCCCCACAAAGACCCAAGCTCTGCAAACCACTGCATGTTTGGCACCTGAGGGGTCACTCCCAGAACAGTGGCCTCCTTTTCTAACTCTTCTTAAAATGAATAATAAGGTGCCTGCCTCACCCAGAGCTGAGACAGGAGATGAAGTTGTGCTGGGTGCTCAGGACCTTTGGGTGGTGCTTTTGTCATAGATTAACTTTGTGATCAGCTGCCCAAACTAGGAATCTCAAAGTCAGCACCCATATTTCTGGTTACACACAATCCATCCATGCATTCAATGACTGTTTCTTGAGCTACCCTACGACCAGGGCATAGGTTGCTGGTGGCTGTCTTTTTGCCAGTCTATCATGATAAAGTCGCCATAGGCTTCAGCCCACACATGACACAGAGAAAGTTCAGAGAAAAGGCCGGTGGCTGCTAATGAAATCTGAAATTGCCCTGCCACCCAGAAAGCCCAAGCTCTGTGCTGATTGCACAAAGGTGGCCAGGGAGGCTTACACTCACCGCTGCCCACCCCGCCTGCCTTGGTAGTGCTGTCCTGGGCCTGCAGCCAGTCCCAGCAGGTCTCACAGTAGGCTCGGATCTGCTCTAGCACGTGCAGGACACGCATTTCCTTGCGTGCCAGGCCCTGGTCTGGCTGGGAGAAGACGATGTTGTGCAGTGCTGCATTGGCACGCATGCGTGCATCCTTGGCTCCGGGCACCCCAGGGGTCCCATTGCGACCCCCAGCCCCATCTTCTGTGCCATGCAAGATCTGCAGCAGCAGTGGCAGGCAGCCTGAGCGGCGCATGGCCACACAGCTCTCAGGAGAACTGGACATGGCGAGTAGCGTGCGTGCTGTGTCCTCCTGGTCCCGTGTCGCCAGCATTGACAGCAGCCAGAAGACCACCTCCACCTGTGGCGGGGGAAGGGGGACAGCGATGGATTCCACCTGGCCCCAGTCTGTCTGTCCATCCTCCCCAGCCAGGGGTGACCCCCATGCTCTGGGTGACTCACCCTAAACACGGTAGGAGTCCTGTGACCCCAGCCCAGGAGAATCACTTCCTCACCCCCACCACCCTCACCTTGCATCCCCCATGGGCCACCACACACCCGTGGGGAGAGGGATGAGAGGCCTCAGTCCCTGTGGAGATGCCCCCAGCCCATGAGGACCAATTGCCCATTCCACTGCCCTCACTGGGTACTTCTAGGGGTAGCCCTACATCTAAGTCTAGAGTGCTCACCCAAACACATAGGACAGGTATCCCTGCCCACCTCACCAGGCCCCAGACCACATGCTGACCCTACCAACCTCACCACACCCTAATCCAGCTGGCTTTCCACTCCCCACCCTGCCTTTCAGTGCACCCCAACTGGACTCCCCCTTACCTTGCTGTTGCCTGGCTGAGGGGCACCATCCTCAGGGTGCACAGGGACCTTAGTCTCAGGGTCCTCATCCACTGGCACCGACTTTACTGCCAGCAGGGCCTGGGAAGAGAACACCAGCCTGGGGGTTATGGGAGCACCACAGAAAGCACCCTGACTGCTGATGCTGGCCACACTCCCATGATGATGTGGTGGAGGCTCCACCTATACCTATACTCTGGGCAGGGTCCTCAGGGTACCCTCCTTCCCTGGGGTCATCACCTCCCCCCCACCCCCACCAGGGCCCTGACTGCTCCTGCCAGTACCTGGGGCTCAGTCTGCTGCACCCGGTCCTGCGCAGACAGCAGCTCCTTGTCGATTTGCTCCAGGCGAGAAGCACGGATCTAGTGGCAGAAAGGCACACATAGCTTGCTGTGGCTGACCAGGTCCCTGCTCTGACCCTGTCCTCTCTGATATAGCTCCGCCCACTATCCTAACCCACCCACCTCTGACTTTTCCCACTCGCTGATTTGGCCCTGCTCACTCTCCTAATCCTACCCCCAGATCTGACTCTACCTATTTTAAGGTATGGCCATTCCCACTGTCCAAACCCCACCCTTGGCCCTAACTCCACCTACTCCTTGATATGGCACCCCCACTCTCAACCCTAGCCTGATGTCTGACTCCACTCACATCTTGACTCCACCCATGGTCCACGCTCCCTAGTCCAGGCTCTGACTCCACAACTCCAGGATTTGGTCCTACTTCACTGTTAGACCCTTCCTCATCCTTCTAGCCCCGCCCCCTACCTAGACCCCATGCTAGACCTGCCCACTCCCTTATTTGGTCTCACCCCTATTTAGATCCCACCATCCTTCTAGACCTACCCACTCCCTGATGTCCCCGCCCACTGATCAAGTCTCCCACGGTCTGTCCTGGCCTCAGTGTTCTCCACCCCTGAGCCTGGCTCTACCCTTAACCCCATCAGGCTGCACCCACAAACAGCTCTAGCCTTTGGCTCCACCGCCTGAGCCAGACCCCGCCCATCCATGCTCCCTAGTCCAGGCTCTGACTCCACTACTCCATGATTTGGTCCTACTTCACTGTTAGACCCTTCCTCATCCTTCTAGCCCCGCCCCCTACTTAGGCCCCATGCTAGACCTGCCCACTCCCTTATTTGGTCTCACTCCTATTTAGATCCCACCCATCCTTAGACCCACCCACTCCCTGATGTCCCCGCCCACTGATCAAGTCACCCATGGTCTGTCCTGGCCTCAGTGTTCTCCACCCCTGAGCCTGGCTCTACCCTTAACCCCATCAGGCTGCACCCACAAACAGCTCTAGCCTTTGGCTCCACCGCCTGAGCCAGACCCCGCCCACAGCAGTCACTGCCCTCTATCCCAAAGGCACATTACTCCGCCCATTAATCCAGACTTTTCCCACAACGACCTCTCGGTTCATCCACGGCGAATAGCCTCGCCTCGGCCCCGCCCTCCGCCGCACCTGCGCCCGCTGCACCATCTCGTCAGAGGTGCCAAAGCGCTCTTCCATTAGCGTCCGGATGTGCTGGGACTCAAACTCCAGCTGCTGCCGAATCAGGTCCATCTGCATGGAGAACTGCTGGGAAGAGTGGGCAGGCCGCAGTGAGGGTCTGTCCGGGCAAGGGCCTGGGACCTGCCCGCCACCCCCCTGGCCAGGGGCGGGCCGCCCACAGCACCCTTTCCCCTCTCTCCTCCCACGTGCTCACCGTCTCCACGTGCGGGAGCTCCTCCAGGCGCTTGGACAGGCCCTGCAGCTGGGAGTAGTACCAGAGCTTCTCCTTTTCCTCCTTCTCAATCTCATTCAACAGGAAACACCTGAGTGGGCCCGCCCGCAGAGGGGGAGGCGTCATTACGTGTGGTTTATTTTGATTTTAATAATCGCTTGTTGAGTGCTTAGTGTATGGTAAGCTTGTCAAACTCAAAGGCTAACATGGGCCAAATAAACAAGGTTTAAGTTTATGTGGGCCACAAAAAAACACCATCATCGATGCTTCTATCTCTCTCCCCCTCTCCCTTCCTCTCTGAAATCAATAAAGACATATTTAAAAATAAATAAATAAAGCAGCGAGAGCCGCTGCCCTCGTGGAGCTGACATTGTAAGGGAGAAAACAGACAGACATTAGGTAAATAATAAACTATCCCGCATCAGGGAGTGAGGGTGCTGAGGAGAAGGACGAGCAGAGACCGGAGGGGTGGGGATGAGGGCTCTGCCATTGTCGTTGGGGAGCCGAGGCCGGGAGCCGGGGGCGATGAACGGGACAGGAAGGCAGTGGCTTCAGAAGAAAGGTGACCAGCCACTGCCATGGTGCCCACCGTCCTATTAGCTTCCCGACGCCAGTTAAAACGGCAGCCACGGGACCTCGCTGGGCCCTGGCGGGGCCTCAGCTCCCCCATCAGCAGGCTCGCTGCAGGACCGCTGGCTGCTCTATTTTTAGCCCTTTCTCCACTTGAACGTGGGAGTGAGAATGAGAAGCAGCCTCCGGCCAGAGGCGAGGCCTGTGACCCCAGCCCCCTCCCTCTTCACGGCCAGCTGGACAGTGACGCGAGCTCCCTTGGCGAGGGTGTCAGGAGTCCTCTATGGTCTCCCGTGGCTGCGAGGTCCCTGAGCAGCAAGGGGGTGGGGGGCGGGGGGCACCTAACCCGACGCGGGACCGAGCGAGGCCTCTGCCTCCGGGAACGCAGTGCGGAACACTTCTCCCCGCTCACGAGGTCTGCGTCCTCCCAGTGAGTCATGCAAAGAGCGTAAATCCATCTCGTTGGGTTTATTCCTTAGAAAGAACATAGCTTTGGGTGCCCGGTGAAAAGCCTGACCATCTGAAACCACCTGCTTCTCTCCTCCAATCCTTCCCACTTTTCGCTGATGTCACCCATCCTGACCTAAACTCCCGTCTCACCAGGCTTGGTCACTGTGTAGTTGACGAATAAAATCAGAAATGCACAAACTAGACCATCAGAAGGGACCTTCGTGTGTGTGTGTGTGTGTGTGTGTGTGTGTATGTGTGTGTGTGTGTGTGTGTGTGTGTGCGCGCGTGTGTGTGTGTGTGTATATATATGCCTAAGTGACCATTACAACCAGTCACTATGATGTGCACTGACCACCAGGGAGCAGATGCTCAATGCAGTAGCTGCCCCTGGTGGTCAGTGCACTCCCATAGGTCCCCCTGTGGTGCTGCTCAGCCAGAAGCTGGGCTCACGGCTGGTGAGCACAGGTGTGCGGTGGGAGCCTCTCCCGACTCCACGGCAGCGCTACTGAGCAGGGGCAACAGGCCAGGATGAGCGCAAGTGGCTCGGCTCCTCCCTGGCCGCCTGCCTCTTGGCGCACTGCTACACCCCTTGGGGGATGTCCGACTGCCGGTTTAGGCCTGATCCCCAGGTGGCTGATCAGGCCTAAACCGGCATTTGGACATCCCCCGAGGGGTCCTGGATTGCGAGAGGGCACAGGCCAGGCTGAGGGACCCCCGACCCCCCACACGAATCTGTGCACTGGGCCTCTAGTTATGTATAACATAATATTATAAAAATTAAGTTACAAAATTTTTATTAAAACGTTTCTTACATACCGTTATATTGCCTGGGCCATAAAAATATTCATTGTGGGCCACGAGTTTGTCATGCTTGATGTATGGCCAAGTTTAACAGGCAGCATGGCAAAGCCTTGCCCTTGGTGCTCCCCCAAACTAGGGATGGGTGGGTGGGGCATAGAAAGTTAATTAAAAAGAGAAGGTAGCCCTATCTGTTTTGGCTCAGTGGATAGAGCATCGGCCTGCAGACTGAAGGGTCCTGGGTTCAATTTCAGTCAACACCTGCCGGCGGGGTTGCAGGCTC
>NW_005358901.1:1650927-1655997 GCF_000412655.1 Myotis brandtii | reverse complement strand
TTTTTAACATATTTTATTGATTTTTTACAGAGAGGAAGAGAAAGGGATAGAGAGTTAGAAACATCGATGAGAGAGAAACATCGACCAGCTGCCTCCTGCACACCCCCTACTGGGAATGTGCCCGCAACTAAGGTACGTGCCCTTGACCGGAATCGAACCTGGGACCTTTCAGTCCCCAGGCCGACACTCTATCCACTGAGCCAAACCGGTCAGGGCAATGATTCTCTCTTATCATTGATGTTTCTCTCTCCCTCTCCCTTTCTTTCTGAAATCAATAAAATATATTTTTTTAAAAAAGAAAAAGAGAAAGTAGTTCCTTTGTAAATTCTGATTCTCAGAGAAAGACTCTGAGGGGGGCGCTAACACGTCTCCCAAACTCGATAATCTCCCTCTAGGCTACATAGAGGAGGCTTCCAGCTCAGATTGCTCCAGTTGTAACAGATTTGGCTCTACCCTTAACCCCATCTGGCTGCACCCATGCTCTGGGTGAGTCACCCTAAAAATTTGATTACTTTAAATGATATGATAATGCTCCTAAACCTAAAACTTCACAAGGTCTCCCCCTCCCCAACAACTCTGATTCTGTGTATTAAGTTGGACCTCTCACCTTTACACCTTGTGGGGAGACACTGCTATTCCCACCCATTTTACAGAGCAGAAGTCTGAGGCTTGGAGGGGCTAGGGGACTTGCTTGACATCACACAGCAGCAGAGCATGGACCGCCAGGTCTCTCTGACCCCACACAACCTAGCCAAGCTGAGCAGAGCGCCTGGACCCTGCCTCCCTCTGCTGCCCCCTCCCCTCCAGGTTTCTTGGGCTGCAGCCCTTTCTTCACAAAGACTGCTTTGAGTCCGTCTGGCTCCAGGCCTAACTCTGAGCCCTGGCACTGTCCCTGGTGATGACTGGGTGTTGGGGACCCCTGGGGACGTCTCCTAGGAGCCCTCCCCTTTGGCAGGAAAGTCCCCTCCTCTTTGTCTTCCAGCTGAGGTCAGCTGTGACAGGAAAGTGGGTGGAGGAGCCACAGAAAGCTGGTGCCTGAAGTGGAGGCTCAGAAGGTGGGTAGGACTGGCTTAGTGGGTGGTGCACATGCTGATGGGCCAATCAAAGGGCAGAGACTACAGGGACGGAGTCTGGCTGGGGGGCGGGCCAGTGGTCAGTTTCTCACCGTTCTCTGTCCAGTTCCTCCAGCAGCCGGATGGTGGCCCGGCTCAATTCCCCAAAGCTGTCCTTGGAAGTCCCGGAGCCATGTACTGGGCTTCCCTCAGGGGTTCGGCCAGCAGGCTCAGGGCCCAGGGCTGGGGGCTGGAACTTGAGATTGTACAAGCTGGTGATGTCCATCTGCAGGGCTGGATGGGAATGGAGGGAGAGGGCGAGGTCAGCACCCCTCCTTGTCCCTCCTCCTCCCAGCTCACCCACTATGTAGAGGGGGCCCCAAGGCTCACCTTTCAGCTGATCCAGCACCTCAGTCTGCCCTGAGGACACCAGCACTCGGGCCTCCTGCTCCAGTTTACCCTGTAAGTGCTTCAGTACCTCCTGGAGGTGGGGTCAGGAAAGAGTGCTGGTCGTCATGGCCACTGCCCTGAGCTGCCCCAGATCCACCCCCCTGTGAGATGCCCTTGGCCCTGCCTGCCCATTTCTGGGGTCCAGTGCCCTAGTGTTTGTCCCTGTGACCCAGGTCCATGTCCTCTGCCCAGCTCTACCCCCACCTTCATGCCAGATGTCTCTGTCTCCAGCTTGGACAGGTGGCTTGAGTTGTCTCGAAGCTCCTGCCTCAGGTGACTGTTCTCAGCCTTCAAGGCCTCCACTTGCCGAACCAGCTGTTCGTAGGGTGCCACAGAACTCGTCATCTTTAGCTCCTGCAGCACCTGTAGCCACAAGGTAACATGAGGCTCTGAGGAGGGACTTACGCTGGACCTAAGCCCTAGCCCTCCCACCCAACCCTGGAGCTGGGTCCCAGGTGGGAGAAGCTGAAGGCAGGATAGAGCTGGCCCAGGGAATCCTAGGGACAGATGGTGTGGCAGACGGAGTGACAGACAAAGGCAGGAACAACAGGAGAGAGAGACAGAGCCATCAGACAGGTATTCAGACAACCCAAACACCCAACTGACCAACAGACAGATACAGAAAGACCTGCATTCTCACAGCTGGGTTCCTGGACACATGTGCTTATAAACAGCCAGCCAGCAGATGGACAGCCAAGACTGTGACAGTCTAACCCAGCAGATGGACTGGCCAGCTCAGTGTCACCAGGCTTACAGCCAGAGAGAGAGAGAGACAGACAGATGGATAGCCAAGACACTTTCCCTGCAGCAATGTAGCTGCCCAGAGGCTGGGTGGACAGACTACCCACTGATCCAATTGACAGACAATAAAAATGTCACAAAGATTCTAAGAAACCAATGGACAGGCGACAGTGGAGCTCCAGACTGACACAAGCCTACTATGGTCACCCTGGGGATTGGGAACACAAATGCTCTGCAGCCCCCACAACTCCTCCATCAGCAGCTGGATCTGGGTAGCTACCTGTGTGGCCCAGGACCCTGCAGTCAGCCCTCTGCCAGCTCCTGTGGCCCCCCAGCACCCCAGGCCTCATCCCTGGGCTCCACCACTGCCGCCTGCTTCTTTGTGTGTCTGGCTGCCGTTTCTTCCTCAGGCCCAGCCTTCTCCCTCTGTCCAGCAGGCCAGTATCTCCTCCCTCAGCTTGGCACTCCTGCCAGAGCCTTCCTGCCCCACCACCTTCCCTCTTTGTTCCCTCAACATTAGCGCTCCCCCTCCCTCTGCCTTTGTCTGAGGCTCACCAATAGCAGCCCATCCCCTCTGCCACCTCCTCCCTGGGAGCCCCCTCCCCCTGTCCACCTGTGTCCCCTCCCCAAATCAGCCAGCCCTCCTCTGCCCACAGGGGATACCCTCTCTCCCTCCCCGACCTGGCCACACTCTCATTCACTTGCTCATTCATTTTCCTCTCTCTCTTTCTACCCCTAGAAGGTCCCTGCTCACCCTGAAGTCACCAAGGACACAGATGGGCCTGGAGTAGTGGGTGGGGGCTCTGCCCCAGGTGCGGGGATAGCTCAGGCATTACAAATTGGCTCCAAGGACCTACTGCATGCCTGGCTCTGTCATTTGGCTTCCTTAGCATAGTCCTGGGTCTAGAAGGACAGACAAGGCATAGCTGGAACCTAGACATTGGGCATGCTCAGACAGGACATGCTGGAGGCACATAGGCCCCACCCCCTGTGCTGAACTCAGTTCCCCCATCTGAGGAATGGAAGGAACTCAGTCTGCCAGGCCCATCTAGTGAGCTGATGTGAGGGTTAGGAGGAGGAACAGTAGTCACTCAGCAAACACAAGTCACAGGTCAGACTGGGAGATAGTGTGTCAGGTGGGGGAGGCCAGATGCTTGTGGACCACAGCCTTTGCCTACCACCCTAATATCGATCCTGCCCAAGGCTCAGTCAGGGGCCCCAGCTGAGAATCAGGCCTGGGGTTGCGGTAAGGCCCCTGGGGTCTAGCTGGAGCCCTGTTTCCTGACTGAGGCCATCATGCTGCACCTAGCCAGGGGGAGCACTAGGTTAAGCACAAAGCCCAGCATATCCATATCCGCCCCATTCCCTAAACCCAAACTTCCTTCTCAAGCATCCCCCCAACACACACACGCACATGCACACACACACGCACACACACCACCCTTGCAGGGCCAGCAGGGCCAGCTTGGGATACCTTCACTCCCCCTGCCACTCCTGCACCCTCATTAGATGGAGCTTGGCAACATGGCAACAAGCCCAGCCTCTGGGTTCCCCCACATTCAGTCCTGGGTCCTCACCTCCATTCTCTCTCTCTTTCTCTCTCTCTCTCTTTAAATATATTTTATTGATTTTTTACAGAGAGGAAGGGAGAGGGATAGAGAGTTAGAAACATCGATGAGATAGAAATATTGATCAGCTCCCTCCTGCACACCCCCTACTGGGGATGTGCCCGCAGCCAAGGTACATGCCCTTGACAGGAATCAAACCTGGGACCTTTCAGTTCACAGGCCAATGCTCCATCCACTGAGCCAAACCGGTTAGGGCTCCATCCACTCTCTTACCAGCCCCTCAAGCTTTGCCCAACTGGACGCTCCTTCTCCCAGCTCCCCACATCTCTCCCATCAGAGAAGCCTCGCTGGCCTCCCATAGTCCACTTCTCATTCACAAACACAAGGAAACTTTGAAAGTACTGGTCAGACGCCATTCCTCCCCTGCTTCAATAGCTGCCATGGCTCCCCAGTAACCTCATCATAAGACCTGTCTCCTCCATTTACCCTCCACTCTCTTCCCCCGGGTCTTTGCACGTGCAGTTCTCCTGCCTGGAGCACCTGTCCTGACCTGCCATCTTTCACAGCACAGCTTCCTCAAGGAAGCCCTCCTGCCTGCCCTTCACCCATCAGGAGCCTCCTGGGGCCTCCCTGAGTATGTCTATCACCAAAGGAAAAGCACTGATAGCTGGCGGTTCCTCTAATTAAGGGATGAATGGCCAAGTGTCAGCGGAGGGTATAGCACAGGTGTAGCCCAAAGGGGCCCTTCTCGTTCCTTCCATCCAAACTCCCACTTACTGAGAAGGACTGACTCCCGGAGAGGTGCAGCACCTCCCCACCCCACCCCACAGGCCTGCCCGCAGACGGGAGATCCAGGTATTGAAGCTTGTACATGGATGTGTACGTGGGACCCACTGCGGCGACACGGGTGCCCACCTCTTTGGGACTCAGTTTCCCCTCCGGCTCCACCCTGGAGACTCAGAGGCTCCAGAGCGAGTGCGGACCTGCGCAGCAGAGAGAAGTGGGGGGAGGGGGGAGCATGGAGAGATCCCCGCAGAGGCGGAGGCCGCGCCCCCTACCCTCAACCCAGAAAGCGCGCCGCTTACTTATCTCACTCAAGCTGGGCTGGGCTGGGCTGGCGGACACCCATGGGTGCCCCTCCCTCGGCGCAATTCCGAGACCCCGCTGGAGATCCTGGCGCTCCTGGGCCAGGGCGGCCGCGGGGCGCTGGCTGCGGGATTCCGGGGTCTTGGCGGCGTGAGCAAGTGGCTCTGGGGAGG
>NW_005358901.1:1647374-1650711 GCF_000412655.1 Myotis brandtii | reverse complement strand
TGTGCGTGTGCGGGCGTGGTGGTGGTGATGGCGGGGGTGGGGGGATGAAGACCCCAGGGAAAAGGGGCGCCCGGAGAACCAGGACCCCGTGTCCCCCACCGCATTCCGCGGTGAAAGGACGCAGACTCTTAGAAGGTCCCACGGCAGGATCAGCATAATTTGAGAGTAAAACATCCAGGCTTGAGTGTTACATCAGAATCTTGCCGGGGGGAGCTCCAGGGGCAGGGGCAGAAGCAGGGGCCGGTCAGCCCCTCCCCTCGCATTCGGCCCAGCCGTGTGTGGATGGGTCAGGGTGAGACGGCGCTTAGGATCCAGGGTGGATGAAACCCTGCCACTGGTGGGGGAGGGGGAGCATGGGGGTGGGCAGGCATCCTGGGGAGCGCCTGGGTCCCTGCATTTCTCCCCATTTTTCCTGGTCTCCCTGGCAGAGCGACAGCTCCGCCATGGGCATCTGCCTTGACTCCGTGTCTTCCCCCACATTTCTCCGTTTCTCTCCATCTATCTCATCTCTTTCTCCCTGTGTCTCTGTACCTCACCCCACCCCTAATTCACCCTCACAGAAGGGAAACCAGAGGAGGGAGGAGTCTGGCGTCTCAGGAATACACGTCCCCAGCTGTCTCAGATCCTTGATGGGTCCACGGAGACCACTAGAGGATTTAACACCCGAGGTCAGAACCTGCCGCTGCAGCCCAGTCATTCCTACTGCTGACAGGTGCACACCCTAAAGGATGGAATGCAGATTTGGGGCCTACCTCTGTCTTTTCTTGGCTTCAGGGGCCAGGGAAAATTGCTCACTTTGAGACCCTCAGTTTCCCATCTGTCAAATGGGGAGGCAGTTGCAGCCTTTGCAATGGCTGGTGCTAGGGACCACAGGAGGAGCACAGGATCATGCAGTTTCCTGCTGGGTCTGCTGCAGGAGGCCCTATGTGTCCATCCTGGGCCAGCAACGCTGGAGGCCCCAGTGGACTCAAGTCTGACGGTCCCAGAGCCTCCAGAGCCAGACACAGTTGTCACCATACTGAGGGTTGGGAAGTTGGTGCAGAGGATAGCAGGGCTCATTCTGGAGGCTGGGGAGGCTGAAATGAGAGGGCACCACCATCTCCGGGGCTCCTTAAAATGCATAAGAATTGGCTCTGGGATCAAGGAGGGAAAAGGCATTCCAAGCTGAGGGAACAGCCTGTGCAATACCTGGAGTTGTGAGAAACTAGAGCTCATCCAGGGGATATGCTCTTCTGGTGGGGCCAAGGAGTACGGCAGGTGGTAGGGCTGGACTGGGGGAGATATGAGGTGTTTGAAGCAGGGAAAATTTCAGCAGGTGCAGCTCAGTGGTTGAGTGTCAACTCACGCACCAAGAGGTCACCAGTTCGATTCCTGGTCAGGTACATGCCCAGGTTGTGGACTCGATACCAATAGGGAATGTGCAGGAGGAAGCTGATGTTTCTCTCTCATCAATGTTTCTATTTCTCGCTCCCTCTCCCTTCCTCTCCCTCTGAAAAGTCAATTAAAACATATTTTAAAGCAGGGCAAACTAGGCAAAGCTGAAATGGGAGAGGGGAGGGGACAGAGCCCAGGGCTCTGGCTTCAGCTCTGCCTTGATATCCTTTTGTAACCTTGAGCATGCCTCTCTCTGGCTTCAGTTTCTCATTTGTTCACTGGAAGGTGGGTTGGAGAATCCCTATCCCCACATCTCAGTAAACTAAGTCTCACCTTCCCCACCCAGTCTAAGATGTCACTGCCCCCCAGACTCCTCACAGCCAGAACCTTAGAGCTGGTAGGGGCTTGGAGGGTCCAATGGCCAGTCCTGCCCTCATACATATGGAGAAACTGAAGCTCAGGGCAGGGAATATGTAGCTTGAGTTCATGTAAGAGTCCCACCAGGCCCTGAGCCTCCCTCCCTTCCTCCCCTATCTGGGCATGGTGGGAGCCTGGATGGCTGAGGGGATATGGGGGCTGAAACCCTAAGGCAGGATGCCCTGGTCCATGATGTTTTCTTGAACATTATGTCTCTGACATCCCCCAAATCCTTGACCCTGTAAATCTTTGAGCCACAGCCACACTCAGGCATCACTGGAAATTCTATAACCATGAGAACTTCAGGAATCCCCACATCCCCTCCCCAAGATCCCAGGCCCAATCTCAAGGGGCTGAGAGACCCTCATTGCACAGTGCCCAGGCCTAGCAAGGAAGGGCCCTTCCCAGACACCCACATCATCACTGCTGGGTTCTCAAGAAGAAATTTGAATCATGGGGCTGGTTTCTTCCTATCCCCAGAGACAAACCCCCCATCCCAACACATTGTAGTGTCACTCATGGAGTGTCTTTGGGCTTTCTGAGTCTGACCTCAGGCATCTCTGCCCCTTTGATCCCTACTCGGAGCTGGGTAGGGGGCTAGAGGGAAGCAGGAAGACACCAGGTCATCATTAGACCTTGGACAAGTCTCGGGTTGGGTGACCAGGCAGGACCCTGACAAGTGAGGAGGGAATGCCCCTGGGGGGGAATGGGGGACGGGGACGGACAGTCTAAGCCGCGCCCCCCAAATCCGACTCTGGTTGGGTGGCCTGACCAGGGTCCTGAGCCTCATTTTCACGGGTGAGGAGGGGGCTGGAGCGTGGCCCCGTCAGCACCGCGGACAGCTCCTCCGGGCCTCTAGGTAGTATACTCGGAGAGCGCTTCCGCCCCGCAATTAGGTTCCTGGCGCAGCTCCGGATGTGACCTTGGGCTCCCCGCTGCACCCCTAGACTCAGTTTCATCTTAAATAGGGATGTTATGGTTCCAAGATTCAGAACGACTATGGAGACCGGCAAACAGCTAGGGCCCAGTGACATGGATATTATTCGGAAGAACATCAACATCCGCAAACGTCGTGGTAGGCCCTATGCTTGGTGTTCAGCAGAGGAAACTGAGGACCGGAGAGGCGCAGGGCGCGGCCCGGACCCCAACCCAAAGCCTGTTCGGGACGGAGCCTTGGCACAGCGCGCTCCTGCCGTAGCCCCCACTGCCGCAGCCGGTCTCGGAGTCCACACATTGGGTCGGGGTCTGGGGGGGTCTCCCTCCAAGGCCGAGTGCTGGGCCCAGCGAGGCTGCGCTTGCGCAGATCGGGAGGAGGGGGCCACTGCAGTGTAGGGGAGGGTCTCCCAGCCTTGCCAACAGCCTGAGGCGGTTTCCCTGGCAACGGTCCCGTTGTCCCTGCGCGAGACCCCAGACTCAACAAGCCGGAGTGCGCAAGCCTGTGCGCCCTCTGCCGCCGTCGGGACCACTGTCCCCGCGGTCCGCACCCCTTAGCTGCGCCCAGGGCCGGACTCGTATCCCCGCAGCCGGGCCCCTGCGCCCTACCTGG
>NW_005358901.1:1642283-1647216 GCF_000412655.1 Myotis brandtii | reverse complement strand
GGAGGGGACGGGGAGGGTCACTCAGCAGGCTAGAGCCAGGGCTCCTCCTAGAAAGGGTCGAATGAAGGGGTCTTGGGGACCTGCAGGGGCGAGGAAAAGGAGTCCCGCCGCCGGACTGATGACCCGGGAGGGGCGGCTCAAGGAGATCCCGAGGGAGATGGAGGGCGTGTGAGCAGAGAAGAGGGTCAGGATTGGGGAACCCTAGAAAGGTGAAGAAGCCCTGACCGGTTTGGCTCAGTGGACAGAGCGTCGGCCTGCGGACTGAAGGGTCCCAGGTTCGATTCCGGTCAAGAGCATGTACTTTGGTTGCGGGCACATCCCCAGTAGGGAGTGTGCAGGAGGCAGCTGAATCGATGTTTCTCTCTCATCGATGTTTCTAACTCTCTATCCCTCTCCTTCTCCCTTCCTCTCTGTAAAAAATCAATAAAATATATTTAAAAAGAAAAGAAAGAAAGGTGAAGAAGGGCTCCGTGGTGGCGAAGGAAGAGCGGGGAGGGGCTCCCATGGGAGCTGGGAAGGGGTGCGGTGTGGGGAAGTGGGAACTCAGGGAGGAGGGGCCCCGCCTGGAACGGAGGGAAGGAGAGAGGCGTTGCCCTGCGGCGGTAGTCAGCTGCCCGCTTGGACAGTGGCCTGCCGAAGCCCAGGCACCTCCTCCAGTTCGCCCAAGCGAGGGCTGTGCGCTCCGTTCAATAGTCATTCAGCAAAGGTTGGCTGTGCGCCTGCTTTTGCCAGGCTCTGAGCTGGGCGCTGGGCATGAAAGGGCCTGATGAGGCTGCAACACCCATAAACATTCCAAAAATCATTTAACAAACATATATTAAGCACCTGTGCAATGAACAAAACAGTCAAAACCCCTGAGCGTGGGCCTTAGCCAGTTTGGCTCAGTGGATAGAGTGTGGGCCTGTGGACTGAAGGGTCCTGGGTTTGATTCAAATCAGGGGCGAGTACCTCGGTTGCAAGTTCCTCCCAGGCTGGGGCCCTGGTGGGAGTTCATGCAGGAGGCAACCAATGTGTTTCTCTCACATCGATGTTTCTCTCTGTCTTTCCCTCTCTCTTCCACTCTTCCTAAAAATCAATGGAAAAATATCTTCGGGTGAGGATTAAAAACAAACAAACAAACTAAAATCCTGGGCGTGGGAAACTGACATTGAGGGGAAGGGCCAACAGTCACCCAGAAGACAACGTATGCACTAGCGGTGAGCTCTGAGGAGGAGACAGCAGGGAGGTGGGGGGCGTGGGGCTGCTGGGAAGGGCACTTGAATAGAGATGGGAGTGGTGACTCAAGTGGGAAGAGCATCCAGACGGAAAGAACAACCAACGCCAAGGGAAGGAGCAGGTCGTGCAGGGTCCCGTGGGCACGTAAGAACTTGGGTTTTTATCCTGAGGGACATAGGAGCCATGGTGGGCGGTTGGCAGAGCAGGGACGTGTGGACAGGTGATCTCTGGAGCTTTACGGTGGCAACTGGGAGGACAGTCTGTAGGGTACAGAACCAAACCTGACTCAGGTGTTCACAGGCAGCCCTCTAGTGGCTGCGGAAAGAACAGACCACGGGAGGTGTGAGTAGACCAGGGCAGAGGGGACTGCGCAGGTCCAGGAGGGATGGTGGGGGTCCCAGAGGGGGTGTTATTATGAACTGTGCTAAGTCCTGGGAAGGCAAAGAACAAGCGTCAAGAAGAGAATGGGGTACAGCCGGTGTTGCTCAGTGGTTGAGCATCAACACATAAACCAAGAGGTCATAGGTTGGATTCCTGGTTAGGGCACATGCCAGGGTTACAGGCTGAATCCCCAGTAGGGCAGTAGGAGGCAGCTGATGGATGTTTCTCTCTCACTGAAGTTTCCATCTCTCCACCTCCTTCCCTTCCTCTCTCTCTGAAATCAATAAAAACACATAACTTAAAAAGGGGGTGCTACTTTGGCAGGGATAGTGAGGACAGGCTTCTGTGAGCAGGTGCCATGCATCTGTGGAAAAGACATCTGTGCAGGGCCTGAGGCACAGCCCATGGAAAGGCTGGACAGTGGAACAAGTTGGGAGAGTCTGGAGAGCTGCAGGCAGGTGGGCAGGCAGGGCTTCATGGGCCACAGTGGACTCTGGGCTTTATTCCAGGGCCTGGGGAAGTCAAGGGAGAATGACTTCTGTATTTTTTCCAAATTGACATCTGTCTAGGTGGGAGATGGTGGAGGCCTGGCCAGGGTGGTAGCAGTGGGGGCCTTGGGAAGTGACTGGATCCAAGACAGGTAACAACAAAAAGGGAGGGAGCTTCCTAAGATGGTGGGGATGGGGTGGGGCAGGTTTGGGGAAAGTGGGCTGCAGCCCAGGGTAGTGAGAGCAGAGGGGCAGATTGGGGAGGGACTGGACACAAAGGTGGGAATGTGGCCAGAAGGTTTGAAGGCAGAGCCTGGGCCATAGGACAGGAGAGAGTTCCTGTGGTGAGACAACCAGGGTTATAAAGGCTCCTCCCAGCCCCCTGGACTCCCTAGTAATGCTCCTGGACTAGAGTGCCACCTGGCAGCTGGAGCATGCACCTCAGTCTGAGTAGGACACTGTATTTGCTTCCCTTGTAATGGTGTCAAGGGAGGCCTCAAACGGATCCAGGTCTTTGGCATGGAACAAGAAGGACTTCAAGCCCTGACCGGTTTGGCTCAGTGGATACAGCGTCGGCCTGCGGACTCAAGGGTCCCAGGTTCGATTCCGGTCAAGGGCAAGTACCTTGGTTGCGGGCACATCCCCAGTGGGGAGTATGCAGGAGGCAGCTGATCGATGTTTCTCTCTCATCAATGTTTCTGACTCTCTCTATCCCTCTCCCTTCCTCTCTGTAAAAAATCAACAAAATATATATTTTTAAAAAAGGACTTCAAGAGCATAACAGAAAGATTTAGCAAAGCACAGTGAGTTTACTAAAGTGATAGTATGCACTCAAAAGTGAGAGTGGGTGACCTTGGAGAATGAGACACATCGATGGAGTCTGGGGAAAAGGTTGTTGTTTTTTTGTTTTGTTTTGTTTTTAAATACATTTTATTGATTTTTTAGAGAGGAAGGGAGAGGGATAGAGAGTTAGAAACATCGATGAGAGAGAAACATCGACCAGCTGCCTCCTGCACGCCCCCTACTGGGGATGGAGTCTGCAACCCAGGCATGTGCCTTGACCGGGAATTGAACCCAGGACTCTTCAGTCCACAGGCTGAGCTCTATCCACTGAGCCAAACCAGCTAGGGCTGAGTGAAAGGTTTTTATTAAACTGGGTCAAAGGGTATAGCAGGGGTGGGCAAACTTTTTGACTCGAGGGCCACAATGGGTTCTTAAACTGGACCGGAGGGCCGGAACAAAAGCATGGATGGAGTGTTTGTGTGAACTAATATAAATTCAAAGTAAACATCATTACATAAAAGGGTACGGTCTTTTTTTTTTTTTAGTTTTATTCATTTCAAATGGGCCAGATCCGGCCCGCGGGCCGTAGTTTGCCCACGGCTGGGGTATAGGGTGGTCCTCTGCTTTTGATGCTGGTGGGCTGATTATATACACTGGTTGTCCCACTCGTTCATGTTCCCCCTTTCCAGATAGCGATATTTTTTGGTCCTCTCAATTACAGGAAATTGAGAAGAGGGAAGTGGGGAACAGGTGTTCAGTGAAGGTCATATCTGTGATGTTGCAGACAAGATAGAGAAGGGGGAGGGGTAGAGCTTGAGGTTTTGGCTCCTTATTTTAACTTTCCTGCCTCTAGTTTCTAGTCTGAAGCCTATCCAGTCTCAGGCAGATATCCACAAGAGAATTTTAAAGCGTTCTATATGCTTAATGGGCTGCTAGCCCTGTGACTGGTGTGTGTGTGTGTGGGGGGGGTGGTGGACAAGATCATAGGGGATGATCTTGTGTGGACAATTGAGGGCAGAAACAATACTAGTCATGTGGTAGAGGCTCATTATCTATATACTAGAGGCCTGAGTGCATGAAAATCATGCACTGGGGGTGTCCCTTAGCCCCGCCTGCACCCTCTCGCAGTCCAGGAGCCTTGGGGGGTTGGGGGGTAGCTGGTCCGGACACCACCACTGGGCTAGCCAGCCGTGAGCCCGGCTTCTGGCTAAGAGCGCTCCCCCTGTGGGAGCACACTGACTACCAGGGGTCAGACGCTCAATGCACAGGCATGGAAACATGGAACAGACTGATGAATCTCAGGGGGAAGGTGGGGAGGGGAGGACCGGAAGAGATTAACCAAAGATCTTATAGGTGTACTAGATGCCTGGTGCACGGATTCATGCACCAGTGGGGTCCCTCAGCCTGGCCTGCAGGGATGGGGCCGAAACCAGCTCTCCGACATCCCCCGACATACCCCGAGGGGTCCCGGATTGGGAGAGGCACAGGCCAGGCCGAGGGACCCCACCGGTGCACCGGGCCTCTAGTGTTTTCATAATCATGAATTTCTAGCCAATTGTTGGATTTAATTGCAGTTCTTCCCGAGTGACTTTGGGCAGGTGATTGGGCTTTTCTGACCCTTGGTATCTTCTTCTGTGAGATGGGGACAGCAGGGCAGTAGGCGCAGCCAAGGCGCAGGAGTGGGACATGAAGCCGACGGGTGGCCCGGTGGGGGGCGGGCGTGGCCTGTACCCACAGCTGACCCAAAGCGCCTCCGCCGCTTCCCAAAGGAAACTGAACAAGGAAGCCGCAGACGCGCCTGCGCCCCGTGCCGCTATCTCGGAGCGCAGTAGCGCAAGCACGCACATACGCGCACGCACGTGGCTCGGTCCGCGCGCGTTCCCCACAGGGGGTGAGGCCGACTACTAAGCTCAGGACTCCACTTCCCAGCATGCCCCGCGGCGACGTTGGCAGCCACCAAGAAGGAAGCTCTAGGCGCGGAGGTCGAGCTGCGTCAGCCTTGCCGCACGCACGAACGCCTGCACGTACACGGCACGCACGCGGGCGCACCCCTGGCCCCGCCCCCT
>NW_005358901.1:1615739-1641915 GCF_000412655.1 Myotis brandtii | reverse complement strand
GCCAGAGCCCGGGATCCTGCCGCTTCCTAGCCGGGGGAGGGGGACCCCGAGTGGGAACCCGGGGGTTCTGAGGGTCCCCGCTGTTTCTTGGCCTGGGAGGACCCCGAACGGGAGACTAGAGGGCCGGGGGGGAGAGCGGTGCCCGCCGCCGCCGCGCCCGATTTTCCCGCTGGGGGACTCCCGAATGGGAGCCTAGCGGGCACCGGCGGGGCCTGCTACCGCCGTGCCCGAGTTTACCATGGGGTACCCCGAGCGTGAACCTGGAGGGTCTGAGGTTCCCCGTCTACCTCCGAGCCTGGATTTCCCGCTAGGAGACTCCAAATGGGAATCTGTACGGTCCTGGGTGCCCCGGGCGCCCCCGTGCCGGTGTTTGTCCCGGAGTACCGGAACGAGGACCGGGAGGGTTTCGCGGCGCCCCCAGTCCGCGCACAAACTTGGTGGGTCAGCGCACGTGGCGGGCCCGACTGAGGGTTCCAGTTCTGCAGCCGCCCAACTTCTCCCATCGGAGACTCTGGGCGGCATCGCACCCTTTCCACTCTATCTCCCCCAAATGCTAAGAACAAGGAAGGGTCACACGCAGAGGACCCTCGGGCCAAGGTCACGGGGACCGGTCAGTGCAGCCATCGCGTCTGTAACTTGTTTTTATGTAGATGGAACCCCTTTTCGCTCAGCCCCCCACCGAAACTCTCCAGAGGTGTATTTAAAATAAAGGAAAAGGAAAGCTCGGGCGGGTGGGCAGAAAGCCTTGATTCTGAGGTCTTCCTTTTGGCGCTGCTATCAGAGCAGGTTTATTACAGCTAAGTTTCCCCTTAATTATAACCTTGCCTAATGCTGCACAAGATGAGATCCGAGAAGCCATCCCAAAGGAGCTAGAAAATGCGGTTCTGCCCTAGTGGAGGGGATTGCTCCAGTTTTCTATGCAGATACCAGCTCCCACTGCACCAGCATAATTTTACAGTTAGATTCTTTGAAGAAGATGGCAAAATAGTGTGTGGTGCTTTTCCCTGGCCTTGTGTATATTTCTTGGTGCCCTGAGCTTTGAATAGATGTGGTGTTTACAAAGTGATTGATTTGGTGAGTCAGTCATTGTTTGCTGGTGGGAGGCTGGCATCACCAGGCCCTCATCTGGCTCCAGCCACTGGGAACACCTTGGATGTAAAATGGGTTTTGTGGGTTCCGCACTCCCCAAAACCTCATGCCATTTAGTGGACCCTGGAGGAAAGCACTTAGCTCACAGCTGTCTGTGTCTGTGTGTGTGTGTGTTTGAACCCTGTCAGGCACTAGAAGACTGTGTTCTGTAAACGAAAAGTTGCAGCACTTCTAACAGGAAACTAGGAGGCGGGGAGAGAGTTAGCAGGCTTACCATATCCACATCCACACCCACATGCACATGTCTTCCCAGAGTACAGGGGTCTTCAAGCCTGGGCTGCCTTTCTTTCTCACCTGGAGAGCAGAGATGAAGGTTAGGGAAGGAAGGAGCCTGGAGATCATGAGGGCTGTCCCTCAAGTATGCCCATGAGGAGACAGGGATGCCAGGCATTTCACCCCTACAACTTGTCCCAACTCTTCGGTCCCAGCCCGGGTCTGGACTCTCCAGACCTTTGGGTAGCTTGGGATGGCTACAGAACCAGGATTTAGACTAGGGCCTGCTTGGCCATGTTTGCCTCCCACTCTGATGAATCTACCCAACAGCCTGAGTTTTAAAGTTGTAAATCACAGGTGTCCCAGAAATGTTTTATTGCTTTGCAAGTAAAAATCTATTGCCAAAAAGTACTAACAAGTTTCTATTTTATATAGGAATCTTGTTTTCGTTGGATGTGGCATCCCAGGTCCATTTTGACCTCCTTGCTATGTAACTGGGCTAACCAGGCTTCTTGGCAATGGGCCCTCTTGCAATTTCCTGTGAGGGGACCATGGTTTCGACTTTGGAGTGGTTACCATGTGGGAGGTTGTGCTCAGATCCAAGTGAGGGCAGACATTATCAGGATATGGCAGGTCTGAATGATATCTGGTAACAGCTACCCTCACCTCCGACCTCCTTTGCTTTGGTGTCTGGTCACCACTCCAGTAGCTCCCTAGGGAGTACTTGACAGGTGGGAGGGGCCACTCCCCTTTCCTTGACAGACCCACATGTGTGGGTACACTGTGGAGGCCTCAGGAAATGTGTGGATGCCTGGGGCACCGTTCCTTCCTGGTCTGTACTGAATTTGTCTTTGAAGGAAGAGCTGCTCTAGTTCTTTACTACCTGAGCTGGCTCAGAAGTCAGCATGAAATCTGATGGAAGAATGGAAGTTGGGTGAGACCACTGGCTTTACTTAATGTTTTTAGAGTCCTGATTGTCACCGTCAGCTAGAGCAGAGCAAAGGCTAGGTCTTGAGGATAGAAGTTTGACAGGAACAGTGGGTGTCACCTGTAGTCACGTATGGCCCTCTGTAGCTGATGTGTGGATGGCCAGATGTCCTCCCTTCTGAGGAATTCTTTGTAGTGACAGGCATTCCTATTGCTGGGGATCCTGCTGAGCAGACAGGGCTGAGGTCCTCCTTCCCCTGCCACAAGCTTGGAAAGTCAACTTAAAGAAAGGTCCTTTGATCCAGATTATCCGTTGGGGTCTGTGGGTGGACATCTGAGGGTGCCTGCCATCTTGATGTTCCTGGGTGCTGGGGAGGGCCCTCTCCCTTTACAGATAGAGGCATTCAGAGGCACTTTGTTCCATCCACCTCTGGGGTAGCCAAACTGTCAGGAACTAGAGAAAAGTGAGGAAGATTTTATCTGGCACACGTGGTCCTATTTGCGTAACTGGGGACTGGTAAGACGGGGACACCTACATGTCATTGAGGGCAGAGTTGCAAGGAAAGGAAGGACGCTGCATTGGGGTCACTTCAAGGAAAGACTGGGGATGTGGGTTGAGTCCATGGTTGCTTACCCAGAGAGGCTGCAAATGGGTGACATCAGCGGCCTGCAGCCTGGCATTGGCTGAGTGATGGCATGTGGAGTGGTCCCAAGGCGGAGTGCTTGAGTCCTTCCTGGTCTTTCTGGAATATTTTGTTGGAGAGACTCTGGAAGCAGGATACCCCTGAGTTGAGGCCTGGGAGGGTGGGGACCAGGAGCTGTGGATTATACTTGTAAATGCCTGTTTGTGCTGATGGCCCAATGATGTGGGAGAGTCATTGTTTGGTTTGCTTCAGAGAGGTCATGATTTGGGGAGGACATTGGTCCTGTATGAAATAGGGCAGTGGAGGGGCTCCTCCTACTGTCCGGCACAGTTAGTCCTGGGGTTTTCTTGTGTCACACAGCCCCCATAGTCATCTGGGAGGGGGTGCTCTTCCCTGCTGGCAGGAAGGAAGCCTGAGTGTAGAGGGCAGGGGCTGGCATAGGGTGGGCTTTGGAGTGAGGCCTATGGGCCAGGGCTGCCTGCCTCCTGCAAGGAAACTAGGACAGACTTAAGGAGTTCTAATGTGTCCCCACTAGAGACCAGAAAGGTGCAAACATAGGCTCTAGGTTGGATGCTCTCTAAGAAGAAGTGGCCATTTGCCCAACAACTGACTAATCCAGGCCCTCTGCCTCTGCCCCCTGCTGCCTGTGGGTGGCTTTCTTACTAAGCGGGATGGAACTTTCTGAAGCCTACCAATATGCTTCCAGGGCAGAGCCCACAGTGGTCGGTCCCAGCCAGGGGGAGCCAGAAGACTGACTTCCTGGTGTAAAAACTACAAAGTTGCCCTGAAGTCCACAGAGCAAGAGCAGGGTAGTCATCCAAAAACATTCAAGGGGAATATCAACCGGAGCCTGGTCCTCAGTCACTTGTGCAGAGCCCCTTCCAGGAGGAAGTCACCAGCCCCCTCTTGAGGTATAGGCCCTCTGAGCGAATGTGCTGATCATAGACAACCTCTCAGATCCCCCAGCTGGTGGTGGTGTCTGTTTCCCTCTTGGGAACCAGACTTTTGTTCTCCTGGGAGGGCCTGATAGAGCCAGGAAGTTTGCACTTGGGTTTGGGGAGTGCAGGTAGTCTATGGGGCCCTGACATCCAGTTTCAGCTGAGTAATAATACTCTTCAGAGTAGGGAAGGGCTGGAGAAGGGGAGCCGGCATGGTTGGCTAATCCCTTAATCTGCAGAGTCCCATGTGTACATGCCCATCTACTCCTGAGATTCACATGGTGCCAAATGAGTTTGTGTGGGCCGCCCTTGGACCGCCGGTGGGTTGAACGGGGTTCCCACTGGTGCCAGGGCTTCATTTCAGTGTTGAGGAGGGATGGTCATGCTGCCTGGGCAGGGGGGAGCTGTGTCTGGGCTCATCCTGGGGGGAACTTAGTGTCTGGGGTGCTGGGGCACCTGTTTCTCACTTGCTCTGTGAGGTGGGCACCCAGGGCCCTTTTTATTTTATTGATTACAAAAACTGGGGCTCAGAGGTTGGGGCTTTGTGCTGGGGCTCTGGAAAGGTCCCTGTCACCACAGTCAGCTGGCCTCCCAGGACCTTCTGAAGCTTCCGTGTGCAGACCACGAGAGTGTGCACTCAGAGCAGGAGGAAAGGAAGTGGAAACACTCAAAGTGTGCAGCACAGCACTGCCCCACATGGAGGCTTGGCGTGTTCTTCCCTCTGCATAAGCTGATGGTCATATAAGAGGCACCTCTTGCTGAGTATCTCAGATGCCCTACGTGACGTGACGGGATGGTTGTTTCTAAAGCCTGGCATTTACTCAATAATGAGAATTTCCTAATTTGTAATCTTATAACTTCAGATTTACAGAATGGTTACAGATTAGTAACAAAAGTTCCCAATATTCTTTTTCCAGCCAGACTCTCCAGGGGCTAACATTCTGCCCCATTGGTTCCTCTGTTCATCTTTCATGAAGTATTCAAAAGAAAGTGGTACCGTGATGCCCCTTTGTGTAGACCTGTCCATGTGTTTCATTTTTAAGAACAGAGATATTCTCTTAAATGCACACAGCACAGTGATAAAATTGGAAAGCACAGTATTGATGTCATGTTATTATCCATCCACAGAGCAGATGCAAGTTCTGTCAGTTGTGTGGGTGATGGCATTTCTAGTTTTTCCCCCTTAATGCCTAATTTTGAAATTTAAGTGAAGGCTGGAACCTGGACTGGTCTGGCGGGTTCCTCCTTACAGGTGGGCGGTGGAGGTTGGGGTTCTTGGATGGGCAACAGTTTATTACTTTACTGTTTTGGTGGATGCAATGGTAAATAGAAGCTGGTGTTCTCTAAGTGAATTGGGTTTTGTTTTAATTTTTTTTTTTAATTCTTGAGATCTCTTTCCTGCATGAAGCTGCTTTTCCACAGCAAACCTTTGGTTGTTCTTGTTCCAAAGGACTGGGCAAACAGGCAGTTACTTAGCAGTGCTAGCCAACCTCTGGCCCTTGTCATTCGAGGCCCTATGCCACTACTGGGTTCCAGGCCTCAAGGGGTTGGGCATGCTGAGTGAGGCTGGGCCTGAGTCACAGCTTGCTTTGGGCAGCGCCTGGACAGCCCTTGGGGAGTGGGGCACAGATGGAGGCACTCCCCCCGCCCCCCAATTGGAAGGCAGGTGGCCTGCGACATGGTTTTAAGTTAATGAGGTCTAAATGTGAGCCTCGCTACTGCTTGGTCAGCATGTTCTCTGAAACCTGTTTTTACCAAGCTCCCTTTCTAAGGTGCTGGAAGTATAGCTATGACCAGATGCATCCTGAATTTCCTTCCAGCCTTCCCCAACTAGGGACCGGTGGTGGCCTGTTTGTTGGCATTTTGAGGATGGTAGTGGGCACCTGTCTGGTTGTGGGAAATTGTTTTTCACACACTAAATATAAATTGTCCTTCCTTAGAGGAAAAGCAGATTGGAAGAAGCCCCTGATAGTCCTGCTGTCACAGGCATTTTGCCAGTGGCTGGCACACTGAGACTTGAGTCACCAGATGGAGCAGAGGTGACAGGTGTGCCTGTTACCTTGAGGGTTCTATTAGGTGGAGGGCAAAGCTCCCTGTCTGATGGTTCTCTTAGTTGCTCAGGAGGCAGTAGTGTTATCAGCCTTGCAGGGTCCTGTGTCTCAGGCAGGAACTGAGCCTGGGCCACCTGCCAGCATCTGAAAACCCGCCAGTTAGTATTTAGGTCCAGCTCTGAGGATGAAAGTGGTAGTGTCCCCTTTTCCTGGGTGAAACAAGAACGATGGAGAGCTGCCACCACTGCTGCTGGAGCCCTCTCTCCCTGCCTCCTCTGTCATACCTGTCTCCAGGGCTTTGGGAGGCTAGAATGATACAGAGGGATACTGAGAGTGCGGAAGGTGAGCATAGTCCCTTGTGAAAGCTGGAACAGCTGCAGCACCTTGGTTCACTCCAGGTCCAGCCAGTAGGAGGGCTGTGTGAGAGGTGGAAAAAGCAGGCACTACCACAGCCCTCCCTTGTTGAGTCCTAGCGGTGTGGAGCCCTCCCTGAGGGTAGTAGGGGGGCTCTGGTTTCTGAACCCGCTGAGGGCTGTGCAGACATAAGGCTGCAGAGACAGTGTGGGGTTCCTCCTGAAAGTTCTAGTGTGACTGTTTGAAAGTAAAACCCAGGCCACCCTGGAGTGGGGGAATGCGGGCTAGGGCTCCAGTGCTGGGTCTGGAGCTCTGGGGATCTTTCTAATGATTTGTGGGTCCTGGCTCATGATCACATGGTGGGTGTCTGAGGCTTTGCCCTACCCTTGCTGTCATTCTGGTTTGTCCTCTGTGATCTCAGATCTTGATTGCAAATAAATAATTTCAAGAGTGTTAGAGGAGGGACTTGCTGTGGTTGTGGTCCATGTGCATGTACAATTCTGGACATATTGTCTTTACTACATTATAACACTCACCCTGCCGTGTTGGCAAGTCTTAGAATCATTTTTCATGTCTGTAATCAGTGAGGCCAGGTGATGGCTATGGCTGTTGACCGTGGCCATGACCGTGACAACTCAGCATGTTTGTGTGAACTCCTTCTGTGGTGTGGATTACTGTCTTGGGATGGGTCAGATGGGCAGCATCTTTAAAGGCAAGAACCATTTGACCCTAAATGTTTTCTTGTTGAATTGCAGGAAGCTCTTCGTGGGCGGTCTTGACTGGAGCACCACCCAAGGTAGGTGCCATGGCTGAATGCCAGGCGTTGCAGGCAGGCTGACCTTGGTCTTCAAGTTGCGTTGTGAATTCGTCTCTAACTACTACCTCGGGTTTCTTTAATTCTTCATTGATTTATTGTTTTGATTTCTGGGGTAAAAGGGCATTAGATTGGGCATTAGCAGGGGGCAGAGGGAATGCAATATTGGCTTTGAAAAGGTTAATATCATCCTGATGTTTCACAGCAGAATTGAGGGAGAAATTAAACTGCAGCTTCCTAGCTCAAGGCCGAGGTAGGTTCTGGAGGTAGGAGGACTGTTAGCGTGCAGAGTGCGGTGGCTAGGTCTTTGCCCAGTGGTCACTGAGTTCAGATGTAGCAAGAAGAAGCTAGTTGTCAAGTGGCCTTCGAAGTTGTTCTGCATTCTCTTAAACTTCACTTTACTGAATGCCTTTGCCAAAACCATGCTCAGTTGCAGCATTTCTGGTTTATAAGAAGACATGATGTACTCCACCATGTGGAGTCCCCATTCTTCCTCATGTGTTTTCTATCCTTTATCCTCCTCCTCTGCCCCCAAACTAGTTGATGAGTCAGTTTAAAAGTGGCTAGTTGGCCCAGCCGGTGTGGCTCAGTGGTTGAGCATTGACTTATGAACCGTGAGGTCACAGTGTGATTCCTGGGCAGGGCACATATCCCGGTTGCAGGTTCAACCTATGGGGGTGTGCAGGAGTCAGCTTATCAATGATTCTCTGTCATTATTGATGTTTCTCTCTCCCCCACCCTCTCTGAAATCAATAAAAATATATATGTATTTTAAAAGTTGCTAGTTGTAGGGGGCGGGCTAGAAGGGGTCAATGGGGGAAAAGGGGAACATGTGTAATACTTTCAACAATAAAGATTTTAAAAATAATAAAATAAAAATGAGATTTGGGAAAAAAAAGTGGCTAGTTACTTTCCAGGTTAGGCTGGTGAATCAAAAGAGCAGCACTTGCACGTGTGTGTGCGTGTGTATATTTGCATGCCAGCTGTCATGCTGTGCTTAACGCTCTGGTGTGTGTGTCTGTTTCTGTCCTGATCTCTGAGCAGAGACTCTTCGCAGCTACTTCTCCCAGTATGGAGAAGTTGTGGACTGTGTGATCATGAAAGATAAGACAACCAACCAGTCTCGAGGCTTCGGGTTTGTCAAGTTTAAGGACCCGAACTGTGTGGGCACAGTGCTGGCCAGCAGACCACACACACTGGATGGTCGAAATGTAAGTCCTGCTGCAGCTGAGATCCTCGCCCCTTTCTCTGTCACTTATCCTTCAGCTCACTGGGTTACCTGAGCTTTTGTGGATGTTTATGTTAAAGACTCTTTTCTGTGGGGTTGATCTAAAAGGACTAAGGCTCAGCCTAGCCGGTTTGGCTCAACGGATAGAGCGCCAGACTGCGGACTGAAGGGTCCAAGGTTCGATTCCAGTCAAGGGCACATGCCCAGGTTGTGGGCTCAATCCCCAGTGGGGGGTGTGCGGGAGGCAGCCGATCAATGATTTTCTCTCATCATTGATGTTTCTCTCTCCCTCTCCCTTCCTCTCTGAAATAATAAAAATATATTTTTAAAGTATTTTAAAATAAAAAAAAATAATAGGACTAAGGCTCTGGGCCTAGCCGGTTTGGCTCAGTGGATAGGGTGTCGGCCTGTGGACTAAAGGGTCCCAGATTCGATTCCAGTCAAGGGCACCTGCCCGGGTTGTGGGCTCGATCCCCAGTGTGGGGCATCAGGAGGCAGCCGATCAATAATTCTCTTTCATCATTGATGTTTCTATCTCTCTCTCCCCCTCTCTATAATCAATAAAAATATATTTTAAAAAAAGATTAAGGCTTTGTATTCAGACTGGAGGTTGGAGTAGGGTATGGATATGGACATGGTGTGAATTGATTGCAAGTGCTAGTGTGCTGTGCTATTGGCTGCTGTTGTTGACACCTTCTTTTCTAGAGAAAAGATCCTCATATTTACAACTGGCTCATTTGAAACTTCCTACAGATCGACCCAAAGCCATGTACACCTCGGGGAATGCAGCCAGAGAGGACGCGGCCAAAAGAAGGCTGGGTAAGGGGCTGGGTGGGCAACCTTGCATGTTCAACAGCCAGGTTAAAGGACACATGTGCCTTTGTTGTTCTTTTTATTTTTGTTTCTTTGTTTCCAATTACAGTTTGCATTCATTATTATTCCATATTAGTTTCAGATGTACAGCATCATGGTTAGACAAACGTGTCTTTGATCGGAATTTTTGCTCATTAAGATTAGGAGTGACTGAAGGTCATCTTTGACACTTGACCAGCTCAGAATTGCTCAGATTTATTCAACACTTTAAATTTTTTTAATCTTGTAGCCAAGAAGATAATTTTTATTAGTCTACCTTAAAAAAAAATGACAGCTCACACCTGTTTATCATTGGAGCCGTCTGCTTTTATCTGCCCCAAGTACTCTCAGCCTGCCCAAAAGGGCCGAGAGAAATTTCTTTTCCCACTCCCTCACTCCTCTCTTACTTGGTGGCCTGGTCATCCTTAACTCTGAGATTTTCACCTCCCAGCTCTGCAGCCGCTCCCCTCCAGACACAAAGCTGGTGGCTGGTCGCTTGAACAGCCAGTGTAATGACTCCTGGAGATTTTCTGAGCTGTGTGTGGCCCCTGGTGCTGGGTCAGCTGGAACAGACCTGTCTTTTGTCGCTCACCGCCCACATCTTCCCTTCCACCACCCAGCAGTTCTCAGAGAAGACTGTCACTCAGAACGCTTCCGTCCCCATAGAAAGCCCTACTGAACAGAACTGGGCTGGAGGCTGCTGAGAAACTGCACACAGGCTCCACACACACGTGTCTGATCTAAGTGGAGGCTTGAGATCTGCATTTCTAGCAGGATCCCAGCTGCTGCTGGTAGGGGCCTCAGACCCTTGAAACCATTTTTATTTTTCCAAATTTCTATTAGAAAAGTTTTCAAGTTACAGAAAACTAGATTAATCAGTTTTTATAATTTTCCAGTTATCTATATTAATATTCATCTCTGTCTGCATAAACCACTCCTAAATTCTGGAGCATGAATCTCCTAGAAGTCCAGCCTCCCACAGAATCCCCATTCCCACAACTAAGATGCCTAAGGTGTCACCCATGTCCACTCTGCCAGCTCATATTTCTATGACTGTCTCACAAATGACCTTCACAGCTTTTCAGACTGAACTTCAATCAGGGTTCAGATTGTATTTGCTTTAGTCTCTTGGCAACTTTATTAAGACAGAATAGGCACAGGCCATAATACCTGGGGAACCCTCACTCATCCCCAAAATTGCTAATCAAGAGCAGTTGGGATGACTTAACCCATAAGCTCCTTGGGGGTGTTAGGCGTGGAGGGGGTTGGGAGGGGCAGCATTTCAGGGCAGGAGCTGAAGTTTTGGTCAACAGATTGAAAATCACCATCTGAAATTAATTATGGAGGCCCCAGGTAGCTTCCTTACTGTCCTGAAATCCTTTGTTTCACAGTGTAGACCTTTAAGTTCGGTAACTGTTGTAGTTCAGAATATTTGAACAGAGTACTACAGTCTACTTTAAAATGCATTTGAAATAGCGCTACCACAGTGCTGGACTTGGTCTCCTTGGGTCTCTGGGAAAATGCTGTTCTTGGTTCTCTTTGGACTCCCTGGAACTTTCAGAGTATTCGGTGGCTTTAGCAGCTCTCAAACCCATGCAGACACTTACTTACAACCCTGGGGTTCGTGCTGAGGGCTCCCCACATGGTCTAACCAACTTTTCTTTCTTGACACAGCAGAAAGGACCCAGGAACGATAACAGTAAATCAAATAAGATATTTGTTGGTGGAATTCCTCACAATTGTGGTGAGACAGAGCTCAGGGAATACTTCAAGAAATTTGGAGTGGTGAGTTGTTCCCGCACCAGCAGCACCCAGGCAGCAGCTGCTCAACTTGGCCTAGTTGGAGTGGGTATGGTGGCTCTGTCCTCTTGCCCCGTACACCCCCAGAACAGAGCAACCAGAGCCCATCCTTTCCCTTCATGGACATTTACCATCCAGGAGAGTAGTCACGTCTTTTCCAGGCAGATGTAAACTGGCCAGGCCGGCATCCAGGAGGCTTTCCAGTTGGTTGTAAGGCGCAGTGGTTCTCAACCTTCCTAATGCCGCGACCCTTTAATACAGTTCCTCATGTTGTGGTGACCCCCAACCATAAAATTATTTCGTTGCTACTTCATAACTGTAATTTTGCTACTGTTATGAATCGTAATGTAAATATCTGATGTGCTATATGTGTTTTCCGATGGTCGCGACCACAGGTTGAGAACCTCTGCACTAGGGAGTGTTGGGGAGCAGCCAGCCTTCTGTCCCTCAATGGCAGGAAGGTGTGTTCCAGATCAGGTTCACCTGGGACCTCCAGCTAGCTCCTCCTGCCCAGGATCCGAAACATGGTGCCCACCCCTGATAGCTGCAGCCAAGGGCAGGCCTGGCCTGGTGGAGGAGTTCCAGAGTGGAGACCATTCCCAGGTTCTTGTACCAGCAGCGTGGACCTCACTATATGGGGGACCGTGGCCCAACCCTATTGCTTCCTCTGGCAGTTCTCACTGTCCTCCAGGCTGCCAGGCTTCACAGGATATGTTTGGCTCTGTGTCCTGCTCATTGTTTCCTCTATGATACAGACCTTCCCCCAGGGATGATCCTGTTTTCTGGAAGAGGTTAAAATCCTTTAGAATCTCATGGGGGTTAGAGTTAATCAGGGTCATATAGGGAACTTAGTTCTAATGGGGCCAGCAGAGGAAAAAAACTGGGCTAGGGTGCAAGTGTGCATGGGGCCATTGCACAGGCCCCTGTTGCTCAAATGCCCTGTCAGTGGTGTGGCCCCGCCTGCCGCTGTATTGTGTTTGTCAGGTGTTGAGTGTGCGAGGGCTGAGTGGCCAGGGTTTAGGAATGCCAGAGCACATGATGAGGGACACACTTATTGAGTGGAGTGGAGGTGGGGGGAGGGCAATGAGGGCTGGATCAGCAGGACAACCAGGCCACTGACCAAGGGAGGTCCTGGAGCACCAGTGCTCTGGGTCATTCCATCCTAGCGTTTTGAATGGGGAGGATGCCCTATGAGTCTCCTGGCTGTCAACTCCCCTATGGAGTGGTGGCCTGGGCCTCTGGCCTCATGAGTCTTGGACATCATCCTCTGGAAGGCAGCCTTTTGCCTCAAGACTCCCAAGACTGGAGACTTCCCAGCAGGCATTTGGCTTGGGACTTCTGTTCTAGCCAGAGGTGCTCTTAGGCACCGTGGCATCCAGGTCCTCAAACAGCCATTTTCTCTTGCAGGTCACAGAAGTGGTCATGATCTACGACGCAGAAAAGCAGAGGCCTCGAGGTAAAAGAGATGGAGTTTGTCCTTGACCTTCCCCCTCAGATGGCAAACTATCTCACAATTAGGTGGTGGTTGTAGCAAGCATTGCCTCAGTAAAGGGTGATTTGGAGACAAATGATTAAAACGTAGGCTCTTCCTGTGCAGCCCCCAGCTTGTCTGTGCTCCCCAAGGTCAGACATTACTGTCTTTTTTTTTTTTTTTTTTTTTTGGCTCATTCTTTTAAAGTTTTTACAATTTGACATGAATTTGAACATGGTTTCTGTTCTTTAATGTGCACTGAAAGACTTGTGTCCTTTTCCATTGTGACCTTCTTTAGTTAAGACTGTCTCTTGCCTTCAGTTCATGCCAGTGTAGTTTGTCTCCTGCCTTCAGCTCATGCCAGTGTAGTCAGAAGTCTCATTTCATGTTGTCAGGCCAGATCTGCTACAGCTCAGCTTGAATGTGGAGTTTCCCTTATTCACCTCATGCTTTTTTCCTGTTTTTCTTATTTTTCTCCTCAGTCAATGGGGCTGGCGGGAGGAAGGGCACATCCCCTCCAGGGCAGCCCACCCTTGCACGTCTGGCCTGGGCCAGCCGGCACCTGACATCCATGCCCTTTTGGGTTTGGTGGTTTTACTTTTTTTGTTTTTTGTTTTTTGTGTGGCTGCTGCTCTTTGTCCCTGCCCATTTGTTTTGTCTCATCAGCTGCTTTGGGCCCTGGCCAGGAGCTAGCTGATCTGCCGGTCCAGGCCCTACAGCCCCTGCCCTGCGGAGACCCCTAGAGCGCTGGGCTGCCGTCCGCAGCATGCGCCCGCCATGCTGGAGAATAGTTTGCCATTTGAACTTCCATCCTCTTACTCCATGATTAAGTAATGTCTCCTCCCTTCATGTTGATTAAGCTGTTAAGTCATAGTCTTAATTTTAACATAGACGTACATGCTTAGTGACATATTAAGTGTTTCATAGTAAATATAGTAATAATATTAAGTAAGTTGTTTTCCTTTCTCTCTGTGAATTTTTGTGATTAACGATCTCTCTTTAGATTTCTCTTCTCCAGGTGCTAAATTATATCACACAGGTACAGGCCATCCTGCAGTCAGAGGAGGGAGCGGGCTTTGCTCCAGTGGGGTGTAAACGAAGTTTCAGTGTGTTTCTGTGCCGCTTCCTCAGTGGTGATGTCGCCTCTTGACACAGACGCATCCCTAGACGTCCCGCCCCAGGCTCCTTACCCACGAGTCACCGCCTCTTGTGCCCTAATGGACCTCGCGAGCCCTGTGGTTTCAGATACTCCTCCTGCACTCTGAGAAAATGTTACCTTGTAATATGCGTTTATCACCCGTGCTGTGTTTCACCATTGCCTCTGATCTTGTGAAGCCTCAGGACATGGGGATCCCGAGGCTGCTTTTAGATTCCCCAGGTCACTCACCCCCTCCCAGGCCACCTGCGGTCCTCACCCTGGGCCCAGGGCGGGGGGTGCAAGCAGGACAGGCTGGTGGGGAGAGAACTTTGGGCTTGGGCCTGCGTTCCCCTGTGGTGCACACCGTCCTCAGCCACCTGGCTTTGTAGGTCTCTGCGAGTCCCCATGAGCTTCCGCGAGCGCTAGGCAAGCAGAGGGTAGGAGCACCACCCAGAGAAGCAGCTGGTCAGCAGGTGTCCCAGAAACAGCTCTTTCCTACCTTACTCTCCAGAAGCTCCCACAAAGTCATCCCCGCACCCTGTCCTGTTGGTTTAAGACAGGGTCCCTGTCTCTGGGGTTCTGCGTGTATCTGCCAGATGGCAACCCCTGACCTCTGGCCCACTCAGTCCTGCTTCTATCTTTGCTCCTCTTCCCTTTCTCCTGCTCCCCACCCTCCCACCAGCTTTGTCTCCTCTCCAATTTTGCTGTCATGGTTCCGTTTCTTCTCTCACGCCACATGTAGATTCTGTGTGCATGCATGTGCAGAGAGAACAAGACCAAAGGCTCCTGCATCCCAGCTGTCCCTCCCTGCTAGTCTGTCACCTGACTTTCTGAGCTGCCTTCTCTCTGTTTCCATCCTTCCACCGCCATTTTGCCTGTGATCTTCCCAGGTGGTCTCCAGCACAGGCCTGCCCCTAGCTCCACGCCTCTGCCACAGAACACTGTCCCTGTGCCCCTTCCCCACGCCCATCTTCAGCCCCTTCTTGGCTTTGGCACTTCCCCTCACCCATCTTTTGTTCTTTGGGATCTCCTGGCAGCTGTCTGCCATGTGTCCTTTTGTGCTCAAAGCTGATGGGCCCCGGGAGCAAGGGCAATAGACTGAGGACCAGACACGCCACGTTAGCCGGGTGGTCGCGCTCACCCAGACCAACCAAACTTCGTTTATACTGCCACTTCCTTGCATTTGGAAAATGCTAAATTATTTTCTGTTTAAATTTTTCTTTGATGACATGGTGCCTCTTGCTCTTGCTGCTGACAGCAGAGTTGACCTGCTGGAACCCGCTGTGGCCTGTATCTTTGTGTATTTTATTACATAGATGTGTGCAGATAGATACCTGTATACATACGTATGTGACCTTGACAGGACTCCTTGGGCTTACCCAACGGTGTTGGATAAGCCTAGCGAGGCACTAACTGTGGTATAGACCGTACTGTTAACGCCTAGGACAATATATGGCTGCTGTCAGCACTAGCTGCAAAGCACATTGCAAGCCGAGGGGGAGAACCCTGGGTTTCAGCGAAGCAACAGTGCATCCACAGGACACCTGCAACTGAGGCGGAGTGCTCAGCTGCTCCCTGCCTTGTACTTGTCTTCCACAGAATGTTCTAGCACCAACAGGGCATACCCTGCCATGTTTCATGGCCCTCGCTGTTGGGCTGTTCAGGCTGCTGCTCCCTAAGGGGTGCCCTGGCTGTTCCAAAGTGTCCAATTGGAACCCCAGCTCGAGCTGGGCCGAGGCGTCCGGCGGGTCCCCCTGCCTCACTCATTTGCTGGATAGGCCTGCAGCCCCCTCCCTCACTTGCTTCGCTGAAGCCCTGGGTTGATCCTTCGGCCCGTCCCTAATACTGTTCATCATCCTGTTTTGTGTCACAACACCCTGCTACCTTGATTCACTCTTCGTCGTTGGCTAGGTTTTGGATTTATTACTTTCGAGGACGAACAATCAGTGGACCAGGCTGTCAACATGCATTTTCACGACATCATGGGCAAAAAAGTGTGTAGTTGTAGTTTTATTTTACCTTAAGACCAAACCAAGTCTCAGGCAACTGAGGGATGTCACTGGAAACAAAAATTCCTTCATAGAAGAGGTCCGGGTGAGAGGTGCCGGGACCCTCGACTGTGGGGTGGGACCTGGGCCTCTGGAGACTTGGGTGGTGGGCGGTGGGCCTCCAGTGACATTGCGGGTTGCCTCAGGCTTGGTTCCAGTGACCACTCCTTCAGATGTCTGAACTGTATTCCAATTGTTCATCCACCCCGCGATGGGCAGCCAACCTTTAAGAACAGGTTTCGTGTAAAACTGAAAGAAATGTAAACATCCTGAAGGATTGGTTGTTTTAATTGGGTCACTTACTGTGAAACTCCGGTACCAACCACATGCTCTCGATAGTACTTAACTCCATGCAGTCAAGTGACCTCTGGTTGTTTCATCTTCATACTGTGTTGCCACCATGGAGGTACTGTCAGAAAGTGGCCCATAACTACTCATTTGCCTGGGCCCTTCGAGCTTTTGGAGAACTTAACAGTAAAATGAGTAACTGGCAGAAATTCTGTCGTGTGGGGTTCCTTATAGTTAGCAAAGTCTGGGGCCCACGTTTTGGTAGGATCCCCGTTTGGGTCCTTATAAAGCCTGCTCAGCGCACCCCGGCGGCAGTCCCGTTGGTGTGTGTTCCCAGTTTCTCCTCATTCGGTTCAGCATGCCCAGCCCTTCTGATTGAGATACTGGAGGAAGCATGGCACTGGGGTCTGCCCAGGTAGCCTGCTCCCTGATGTTCAACAGGGCAGCCGTTCATACTTGCCAGGGGCTCAGGTTTCCCTACAGGCTTAATCCCATTTGAACCCAACTAAGTGGGAGACACATACCTCACTCCGAAACTCAATGAAGCTTTTAGTTTAAAATCATCATGAGGACTTCAAGGATACACACCAGTTAAGAACACAAGATCAGAGGAGTCCACATTCAATAGTTGAAGGTCCTGTGATGTTTAAAACTTGGAAGAAATGAGGTGCTGCTTCAGGCGCAGAAAGGTCTGCTAAGTGCACGATCTGTCCCTGCTCCAGGCTGCCAGCCACCTGCTGTGGGATGCAGGGTATCTGAGTCTGGACTGCTCAGAGCTGACACTAAGAGGGTTTCTCGTGCCGGCGGGAGTCTGGCTTCTGTCGCAGCACCTTCACTAATCCCCACCAGTTCTTCAGTGGGGATTTCCGACTAACAGGCTCCCGTCCCACTTTAATTAAAACCAGAATAGAGTGACTTTTGCGCTCCCATAGGAAGAGAGTAAAGGACCTTTTTTAATTACAGGGGCTGCTTTTCTTTGTAAGCAGGAGCCAAATTTCTTTAAGGAGAGTGTGTGAAGACCCTTTAGCTTCAGCTCTTTGACTCTCCCTTGGTTCTGCTGCCCAGTTGCCTTTAGCTAAGGGAACTTCATTCCCATCAGAGGAGTGGCCTTGAGGCATCAGGAAGGGAGGAAGGGTCTTTTGTGCCTCTGTTTTAAGGGAGCACTGACAGAATTCTGATACCTAATGGTTATTTAGCTCACCAGACTAAGACCCCAAGGATGACTCCATGTGGATCTGTTGTCCCGCTTATTAAAGTTTATCCAAAAAGAAAAAAATCCAGGATTCTCAAATGCTGAGACAACTCTGGAAGTGGGGCATCTTTTTGCCAATGAGCAGCATAAGTGGGGTAATCACCACTTCCTGCTATGCTGACCTCTCCCCTGGCTGTGGCTCCTGACATGTCCAAAGAGGAAGAGTCCTGGGCTGCTGACCCAACACAGTATGAAGATTGCTTACTGATCCAAATGTCCATTTTATTGCATGTTTGTTTACTTTTTGTTAGATGTAATGTAAGGCTCTTTATCATATCCATTCCCTCTGACATTATTTTGAGTTAATTGAGATTTTTTTAAGCGTTAGCCTGGGGAAGGTAAGTCTTTATCTTCCTTTAGACATTTTAAATTAAAAACCTAAGTAAACCAACTGTGTTTCTCAGGTATGAGCTGAAGGTGCAGGCAGGGTGGGTGGGCTCCGAAGAGATCCCCCACCACCGTGATGCGGCCAGGGGCGGGCTCCTGCCACTCAGTGCTCCCAGGGCTGTGATTATTGGAATGGCCCTGGTCTCTGTCCCGGGTTTATGAGGCTGTTGAAAGAGGACACTGCTCTTTTACCTTGACTGAGAGACCCTTGTCGTGCATAAAATGCTCAAGGGTCCCTGCTCTGCAGCACATAGGGCTTAGCATGTCACAGTCACATCTGTTGTACCTGAGAAACATTTTTTAAATATAATAATTAAAACAGAAAAAAAAACCTTTTTAAAGAAAAAGCTACTGGCCTAAATAAGGTATATAGTTAAGTATTTAGTTTTAAGTTATAATAAGATGCTAAGTGTAGTCATAAGTTACCTGAGGGTGTGTCTGAAGGGAAGGGGCCTGGGACCCGTGCGTTCCCCTGAACCAGACCTCGGTTTGTCTAGGTGGAGGTTAAACGGGCTGAGCCTCGCGACAGTAAAAGTCAAGTGCCTGGACAGCCAGGGGCCAGCCAGTGGGGGAGCCGCGTCATGCCCAGTGCCGCCAATGGCTGGGCAGGCCAGCCCCCACCTACGTGGCAGCAAGGATATGGCCCACAAGGTAAGATTCTTCCCAGGACAAGCTACTGCACCCACTTCTCCAGACTTAGCGCAGAGGTGGGGCTCCCTACTCAACTGGGCCCTGGGTTCCGCCTTATCACCAGGTCCCTCTCAAGAGTGGTGTGGTCCTCGGTGGTATGTTTGGGCCCTGGCCAAGTCCATGTTTGGGGTTTGGGCCAGCAGGGCTGCAGTGAGCATCCTTGCCCTTGCGGTCTGGGGTGGTTTACTTAGGTTCTTCCACAGACAGGTCAGGATAACCTGGTGGGTTTTGAGACTCTGATGGTGAGCAAGTGAGGTTTTCGCCTGGCTAGAAGGAGAGTCCTGCTTCTTTGGTTCTTTGGGTCTTTTCTGTTCCACAGGTTTTAGGCTGACATCAGCTGGGCTGTTGGGTCCTCTGTGTGGGGTCCAGAGAGCAGTTAAGGACAGCCTGGCAGGATGGTTGGAGAGGGGGGCCCTGGGATGGGATCTGGGAACCTCTATCCTTGTTGGAAACCCAAATAAGCAGCAGCGTCCAGAGAGGAGCAGATGGAGGCCAAGTGGGCCTGTCTGTACCCAGGGCATCCAACACCCCTGATTTTGCAGAGCTATCCACACAGTTCAAGGCTTTATTCCTGCTCTCTCCAGAGCTGTCGTTTTTAAAACCTGCATTTATTGCAAAATGAAACACCTCCAGTAAACTAATTCCAGACACTCATCCACCAGCAGGTGAAGGACCCATGCTTGGCCGGTAGTCAGGCCTGAGATGCCACACATGCACCTGAGTCTCTGATCTGTGGGCGTTCCCTCCATCCCTTTTGACGGTTCTGTTTAAGAGCCAGGGCCATTGACCCAGTGGCTTTTCTCTGAATCCTCCCCTGTGGAAGAGGACATGGACAGCAATACCTGGTGTTCTTGGGATCACAGGGCATGTCGAGAGGGGCTCCAGGAGAGTTCCACCAATGATGGCAATCATGCTATGAGAGTAGGAGGGCAGGGCGGTGCTTGGCATGCAGTCGGTGACATTGGCCTAACAACACCAATCCCCATCTTTGTTTTCTGGTTTAGGAATGTGGGTGCCAGCAGGACAGGCAATTGGTAAGTCTTTGTTCGGGAAACGGGGAGATGACGAAATCTGAAGTGCAGTGGGCCCCTGGCAGGCCTGGGTCTGGGCAGGTGGGGGTAGTGTGTGCCATGCTCTCCCTCACCCTGTATCCTGTGTTCCAGGTGGCTACGGACCGCCCCCTGCGGGAAGAGGAGCTCCCCCACCACCCCCGCCATTCACCTCTTACATTGTGTCTACCCCTCCTGGAGGGTTCCCTCCTCCACAGGGCTTCCCACAGGGCTACGGCGCCCCCCCACAATTCAGTAAGTCCTGGGGCCATGGGTGGTCTTTTCAGCACACCTTTTATAGACTGCCTAGAGCTCGCACTGGGGGTGCAGTCGGAAGCCTGTCTTGGTTCCTCTGCCTGGAGGAAAAGGATGGGCTGGCCTTGTGGACTCCATATTTGTTGGCTTCGGCCTCCTTATGGGCCAGCCGCATGAGTTGTAACAGCACGAAGACCTTGTTCTTCCTCATGGTCATGCCTCGAATGGGCCTCTAGACATAATCTCTGTGATTCATAATTGAGGGGCTTCAGGTCTTGATTCACTTTCCTCTGTGCTTTACTTTGTGGTTGAAGATCTGAGTGTCGAGCATCCAACTCACTGGGAAGGTTAGGGTTCTCCTCTGACCTCAGTACCCTCAGAACAAAAGGGCACAGCCTAGCCTGGCTGGAGCGGCTTGGTTGATTGTCATCCTGTGCACCGAAAGGCAGCTGGTTCGATTCCCGATTAGAGCACATACCTGGGTTAGGGATTTGATCCCTGGTTGGGTTGCATACAGAAGAAAACTGATCGATGTTTCTCACATCAATTCTCTCTCCCCCTCTCTAGGAGCTGGGTTCCATAGTAAAGAGGAACCCCTCACATAACTCAGATGGCCACATACCATTTCACCAACATAAAGGGTCCTACTGTCTTTTTACTAATAAGTCCTTGGGGTCCAGGTGTGTCATTCTTGGGGCAGTGTGGACCAGCCACATTGGTAGGCTCAGTGACTATAAGTGACCAGTGTCCGAGGACTGGGCAATTCAGTTCTGTGGCCTGGAGCAGGGCCTCATGATGGATGACTTTGCCTTGTGGCTCTTCAGAGAAAAGGTGTGTCTGCTTTAACAAGATAAGAGGTAGATAGAAACATTATCTGCAGCCTGAGGAAACATGGATTGGGTGTGTCTTTTGTCTTCTCAAAGCACATGGATTGGACTGTGTTGGACGGTTGATTTCTGTCCTTCTAATGAGCATTCCTGAGCAGTGAATTACCAGCCAGCACCTACCACAGGCACCTAGTTCCTGGGCCTGCTTCAGCTCCCGCTGTCCCAACTGCCCACAGTTTTCATGCTGGTCTCTTACCCTTCATCCTCAGGGCCTGGCCGCACAGGTGTTTCAGATGGAAATCCTGTGAAGGCTCCTGGTGTCTGGGCCGTGGGCAAGCATGGTGTTTGTTTTTCTGTCCTGTTTGTTTGCAGGTTTTGGCTATGGGCCTCCACCTCCACCGCCAGATCAGTTTGCGCCACCAGGGGTCCCCCCTCCACCTGCCACTCCTGGGGCAGCACCTCTGGCCTTCCCGCCGCCTCCCTCTCAGGCTGCCCCGGATATGAGCAAGCCCCCAACGGCACAGCCAGACTTTCCCTACAGTCAGTATGGTGAGTGGCCATGCCTCCCCCTGACTTCCTCCCTCACAGGCGGATTTCCCACCAGTGTTTTCTGGGTCGGGTGGTCTGAGGTGTGGGAGTTGTTGGAGAGTTCACGTGACCTAGGATCAAGCAGGCGTCAAGTGGGATTTTGGTTGCTTGGGTTTTTGCCAGGGCACTAATCGCAGAAAAGCATGGATTGCACAGCAGGTGATCCCAGGACTATGGGTTTGGAAAACAGGCTATAACTGGGCCCCTAGGAGGATGGTGCGAGGGCTGCAATTGCTGTTTGGCTGAGGATATCCCCTGCAGGCCTGTCCCTTCGGTGCCTCGGTTATCCGAGTGCAGAGCGCAGGCAAGAGTGTCAGCTGGGTGGTCTTGCTCTGGTCTGGGGCAGGTACTGGCTTTGGCATTGGCTTTGTGCTTCACTTGAGGGGCTAGTCTTGGAGTAGGTGCTTCTGAATTGGGTCTGCAAGGTGACAGCTGAGTGGGGGAACTCCTGTGAGGACAGGGTGTGGCCTTGGGTCTCTCCCCACACCGGGGTCAGTCCCCTGCCTGCCATGAGGGGCCAGGGCCTTCAGGTCTCCTGTGAGAGTTTCAGCCCCTGGTTTTCCATGTTATGGTGTGAACTGTGTGTCACCCAAGACCACAATATCTGCAAGTCGGTCCACTCTTACCCTCTAATGCAGTCCCGCCAGCTGACCAGATGCTCCCCAGCACCCCTGCATTGTATACTCTTGTTCCCTTCGGGGCCTTGCAGGGCTGTGGTCACTGAGTACATGGGTTCTCGACCCTGCCTGGAACAGGACGTGTTGGCGACAGACATGTGAGCGGCCCTGGGTGGGGGTGTACATGATCTCGAGTGTGTCCCCTCCCTACCACCCTGGGGTAGTCACCCTGGTCTCGTCTCTCGCCAGGCCTGGGTACCTATTCTCAAGACCCGGCGGGCTTCGGGCCCATACTTTGTTTACACTCTTATGGTCAGGCTGAGCAGTGATATGGCCTAGGTAGGTGGCGCCTCCTCATGCACGGTCCTCACCTGCCTGCACCCGGGCACCGGACGTTGCCTCCTCTGCTGTCCCGGGCGGGGTGGAACCACACTGCCCTCTGGGGCACGGCCCAGGAGCTCTGCCTCCGAGTGTGCCCCCAATTGGGAATCCGGGGGCCCTGGGATGGCCTTCATCCAAAGTGTGTGGTCCGGGTGGGCAGGGAGCGAGGACAGTGCTGCCCCTCATTCCAGAAGTGTCTTCATACCCACCAAGGCCAGTAGTGCAGGGTCAGGGTCCTTTTTAGAGAGGGACCTGCCCCACTCAGATGGGCTCTGCAGGTGCATCCAACTAGAGTCATTGAAGCCTAATGGTCCGCATGTAGTCCCTGCCCACTCCCATGTATGGAAGCCTCCAGGTTGGGTCAACTCTGGAGGGAGGACCGTCTGGGGCCTGAGGCGCATCTGGAGGGAGGCTAGGGCAGATTAGATGTTTCCTTAAATCCTGAAAGTCATGCCTGAGCTCACCCTGCATTGTACTCGAAAACAGACTTTCTAGGAACCCAAGGTCCGCCGAGCTGGGCCAGGTGATTGATATGTGTCTCCAAGCCCAAGGTTCTCTCCTGATCCTCAGCTCTGCCACCAGGGCTCCTGCCCTAAGTCTTTGGGGACAAGTGAGGGTCGGTCAGGATCAGACAGGACAGACCATGGGTCCACGAGGTCTCATAGACTCTTTTATTTCTGTGCGGAGACAGGGTCCTGCTAGGGTTTGAGGGTGGGCTTTTCTGGAGACACGTGCTCCTGGGGGCCCAGTGATGTCAGGTGGGAGCGGGACCCTGGGTCCTGTTGCTGGGACCAGCTCCCCCGGCCACTCATTGCACTCTTTCCCCGCAGGTTATGGACAGGACTTGGCCGGCTTTGGGCAGGGTTTCTCAGACCCCAGCCAGCAGCCCCCTTCCTATGGGGGCCCCTCAGTGCCAGGCTCCGGGGGCCCCCCTGCTGGTGGAAGTGGCTTCGGACGAGGTCAGAACCACAATGTTCAAGGATTCCACCCCTACCGACGCTAGCTAGCTGGTGCCACGCAGGCGGCTAGATGGCTGAGACCCAGGATTCGAAACTTGTGAACTCGTGACAATCACAAACTTGGCAGAAAAATCGCGATTCAACCTTGGGGGGAGGGGCAGACGTGAGGCTTTTGGAGGCGGCTGTGGGTGTCTGAACTGAAGTTTTTAAATATATTTCTTTCTCTAACCCATCAGCACAATAAAAAAAAAGTCACTGGTTCAACAACAGGGTTTTAAAAAGTCTTCAGCTTTAATTCAAAACTTCAGGTTTCTTTTTCCTTCTTTTTTTTTTTGAAATTATTTTCCTGAGCCTTTTGTTTTACCGTAGATTGTAAACTTTTATGTTAAAGAAAAAAATATACATTTACAAATTGTGAGATTTTTAAGAGAAATTTTCTACAATGTATACTGGCTTATTTTTTAATTTAAAACAGGGTTTCTGTCGGCACTGGTGGAAGTGAGGGGCATTTTTGGTCCCCGTACTCCTGGCTTTGAGGGTTGGGACTCGTTGGTCCAGAAACTCTGGAGCTTAAAAAAGCAGTCTACTGAGTGTGTTTCGTTTTTGTTTATTCCTTGCTTTTGTCGATTGATCTGCCTGGCGGTGTCTGCAAGTGCACCGTGGGGGCTGCACCCGCCTGGCTCGGCTGGCAACCACCCCGCGTCCAACTGCATCAAGGACCAGGAGGTCTTGTCAGCCTACTTCCCGCGCATGTGGCTTCAGGGCATCCCCACTGACCAGTTTGACCCTGGTTTGAATAAAGAGAAGTGCGTTTGGATTAGAACCCATGTTGTGTCATTTGTTCCCTCCCTGCTGGGGAAGAACCCCGCCCACAGGAGAACCTCCATCTACCCTGGCTCCTCCGTGGTCTTGCAATGACTTGAGGCCTGCTTCAGGGCGGGGCCTGGCCCCAACCTTGGTGGGTCTAGGAGTCTTTGGGTTCTGGCAGATGTGGGTTTTAGGATGTTTAGGCAGGGGCCCGGTGAGAGCTGCAGTGCCAGTGTGAGGTTCTGGAATTCATAGCCACTTGCTGGGTGCCAAGGAAAAGGCATACAGACAGATGTGGCTGGGGATTGGCCAGACCTCCCTAGTCCCTCTGGGAGTGATACCTGGACTGTGCCCTTGGGAAGGACACTCAGCCTTTGCACAAATTGGGCTGTTGACATGGGTGATGTGGGCATTGGGGCATTCAGTCAGGGCCCTGGGATGAAGCATGCTGGCTGGGACACTTATTAGGGCCCAAGAGGCAGGGCTGGGCCAGGGAGTAGGGTAGCTTGCTCCCAGCCCTTGGGCCAAGTCCACATGGATCCTAGAGATGAGTGGGAGAGTGGGTAGGAGGCTAAGGGGAGCTGAGAGCCCTGGGGCCAGGAAGTTGGAATGGGATCTGACATCCCACAAGGGCTACCCCCTCCTATTGGACACATAGAGGCCTGGCCTGCAAAGTCCTTCCAGCCTCCGATATTTTGGACTACATATTTTTGACTGTCCCTCATCCCAGATGCCCAGGACTTTGACATTCAATGAAGCCCCTATTTGCAACCCTGAGAAGAGAGGTGAGTCAGAGCTTGCAGGCTGGACTCCCTTGGCTGAGGCTGGTCTGGCCTCTTGGAGAGGTGGGACGGTGGGGACAGGTCCTGGGTCCCAGGAGTCTGGCCCCTGGGAAAGAGCTGTGACCAATTGTTCTGGGTGTGTGGCTCTCCTGTGGCCACTGACCACAAACTGGCATAAAACAACAATGTTTATTCTTTCACAGTTCTAGAGATCAGGAGTCTGACATGGTCTCAAGGTGTGTCATTGGGGGCCATTATTTTGTCATTCTAAAGATCACAATCAAGATTTTAAAATATAAAAAACAGAGTCATCCAAAATGGTTTGATGCCTCCAATGTGCCAGGCTTGAGATAAACTAATTAACAGAACAGCCATAACCCTCCCCCACACAGTTGAGTGGCTCAGCCCAGGAACCTTCACTGTGATCTCCAAAACCCCTCTGGGTGGTAGCCTTCCCTGTTCCCTCTGGAGCTGCTGCCACCAAGGTTTACAGAAGCAGCAGGAAGGAGCAGGATCACACCATGGTCATCACAGCTAATAAACTTTCCCTCCTTTTATTAGTGAAATTAATTGGCAAAATAATTTTTTTAATTTTAGGTCTCTGGCGAAGGGCATTGTGCAAACAGGGATTTCCAGCCAGTAGGGTGCTCTCAGGAGCCCGTGTCACACCCTACAGAACACATCCTGTGGCCCCAAATGATGTATTCCCTTGGGGACAGGAAGGGACACCTCTCCTTGGGGTGGAGTTTCATTGGCTCTTCTCCCAGGATTGTGGGAATGGCTGAGGAGATTCTCAGCTTCCTTGGAGACTTTCCTTTCCTCCAGGCCAGCCCAGCTCCCCACAGAGCCACTGGTGTCAGCCAAGCCCTACCCAACAAGCTAGAGTGGAGGCCAGGAGGGGATGGGAGGCTCTGCTTCTCTTGCGTTAGTAGCACCCAGGTCATCCCAAACCCCAGGACCTTTGCACACCTGCTCCCTCTTCCAGGAAGGCACCCTCTCAGCGGGGCTGGAAGCCAATTCACATTTATGTTACTGATATGCTTGGGCTGTCCTCAGCCATTTCACTGTGTTTTCTGTTATGTGTCTTTTTTGTCTTTTATGCCTCCTGGTGTTTTGTTTTGATTTGTTTTGTTTTCAGCCAAAATACTAGAGTATTTTCTAGTGTAGCATTTTAGTCTTTTTAATGACTTTTTTCATTATATATATATACATATGTTATTTTGTGTGTGTGTGTTCTTTTTTGTGTGTGTGTGAGCACAAACTGAGCTTTATTTCATTGCAAGTGATGTTACCTATGTACACATTTTTTTCTCTTTCAAGTTAACTGCTGAAATTGCCCTTAAAGAGACCACACTGTAAAATGTGTTTAATTACTAATTTATTAAATTTTCCTGTCAATTGACACATTCTGTATGGAGCCTTTCAAGGATGTTTTGAGAGTTTATTTACAATCACTGAAAGCAGGTGGTTCTGTAAAACTTACAGGCAATTGTAGACTCCTTAAACTCACAACATATATATATTTCAACATTTAAACAGAAGCCCATTTTCTTCCAAAGTAATTTTCTCCCACTTTCTCATAAAAATATAAGAAAGACCACTGAACCGTCAAGAAAGGAAAAACACCTTTTGGGTGAAGTGGGCAGCGTGTTGTATTGCTTTGCTTC
>NW_005358901.1:1613199-1615628 GCF_000412655.1 Myotis brandtii | reverse complement strand
ATATGAAAGACAACATTCATAGTTTTAAAAACTAATATTATATTGAACCCAAATCAAGGTTTCTTTACAAATGATGTATTTTTCCAAAAAGTTTAAAAGACATCACAGAATAATCTGATGTGAAAGTAAATACTCTTACCACAGCAGAGTAATTTAAGAAATATTGTGCAGTATGTTAACACACCATATTTATGTAGTACATTGTTGTATATGTGTGTGTTTTTCTACACACGTTTCTGTTTATTATGGCAAAGGTGAAAACGCCACCTCCACAACAGCAACCAGTAAAATTTATCCCAAAAATAACTGTGTACAAAACAGATCTGTTTCAGAAAAAAAAAGGGAAAGAAAAATCTTTATATGAGTTTTAAATCCTATTTCAAAACAGCAGAAACAACTCCATCATTGGCCACAGGGCCCAGCTGACCCGCCCCGGGAGGCAGGGCGAGACCAAGACAACGCCTAGGCCTAGCCCCGCGCACCGAGCCGCCGGGGCTGTAACTCGTGTCCATCCTCGCGTGGTCAGCGTCCAGCTGGGCGTCCGACTCCTCCGCGGAGATCTGCTTTCAGCTCCGGCCAGTGCCCCAGCTTCCTCCCCAGGCTCCTCTCCGAAGCCTCCAGATCCTCGGTTTCTAGTCGCCCGCCGTGTTGACACTGTGCCGGCCTGCGCTGCGTGCTGGGATGTGACGAGCTGGACGTTCATGGGGCGGCCATCCAAAGGGCCGTTGTACTGTTTCATAGCTTTCAGGGCGTCCGCCGGCCTTCTTCACAGTCCCAGATCCATCAAAGAGTTCCTGGGTGTCAGCGTCGGACACTCCGAAATAAAGGTTGGACACCCGCGGTTTCCCACCCGTCTCCAAGCCGGCGCCACCGCCAAAGCCGCTGTCAAAAAGGTCCTGTTGCCACTTGTCGGGAAGTTGTTTCGGCCGGTTGTAGGGCACCGGCTGGTTCCTGCCTCCGCCAGTTCGCCCGGTTCCGGTTCCGGATGGGCCTGCGACCCAGCTCACTCGTGCAGCGCCTGCACTTCGCTACCACGGCCTCCCTGGGAGCCGGCCCCGCCGCGGCCTCTGGCTCCGGTTTAGCTTAATGATGTCGTCCGGAGACATGTCCATTTTGTCGGCCAAGGCGGGCGCGGAGTTCGCCGTGTTTTTGTTTTTTAAAATATATTTTTATTGATTTCTGAGAGGAAGGTGGGGGAAAGAGAAACATCAATGATGAGAATCATTGATCGGCTGCCTCCTGCAGGCCCCACACTGGGGATTGAGCCTGCTCAGGAATCAAACCGTGACCTGGTTCAGAGGTCAATGCTCAACCACTGAACCACGCTGGCTGGGCTGGTTGCTTTTGTATTGTAGCAAAATGCACATAAAACTTGCCATTTTTAATCATTTTTCAGTGCACAACTCAGTGGCATTAAGTACCTTCACATTGTTATGCATCCATTCCCACCATCTCCAGGACTTTCTCATTTTCCAAAACTGAAACTCTGTGCACCTTAAGCACTAACTCCTTGCCCTGGCTGATGTGGCTTAGTTAGTTGGAGCATTGTCCTGTGCACCAAAGGGTCAAGGGTTTGATTCCCGGTCAGGGCATTGTGGGTTCAAGGTCGGGGAGCATACGGGAGGCCACTAATAAATGTTTCTCACATCAATACTTTTTTCTGTCCCTCCCTCTCTAAAACCAATGAAAAACATATCCTCGGATGAGGATTAAAAAACAAAACAAAACACTAATTCTTCCCCACCCTCCCCCAGCCCTGGCTCCCACCATTCTGCTTTTTCTTTTTCTTCTTTCTTTCTTTTTTTTTTTTTTTGTTAATCTTAACCCAAGGATATTTTTCCATTGATTTTAGAGAAGTGGAAAGGAGAGGGAAAGACTGAGAGAAACATTGATGTGAGAGAGACACATTGATTGGTTGCCTCCTGCATACACCCGGACCAGAGCCCAGGGACCTGCAACCAAGGTCTATGCCCTTGACCAGAATCAAACCAGGGACCATTCAGTCCGCAGGCCGACACTCTATCCACTGAGCAAAGCCGGCCAGGGTTGCTTTCTTTTTTTTTCCTTCAGTTTTTTTTTTTTTAATTTCAAGAAAAACAATCTTAAATATAATGTTACATGCAATAAACACCAATTCAAGAAAAATGATCTTACATATAATAGTTTTACCTACAATAAGCATTAATATTGCAAGAATAGCCCTAACCGGTTTGGCTCAGTGGATAGGGTGTCAGCCTACGGACTGAAGGGTCCCAGGTTCGATTCCGGGGAAGGGCATGTACCTTGGTTTCGGGCACACCCCCAGTAGGGGGTGTTCAGGAGGCAGCTGATTGATGTTTCTCTCTCATTGATATTTCTAACTCTCTATCCCTCTCCCATCCTCTCTGTAAAAAATCAATAAAATATATTTTAAAAAATAAATAAATAAA
>NW_005358901.1:1611988-1613153 GCF_000412655.1 Myotis brandtii | reverse complement strand
TATAATATCACAAAAGTTGTAGGAAATATTAAAAATCTGCAAATAGCAGGATTACTTCTATTATATTCTAGTATATATTATTTTCCCCCCTCTGGCTCTATTTTTGTTCATCAGTTTATGTTGTTCATTATATTCCACAAATGAGTGAGATCATATGATATTTATCTTTCTCCAGCTGGCTTATTTCACTTAGCATGATGCTTTTAAAGTCTATTTTGTTGGATATGAGTAGTATTGCTACTCCAGCTTTTTTTTTTTCTTTTCCATTTGCTTGGAAAATTTTTTTCATCCCTTCACTTTCATCCTTTGTGTGTCTTTTGTTTTGAGGTGGGTCTCTTGTAGACAGCATGTAGTTGGGTCATGTTTTTACATCCATTCAGCTACCCCACACCTTTTGATTGGAGCATTTAATCCATTTACATTTAGGGTTATTATTGAGAGTTACTTATAGCCATTTTAATTCTGTATGGGTAGGTTTCTCTCTGTTTCTTCTTCTCAGCAATCCCTTACAGCAATCCCTTTAGCATTTCTTGTAATGCTGGCTTGATGGTGATTAACTCCTTTAGCCTTTTTTTGTCTGGGAAGTTCTTTATTTGACCATCTATTTTGAATGATAGCCTTGCTGGATATAGTAATCTTGGTCTCAGATCCTTGCTTTCCTTTACCTTGAGTACTTCATGCCATTCCCTTCTGGCCTGTAGAGTTTCTGATGAGAAATCAGGTGTCAAGAGAGTTAGAAACATCAATGAGAGAGAAACATCGATCAGCTGCCTCCTGCACACCCCCTACTGGGGATGTGCCCACAACCAAGGTACATGCTCTTGACCGGAATCGAACCAGGGACCCCTCAATCCACAGGCCAACGTTCTAGCCACTGAGCCAAACCAGTTACGGCTGTCTTTAATTTTTGACATTTTAATTATGATGTGTCTGGGCATGGGTCTGTTTGGGTTCTTCTTGTTTGGAGTTCTCTGTGCCTTCTGAACTTGTGTGACTTTTTTCCTTTTCCAGGTAGGGAAGTTTTCTACCATTATTTCTTCAAACACCTTCTCTATTCCTTTCTCCCTTTCTGTCTCATCTGGCACACCTACTATTCTAATATTGTTACGTTTCACATTGTCCCACAGCTCCCTTAAGCTGTCCTCCTGTTTTTTAATTGTTTTTT
>NW_005358901.1:1604963-1611761 GCF_000412655.1 Myotis brandtii | reverse complement strand
CATTCTTTATCTCAGACTGTTCTTTTTTCATAGTTACTATATCTTTTTTCATACTGTTGAGCATTTTTAACATCATTACTCTGAACTCTTGTTTCAGATAAATTTCTTATCTCTGCTTAATTTATCTCTTCTGGAGAATTCACTAGTTCTTTCATTTGGGGGTTGTTTCTTTGTTTCCTCATGTTGGTTGTCTGTTTGGGTTGGTGACTGTGTTTTATGTAGATCCTCTATACCAGCAGTCGCCAACCTTTCGTACCTCACAGACCAGCAGTGGTCCCGGACCACCAGTTAGCAACCGCTGCTCTATACCTCTCAATCTCTAGTGCAGGACAGTGTTAAAGGCTGTTTCTGACTAATTGGATCAGGCAAAGATTCAAAGCCTCCAGCTCAACTTCTCCCTCTGACCAATCCTGCCTCCTTCCCTTCCTCCAGTGTGGTTCCCAAGGGCATTCTCTAATAAACATCCTGCACAGTAAGTCCCACTGTGGAGTATGTTTCTCTCAGAGTTAGGAGAACCCAACCTGTGACGTGCCCCCAAAGACACTGCACTTCACAGTGACTCCGAGGCCACACCTCCCAGGCAGCCTAAGGGCATTTTCTGAGAGTGTAGACCAGTGGTTTTCAACCTTCCTAATGCCTCGACCCTTTAATACAGTTCCTCATTTTGTGGTGACCCCCAACCATAAAATTATTTTTGTTGCTACTTCATAACTGTAATTTTGCTACTGTTATGAATCGTAATGTAAATATCTGATATGCAGGATGTATTTTCATTGTTACAAATTGAACATAATTAAAGCATAGTGATTAATCACAAAAACAATATGTAATTATATATGTGTTTTCCGATGGTCTTAGGCGACCCCTGTGAAAGGGTCGTTCGACCCCAAAGGGGTCGCGACCCACAGGTTGAGAACCGCTGGACTAACAGGATTCCAACTTGAATTGCCCCCAGCCAGGCAATGGCCCTCAGGTGTGAGGAGAGTTTTTTCAACAGGGTGGGGCAGTTGCTTCTGTCTGGAGGCTAATTGTTACTTTTAATCTCTTAAGTGGCCTCTATCTCCCAAGTCCCCAGTCTGGGTTCTGCTCTCACAGCTCCAGCCCACTTCACCCTCCCTCTGCCAGAGCACAAGGTGGGTGGCTCCACAGGGAATTTTTTTTTTAATATATTTTATTGATTTTTTACAGAGAGGAAGGGAGAGGGATAGAGAGTTAGAAACATCGATGAAAGAGAAACATCAATCAGCTGCCTCCTGCATATCCCCCACTGGGGATGTGCCCGAAACCGAGGTACATGCCCTTGACCGGAATCGAACCCAGGACCCTTGAGTCCGCAGGCCGACGCTCTATCCACTGAGCCAAACTGGTCAGGGCTACAGGGAATTTTTTTGTGTTGGCCCTTCAAGAGGGTGCCCGAACTTTCATCTGCCACTCCCTGGTAGATAGCACCCCACTGCTTTTCACAGTTAGATGTTATGTGGGTACCCTCCTCAGTTTGGTGCTCTCTGCTGGGGAGCCCAGCTTCGGGATTAGATCTCAGAGTTCTCAGTGGCACCACCACCCCCCTGCCCCCAGCTGAGATATCTCTCCGGGACTTCAGTTGCCATCTGTGGGTGCCTAGCCAGCCCTTTAGCGCCTCCTACCATCCTACCAGTCTCTATGTGGTCTCCACCTTCAGTCCTTGGGTAACAGGGTTCTCTCCTGTGAGTTTTCCATTGATTATTCAGGAAGCCTTTCCATATTTCAGTTATAATTCCAGCTTGTTCCTGGGAGCATGTCCATGCAGCATCCTCCTACTCTGCCACCATTTTTTTCAAGGTTGCTTTCTTTTTCTATAAATTTTACTCCTTTAATGACCTCCTATGAGTGGAATCACACATATTTGTCCTTTTGTGTCTGGCTTATCTCACTGAGCATAATGTTCATCCACATTGTAGCAGCTGTAAATTTCCTTCATTTTAAAGGCTGAATATAAAAAATATAAATAAATAAAGGCTGAATAGTATTCCAGTGTGTAGATGCACCACATTTTGCTTATCCACTCATCTTTCCATGGACACTTGGGTTGTTTTCACCTCTTGACCACTGTGAATCATGCTGTTCTAAACATGGGTGTGCAAATCTGGTTAAATCATTGCTTTCAGTTCTTCGGAGTATACACCCTGAAGTGAGATTGCTGGGTCCTATGGTACCATATACATCTTAATATACAAGAATCACCTTCAGATGGACACTAATTACCTGGCCTAGTAGCTCAGTTGGTAAGAGTGTCAATACGCCAAGGTTGTGGATTTAATCCCCAGTCAGGGCATACACAGGAATCAACCAATGAATGCATAAGTGAGTGGAACAACAAATCAGTGTTTCTCCCTTTCTCTCTCTCTAATCTATGAAAAAACAACAGTATTCCTATTTAGCCTAGTCCCTTGTTCCTTTTTTTGCTATTACTGTTATACTTATTATATCAATTTATGTTACAAACCTAGCAGTGCATTGTTATATAGTTGTTACTTATATAATTTTGTCAATTAAAGGCTGACTGGTTCTTATCAGGGATGCCTTTTTCTGACCATGTTAGAAGCCGTTGTCCCACCCCTCCTGGATTTTCCTCCTGGCTCTGGTCTGTATTAATGTGTCCCTTATGGGGACTACCTCCCATTCTGCAACAACAGCTCGGTTATCAGAGAAATTGGGGTGTCCTCTTCCCTTCTGGATGCTGGAGGTGGGGTCCTTATGATATCTCAAGAAAAAGAATTTTCTGAAACTTGCACAGGAGGATGAGTGATTTTTATTTGTGTGGAATTACATCCATGGGTTTCCAAAGTCCCATTCCAGTCATTGAAGAAGTGTAGCTGGAGTTTCAGTAGAGCTAGAAGTAAAGCCAGCGTCCAGAATTGTTGCTCCATGTTGCAGTCAGATCCAGTTCAGCATGAGGCTAGTTGCAGTTAATGAATCATTGTTGGGGTCCACATGTTGGTGACATGCTCCAGGAGAGCACATCGGGAGCAATAAGAGTCCCAAGAGCATAGGAGGAACCAAGAGCACAGAGCACAAGAGTGAACTCCTTTGTTTAGGAAATTAAGTATCCCAAATTTCATGCCCTTGCATTGGCCACGCCCATTCTGACCAATGACCTGTTCCCAGGTATAACTGACAGGTACCTTCCCCACGTCACCCCAACTTTACTGGGCATGCATCTATTCTCCCTGTCCAGTCCCTTCCCAGAGATCTGCAGGGAACAGACCGGTGGCTCCCTGGGGAGTATAAAGCTTTAGTTTCCTGGTGAAGTTGCCCAAATGACATGCCTATAATATTTGGCCTTCCCTTTACTCCTTTCCTGTTATTAATAACTAGCTAATTACAACAGTATCAGCTCCATGATGGAATTCTGGACTAAAACCAGACAGCACCGACCGCAAACAGCAGGTGCTCCATTAACACTTGTTAGTTGGGTTCCATTAATGGAGATTACAGAGCACAAATATGAGGCTTGAAAGGAGCAGTGACTTTCAGGAAGTTGCCCAAACTCTAGGCGGCTGGCCCCAACCTGGGGTGGATTCCAAGTCCTTAACAAAAGCTTTTGCTCCCCTAGCTGGTTTGGCTCTGTGGATAGAGCATCGACCTGGGGACTGAAGGGTTCTGGGTTCCATTCCGGTCAAGGGCACATGCCCCGGTTTTGGGCTCGATCCCCAGTAGGGGGCGTGCAGGAGGCAACCGATCAGTGATTCTCATCATTGATGTTTCTCTATCTCTCCTTTCCTCTCTGAAATCAGTAAAAATATATATTTTTTTTAAAAAGCATTTTCTTAAAAAAAACACCTTTTGCCCTCATAGTCTGCGCTCTACCCTCCGGACAGCAGAGGGCGCACATCCTCCTCCAGGAGCTGAAGCGCTTGCGCACGCAGCGTCAAGGGGCGGGGCCATGGGCGAACTGGAAATAATTGCGCAGACGCCGAGTGGGTTGGCCTTTCCGAGGAACCGACAAGATGGTAAGTGTTGGGAGTTTGTTCGTTTGTGTGGGCCTATCCGGCGCCATCCTGGCTCTGGCTGCTCCTTGGAGGCCGGGGTCAGGCCGTGCAGCTGAGACACGTTCCTCCAGACCTTCTGAGCCGCCGGATGTGGGGGCGCAGTCCTTGTGGGTGTCGTGACCACCCGGGGCGGGAGAGGCCTGTATATGCCCTCCTGTCTCAGCCAAATCCCCGTAGCCCCCCGCGCCCTCGGACGGGCTCGAGGTGGTGTGTCCCCACGGACTTTTCTACCGGAGCTGCCGCGCGTTTTTCAGCACGACCTTTGCGCCTGGTGACCCGCTGTAGCCGTGGGGGTGGGAGATGGGTCTCGAGCTCCCGCTTACCCTTGTCTCGGGCCCGCGCAGGCGGAAGTGGAGCAGAAGAAGAAGCGGACCTTCCGAAAGTTCACCTACCGCGGCGTGGATCTCGATCAACTGCTTGACATGTCTTAGTAAGTGTCGGCCGCATCAGGGGAGGGATGGCGGCGGGAGGGGGTCCCAGGGGGCTAGGAGCTGCAGCCTGACTTGCTGACGCGGCCTTAGGTCGGTGTACTGTAGACGGATGGGTTGCGGTTCTGAGGTTTGACATTAATAGAGTGTTAACGTGCCCTGTTTGACATCTTTCATTCACTTGATAACGCAAATATCTGTAGTTCACAAGCCTTGTAAGGTCAGGCATCAGGCCCGGGTTTGGCTCCTGGGTGGGAGTCTGCAACCCCAGGTCTAAGATTTGGTTAAAGCTGGAAGATTCTAAGTGGTCTGACTTGTGCTTCTTAAAACTCTTGCCCCCAGGGTCAGGGTGGGTTTGTGTCTGAGTCTCCAGACTGGAGCGAGGGAGGCTTGCTGACAGCCAGGGACCCTGCGTCTCCTGAAGGTGTGCCTGGGTCTGGGCGTGGAGGATCCAGTTTCCGAGAATTTCTCAGGCTCCGCTCCTCTCCTGGGTTCTTGAGGCCTCTAGGAGCACAGCCTTTAGTCCACAAAGTTCCGGCTGCACCACCTCACCTGAGCAGCCTGTCCTCATTTCTAGACAGTGCTGTGAAGGTTGTCCATTTTGCAGGATTCCTCTTGACCGTTTGGGCTGTGAACATTGCTTTGGGGCACTACAGGGAACATTAGTGTTGGTGGGTGAAGGGTGGGGTATCCACCAGGGCTTAGGCCACACATTCTGTCCTGCCTGCCCCCCAGTGAGCAGTTGATGCAGCTGTACAGTGCCCGGCAGCGGCGGCGGCTCAACCGGGGCCTGCGAAGGAAGCAGCACTCGCTTCTGAAGCGCCTGCGCAAGGCCAAAAAGGAGGCGCCGCCCATGGAGAAGCCAGAGGTGGTGAAGACACACCTGCGGGACATGATCATCCTGCCGGAGATGGTGGGCAGCATGGTGGGCGTATACAATGGCAAGACCTTCAATCAGGTGGAAATCAAGGTGTGTGGTGGGACTGCGTTGCCTGGGTGGGTGTGGGCCTGTCCTCCCATGGTCACTTAACAGGTCCATTCTTTGCCTTCCACAGCCTGAGATGATTGGCCACTACCTGGGTGAGTTCTCCATCACCTACAAGCCAGTGAAGCACGGCAGGCCTGGCATTGGAGCCACCCACTCCTCCCGCTTCATCCCTCTCAAGTAGTTAATAAAAAGCAGACTTACCTCATCAGAGTGCAACCCATTCTTCCAAGTGTCTGGGGCTCTGGGCAGTTTGTCAATCATCCAGCAGAGGGGGTTGGGCCTGGGCACAGTACTTGGAAGCTCAGGTCCAGCAAGACTTGTGTAGTGTTTGCCAGAATGTTGGATAGTGAGGGTTCCTGGGTTTCCTGCTGTAAACACAGTGACAGCCACACGGATAGTGAGTGGGTTGGGGGCTCCTGTGTCATGTCTGGGAATGTTCAGGGTCCTATGCTATCTTCCCTGTGCCCCTCCCCCTTGATCCTCCCAACCCAGATCTGCAGTTTTGGCTACCTGGCATCTCTTAAGTACCCAAAGAAGTGGCCATTGCTGGACTGAATGTAGCGTCCCTCAGGTCCCCATCCCCTTCATAGGCCCCTCCCATGTCCTCCAGTCAAGGGGTGGGTGCCTACTTTTTAAAAAAATATCTCTTGATTTCAGAGAGGAAGAGAGAGCCATTGATCGGCTGCCCCCTGCACACCCCACACTGGGGATCAACTGTGATCTGGTTCATAGGTTGACCATCAACCACTGAGCCACACCAGTTGAGCTAGGTTCCTATTTCAAGCACATGAACAGCAAGAGCCTTCTAATGACTTGAGCCTTCCCCCCCCCACCCCCCCGCCCCCCCAATTTATACACCTGCCCATTTTTTCTCAGTGCTCTTCACCCTCACCATGCTGCCTGTATCCCTCTTTTGGGACATGATTCTTTTTTAAATTTTTTTTTTAATTGATTTTAGAGAGGGAGAGAGAAAAACATCAATGATGAAATAGAATCATTGATTGGCTGCCTCCTGCATGCCCCCTTCTAGGGATTGAGCCCGCAACTCAGACATGTATGTGCCCTTGACGGTAATTGAACCTGGGACCTTTCAATCTGCAGGCAGACGCTCTATTCACTGAACCAAACCAGGTGGACATGATGTTTCTGACTGGCATCTGAAAGCCTTGCACAATGACCCCAGGACCCACAGCCTTGAGCCATGGGCCTTGGGTTAAACCTTCCCACAGACCAGGGTGTCTATCACCACCTCCATAGGGTATGATGCAGAAGGGTCCTAAACGCACTCGCTAAAGCAACCTGGTTGGATTAATTTCTTTTACGAGGGGGAGACATACAGATGAAGCAGGAAAGG
>NW_005358901.1:1599172-1604945 GCF_000412655.1 Myotis brandtii | reverse complement strand
TACATCTATCTCTTCCAGATTTTTCAGTGTTTTGCACTCTACCTAGAAGTGGGATTGTTGGGTCAAGTGGTGATTCCATGTTTAATTCTTTGAGGAACAGCCATCCTTTTTTCCATAGCACCTTCCCTACCAGTTGTTCATACGCTTCCAATTTCTCCACATCTTCATCAGAACTTGTTACTGTTGTGTGTGTGTGTGGGGGGGGGGGGTTGCTGTTTTTGTTTTGTGGTAGTAGCCTCAGGTGTGAAGTGGCAGACCTTTTTATTTGATTTTAGAGGAAGGGAGAAGTGAAAAGGAAGGAGGACCTATGTAATACCTTCAACAGTAAAGATTTAAAAAAAGATTTATTTTGCTCTTCCACCCATTTATGAATTCATTGATTGATTCTTATATGTTCTCTGACCAAAGATCTAACCCACAATCTTACCGCTCCAACCAAGTGGGCCACCCAGTCGGGGTCCTAACATTTTGTCACAGAGAAAGCAGAACCCTGTACCTGCTTCAACCATGATCAACTCCTGGCCTATCTTGCTGCATCTCTATTCCTCCCTTGAATTATTTTTAAACATTTTCAAATGTGGAGAAGAGTTGAAGGATTTTATGGTAAAAACTCAATTTAGTTTCTTTGAGCAATATTTTTTACTGTATTACATATTTGGAAATCCATTCTTTCCTCTATGTAGCCATCAATCTGTGTGGCTGCATTTAAAAATAATGTAAAATGTAAGGTTTGGGAGATGAGATAAACCAAAGAACATATATGCATAGCCCATGGACACAGACAATAGGGTAGGGAAGAACGGGGGTAGGGGGGGTTGGGTAGAGGCTGGGAGGAAGGGGAGGAAAATGGGAGATACCTATAATACTATCAACAATAAAAAATATATTTAGAAATAAAATATAATGTGGCCCTAGCCCACTGTGGCTCAGTTGGTTGAGTGTTGTCCCGTGAACTGAAAGGTCTGGTTCGATTCCTGGTCAGGGCACATGCGCAGGTTGCATGTTCAGTCCCAGTTGGGGTGTGTAAGGGGAGGGGTGGGGACAACCAATCAGTGCTCTCACATTGATGTTTCTACCTCTCCTCTCTCTAAAGTCAATAAAAATAATTTTAAAAATAAAATAAAAATGATGTGCCCCTGGCCCTGTAGCTCACTTGGTTAGAGTGTCATCCTGATATGCATGGTCAGGGCACATACAAGAGTAAACCAATGAGTGCATAAATATGTGAAACAAAGCAATGTTTCTCCCTCTCTAAAATCAATAAGTGAAAACTTAAAAAACATTAGGGGCTTAGGGCTTAGGGGCTCTATCAGGTCACTTTCTCCCAAATACATTACTCCAGAAATATTTTAAAGCAAAATGCTAAACATTCATCCATAAACACATGTGTGTCGCTAAGCCAATGATTGCCAGCCATGGGTGATCCTGGGCTGTGTGGGGACATCTGTGATTGTCACGACTGGGGTGCTCTTTACATTGAGTGGCAGGCAGGGAGGCTGCTCCATATCCCACAGTGCCTAGGCCTCCCACAGTGGATGACCCAGCCCAGATGTCCACAGTGCAGGAAGGAGGGGGTACAGCATGGTCTAGGGCAGTGGTCGCCAACCTTTCGAACCTCACGGACTACCAGTGGTCCACGGACCACCGGTTGGTGACACTGGTCTAGAGTGAAGAACAGGTGACTGTCACTGTGTGTCTGGACATCCCCACCCTATTGGTAACAATCCACATGTCACTGCTCTGAGTGACCATGTGTGGATCTGAAACCAGGAAGCCTTGGCCATGGTCCCGCCACCTGTCCCTTGGTGGCCACAGATGTCCACACAGACCTGGAGCACATCCTAAGATGCAACCGTAGCTGAATTCCCTGAGGGAGCTGATCTCTTTGGAAAGATCCCTCGGGCTCCTGAGGGGGCCCACTTGTCAGGGCAGGGTCTGAGCTGGACCTGTAGTCAGGAACTCGACATTCATGCGATCCACTGAGTGGGAGCAGATTCAGGATGGGGGCAGCCGGCCTGGGAGAGTGACCAGGATAGTTGGCTTCCTCTGTCTTCAGTGGTGAAGGGAGTCTTTGGGGACATCTGTGATCAATGCTGGGAAAGCAAAAGGGCTTTGCAGGGGTTAGTGGGTCTGGGGACTGGCTGGACATGGGTGTCTGTGTGGATCCCTCCACTTATAATCTGAAGACTCCCACTCATAACCTGGGGCCCACACCTGTAACCCAGGATCCTTAGCAAAACCTGCAGGTTGGTGAGGATGGAGAATGCGGGACAAGATTTTTCTCAAGGCTATCACAAGTATTTATACTCCTGCCTTGCCCTATGATTATTCCCATTTGTCATAGTTTACCTTCCCAGAGGTCAGGCTGCTTCTTTTAACCCAAAGTATTTTTTAAAATATTTTTTTTATTGATTTCAGAGAGGAAGGGAGAGGGAAAGAGAGAGACACAAACATCAATGAGAGAGAATCATTGACCAACTGCCTCCTGCATGCACCCTATTGAGGATAGAGCCAGTAACCCAGGCATCTGACCAGGAATTGAACCGTGACTTCCTGGTTTATAGGTCAATATTCAACCACTGAGCCACACTGCCCAGGCTCAACCCAAAGCATTATTGCCCACTCTTTAATCTTTGCTTTTTGTGGCAATTCATAAAATAATAGTACATCTCATTACAAATGGCCTAATATTTGATGACAGTACTGTTAATCCCCCTTTAAGAGAAATAGAAGTGGGAAGTGAGAAGCCAAGAAGCCTCAACTGAGGATTTCTGCTGGGAAAAGGGCTGAGGCCAGCAAGAGGGTCCCAGGAGAGGCTGAGAGTAGCTCTACTGAGGTCTCAGGCCCGGGAGGGAGGGAGGGAAACATCGATGTGAGAGAAAGAGACACAATTAGTTGCCTCCCGCTGCCACTGACTGGGTATTAAACCTGCAACCTGGTTATGTGCCCTGACCAGGAATTGAACCCACCACCTTTTGGTGTACGGGACAATGCTCCAACCAACCGAACCACATTGGCTAGGGCAGCTATAGTTAATTTTAATAACATATTTCCTTTAAAATCTAGTGTACAGTTACATTCACAGCATATCTCAATTTGGGCAGTCACATTACAAGAGCTTACTAGTCATGTGTGGCCAGTGGCTGCTGTACTGGACTTCACAGCTCTCATTGCTCAAGACTCAGCCCCAGAGATCCCAGTCTAATGCCAGAGACAAGAAAAATGGGTAAAGAAATGAGGAGGTGGCATCTGAGCAGAGATTTCACCTTCAAGGACCTTCTGCAATGGTCACCTAATATTTCCTAAGTCCCTTCATGTGTTCTGCATATCAAGAGAGGAGTCTGGGCTCTGTGAAGGAGAGTAGGACCTATAGATGCCAAGATTGTCAAAGACACCCCCAGATTCCAAAAAGTTTGGTCATATGCCCTCAAAAAAAAAGAAGTCCTGTCCAGTTTGGCTCAGTGGATAGAGCATTGGCCTGTGGACTCAAGGGTCCCAGGTTCGATTCCGGTCAAGGGCATGTACTTTGATGGTGGGCACATCCCCAGTAGCGGGTGTGCAGGAGGCAGCTGATCGATGTTTCTCTCTCATCTATGTTTCTAACTCTCTATCCCTCTCCCTTCCTCTCTGTAAAAAAATCAATAAAAAATTATTTTTTAAAAAAGTGAAATCATATGGTATTTGTCTTAAAAAAAAATAGAAGTTACATAAAGGAATTGAGTTGGGTAGTGTTCTCTCCTCTTCTATTTTCTGGGAAATATTTTTTTAGAACTGATGTTATTTCTTCCTGAATGTTTGGTTGAAATTCACTAATGAAACCATCTGAGCCTTTTGTGTTGACCCACTGCCAAGGACTCCTTGTAGTTAACTGGGCCCAAATTCATAACCAGTCTACCATCCATTGTTTATAGGGGCCTATTTCTCAAGCACCCTATAAGGAAAAAGCTGCAGACTAGGCTTCCAAGGTAAGTCACCTTTATAAGAGAGCTCCTAGGACCCAAATTTGACCAATAGGACTTAGACTTTCCCTGTCCAATCAGAGCTGCCTAGGTTTATCCTTATTTGCATATTCACTGACAAATTAAGAGTGGCTCTATTCTGACCAATCAAACTAAAGATGTGAAGTCTTTATTTCCATAGAAGTATTTTGTTTCCCTAGGTGATGAGGGAGTATTTTGGGGACAAGTCTTTGTTGAAAGGTTTTTCACTACAGATTTCTTTAATAGATATGACTATGCAGATGATGTATTTCTTCTTGAGGGAGCTTTCATTTTAGTGTCTTTTAAGGGATTGGTGCATTTCAAGTAGGATGTTAAATTTATGGGCATAGAATTGTCCCTAGTATTTAATCTGTTTAATATCGTTAGGGTCTGTGGTGACTGATATGCTTTCTTTCATTCCTGATATTGGTCTTTTTTGGGGGGCTAATCTAGCTAATCTAGTTTTGTAAATTTTTTTGGATCTTTTCAAAGAATAATTTTTTGCTTCATTAATTTCCCTGTTTCCTTGGTTTGTGCTCTGATCTTTTTGATTTCCTTCTCAAAAGGAGTTTGGGGCCTGACTGGTGTGGCACAGTGGTTGAGCATTAACCTATGAATCAGGAGGTCATGGTTCTATGGTTCTATTCCTGGTCAGGTGGTGCAGGAGGCAGCCAATCAATGATTCTCTCTCATCTCTGAAATCAATTAAAAAAGTATTTTTTTTTTAAAAAGGAGTTTGGGCCTATCAGCATGTTTTTATTTGGACTTGCTGGTATGCTGGTGCCCCTTGTGACCCCTCCTCTCCCAAAGCCAAGCTAATCCCCCTCATATGTTTTGTGTGTGTTTTCTTGCTAATCCTCACCCAAGGATAGTTTTTCCATTGATTTTTTTAGAGGGAGGGAGGGAGAAAAACATCAATGTGAGAGAGAAAGCAGGAGCCCTGACCCACGGGGGCAGAGATGGAACCTGCAATCCAGGTAAGTGCCCTTGACTGGGTATCAAACCCTTGATCCTTCCTTGTATAGGCCGACGCTCCAATCACTAAGCCACTTGGGCCAGGCCACCAATATCCCTTTATATGGGTCCTTGGGGAATCTGACATAAATTTAATTTTAAAATAAATTAATTTTAAAAGATTCTGATGGGTGCCAGAAGAAGAGAGAGAGCAAGATATTGAAAACCTATTTGAAGAAATAAATGACAGAAAACTTCCCCTACCTGGTGAAAGAAATAGACTTACAAGTCAGGAAGCCCAGAGAACCCCAAACAAAAGAAATCCAAAGAGGACCACACCAAGACACATCATAATTAAAATGCCAAGAGCAAAAGACAAAGAGAGATTCTTAAAAGCAGCAAGAGAAAGACAGTCAGTTACCTACAAGGGAGTACCCATACGACTGTCAGCTGATTTCTCAACAGAAACTTTGCAGGCCAGAAGGGAGTGGCAAGAAATATTCAAAGTGATGAATGCCAAGAACCTACAACCAAGATTACTTTATCCAGCAAAGCTATCATTCAGAATTGAAGGTCAGATAAAGAGCTTCACAGATAAGAAAAAACTAAAGGAGTTCATCACCACCAAACCAGTATTATATGAAATGCTGAAAGGTATCCTTTAAGAAGAGGAAGAAGAAGAAAAAGGTAAAGATACAAATTATGAACAACAAATACACATCTATCAACAAGTGAATCTAAAAATCAAGTGAATAAATAATCTGATGAACAGAATAAACTGGTGAATATAATAGAATCAGGGGCATAGAAAGGAAGTGGACTGACTATTCTCAGGGGGG
>NW_005358901.1:1597571-1599113 GCF_000412655.1 Myotis brandtii | reverse complement strand
TGAACAATAAAGATTTAATTTAAAAAAAAAAGAAAGGGACCAAAGGTCTCAAATTTCCATATATATATTTAAAAAAAAAAGATTCTGATGAAAGTTAAGGATTGTTCCCAACAATATGTACATGGGCACAGTCAATTTTGCAGTTTTAAGGAAGTTCAAGGTCATGAACTCAGAAGGCCCAGCCTGGACCCCAAATTTGATGTGTCAGCTTCCAACATCTTTACTTTTTGACTTGTGAATCAGGAGCTTCACACAGACAGTTTGTTCTAATAATCTAATGCTAAAAAGCAGAAAAGTAGAAATGAGGGGCCTGGTACAAGGGAGTTATTTGCAGCTTCAACAACTGTATTCGGTCAACCTTTTTCAACCAAAGCACTTCGCTGCAGCAGCTCTGTCTTCTTTTTCATTCCTGAATTCCTTTAGGGCCGAGACCAACCTGCTCACCTCTCTCACCCTCTGGTAGGGAATTGGAGGATAGTATCCTTCCAGAATTTTTTTCTGTGCGTTTGCAGATATGAATATATAGCCCCCATTTATTTTATGGAAACAGGACCCCAGCTATGCTTCATTCTTTCTACCCTTGAGATAAGCCTGGTCATGAAATATCAATCTGGATGAAGTCTCCACCCTGTAGAGGAGGAAACGGGCCCAGAATCAAGGTCTGCCTTGAATTGACCACTTTAGGCGACCCCCACCCCCAATTAGGAAAGTTGGCTAATACCTTTATTGCTTTGGGGGGAGGAGGGTGCTCAGGAGCTCTTGGTGGGGCGGGCCCGCCTCCTCTTCACCGTCTGGGGCTTCTGACTGCTCAGGCTGGCGCTGGCCCTGCGGATGGCGGCCATGCGCCGTTCCGGGAGGTACTTGTTCTTGCGGATCAAATGCTGGATACTGCCCGGGCGTTCTTACAAGTAGCCGGCTTTCGTTGGCCGGATCTCCGCTTCTTGACGACCAACACACCTTTGCCGTTGGCTGCCGGCTCCACGCCCACCCTCTTGCAGTAAATCAGCCCGTTGTAGCGAACGGAGTTGCGGGCCTACAGATTATTGGGTTCGATGCTGTACGTCTGCTTGTTCCTCTTGATCAGGAAGCTGGAGCAGTCCCTCACACCATCCATTGCAGGTGGGCAGACACAGCGGCAGCATCTCTCACTGCGGCAGCTGGAGACCAGAAAAGGTGGGCTTTTTTTGACCCTTGACCTCGTCTGGAGAAAAGTCCCGGGGTGAGGGGGGCTGGGAGGCACCCTGCTGAGTCCCCGAGCCGCGTCCTGGCCCGCGAAGATTACACCCGCCTCACGGATGTTTCGGGGAGCCGGTTAGCACCCCCAACCTCCAACCACAGGTCCAAACCCCTACGAGGTCGTCGCTGCAGCCTCACTTCCCCACGTCCACTTTCCGCCCCGCCCCAAGGGGTGCCTCTGCGGACCAATGATCAAGCAGTATCCACCGTTGGGGCGGAGCCGAGCGCGAACCTATCCCTGCTCGGCCGCCCGCCCGGGTCCAAACGGCCCAATAGACGGCTGGGGCGGGGCGGGGCGGGGAGTGC
>NW_005358901.1:1576580-1596873 GCF_000412655.1 Myotis brandtii | reverse complement strand
TACGGGCGCGCGCCACGGCCCGCTGGTAATGGACGGCCCGGAGAAGACTTGGCTCGGCCGCGTCCATGTTTGCCGGAGGGTCTAAAGTCCCTGGAGGATGACCTAGCACTTCGCAACCCCACCGGCCTCCCCTGGGCCCCCGAGGACACGCCGGCCCGACCCGGAGCTACCAGGCCGGGTCGCATTGAAACTTGCGGCGCTGCGCACCGTTGGGTGTCCTGGCCTCGGACCATCGCTCCTCTTGAACTCACGTTTAGTACAATCGTTTCTTTTCGAAGAAGGGTTTTTCTTTTGAGTTTTGTTGACTTTTTTTTTTTTGAGAAGGGAATTCGGGGCGGGGGCGGGCGGGGGGACAAAAAGAAGGACCGCTCACCGGGGCATCCATAAAGGGGATAAAGTACTGCCGGCGGCGCGAGTCGGAGACCTTGGGTCCAGGATGGATGTGGCAGACCCGCAGCAACTGGGCATGTTTACAGAGGGCGAGCTGATGTCGGTGGGAATGGACACGTTTATCCACCGCATCGATTCCACCGAGGTCATCTACCAACCCCGCCGCAAGCGCGCCAAGCTCATTGGCAAGTACCTGATGGGGGACCTGCTGGGGGAGGGGTCCTACGGCAAAGTGAAGGAGGTGCTGGACTCGGAGACGTTGTGCAGGAGAGCGGTCAAAATCCTCAAGAAGAAGAAGTTGCGGAGGATCCCCAATGGGGAAGCCAACGTGAAGAAGTAAGTGTGGGCTTTCTGACCTGTGCAGCTTTGGATGTCCCAGGCCCGCCAGTGTCGTCCTCCTTCCTTCCTTCCTTCCCTTACTCCCTCCTTTTTCTTCCTTCCTTCCTTCCTTCTTTCCTTCCTTCCTTCCGTCCTTCCTTCCGTCCTTGAGGTGACCAGCTGTTCCTGCATCCCCTGTTCCTTCCTTCCTTCCGTCCTTCCTTCCTTCCTTCCTTGAGGTGACCAGCTGTTCCTGCATCCCCTTGCCAGAGAAAGTGTCGTTGGAAAGGTGCTTCAGTACTTTCAGGAAGTCGGGCTAGCTTGTTGTAGCTGGGTTCTGGTGCCTTTGGCTCTTAGGTGCCAGTGTCAGAGTTGTCCTCCGTAGGGGCACGTCCCTCTTTTTCTGGCTCGGCCAGCTGTCCAAAGAACTTCGGTGCCCGGTGGAGCCAGCCAGTGTTTGTTTGGCCCTGAGAGTTTCTGCCCGGAAACGGCCTTGGAGGCCATCAGTTTTTCTGCTTAGTGAGCAGCCAGTATGGTACTAGCGCCAGGCGAAATGCAATTTGTTTATCCTGTTGGAGGGGAACCCTGTAGTTGCCAAAAATAATTGTTTGCACCGGCTTATCAGTCAGCAGGGGGTACTTATCCCTTCCTGCTGGCCTGGATGTCACTAGATATCCCTGACTGCAGGCCCAGTGACCCCCAGAGGGGAATTGCTTGTGTCCTGGTGAACTTTTTACATGAATTTCTTCTGCGCAATCTGCCCCCTAGGTATCCTGGAGGTGCCCAGGTCTGCTATCAAAAGTCCCCCAAGGGCGGTGGGGGCTCTGTCTCCTTCCTCTTCTAGTTTCAGGATGGGGGGTGTCCCTCCTTATTGCTGCCGGGGGTGGAACCCTGCCCTACCCACACCCACGCCCCTCCCAGCCTCCAGATTCCCAGAAGAGGTTTATCTAACATGCCAGGCAGCAGGACTTACTGTGACCTTGGCCTGTCTGGTCCGCAAGCAGGCAAGCAGGCTGGCCAGGCCAGTCCTGTCCTGGAAGTGCCACTCACTGGGTGAGCTTTCACCTCCCTCCTTCCCACTGGCAGGAGAGCTGGGCTGTTTTCACTTGCTCTGGAACACCTGGGGGAGTGGAAAGGGGGGTGGAGTAGAGAACTGGGGTTGGACTGACAGGGCTCCTTGTTAGTGCCTGGTATTCTTTGAGCCACTTGCAAGGTGGGTGGGGCAGTGGGCAAGGTAGGTTGTGTTTTGGTGAGGCCTTTTTACAGCCCATCCTTGAAGACACTGGGAGAACGTATGGCTGGGCACCTTAGGGCCAGTTGGTCAGTTCTCTGTACCAGTCTCTCATCTGTGAGGTGGGTTGGGCAGGAGCCATGGTGTGTCCTTGGGGAGACTCAGGCCCCAAAAGCAGACGCCCTCCTGAGGGTCAAGTGAAGCCTCACTCTCAAGTTAGAAACTCCCACTGGACTGCTGGCCCTAAGTCATGTTTTCTCATTAGAAGCTTGTGGGGACAGTGTGGCCCTCAGGCAGCCAGATTGCTACTATGCAGGTTGAGGGCAGTGAGTTCCTGCATTTGGAATGCTGCCCTGGAAATGGATCTCCCTCCTGCTCTCCAGTGTTGTCCTTGTCCTCCTGGCTCCTCTTAGGCATCAAATCCCATCTGTCCTGGAACGGGCTCTGGTCTCTTCCCGCCTGGCTGAGCCCTCCGGATGGAATCGGCATTGGTCCATCGACGTGTTCTGGTGCTGGCCACTTGATGTTCTGCTGCTGTGCACCCCAGGCCCCAGCCTCTCGGGAGCAGCAGCCCGAGGTAGGAGGGGTTCCCAGAGTCCCTTCCCAGTGGCTGGGTTCCAGCACCAATTGATCTGTCTGGCTAGTCATCCACCAAGCCCACCCTGCTAGCCATAGGGGGTCTTGGTGTATGTAGATTAGGGCACTGACTGGTGGTAGCAGGGTTAGCAGGTCCCAGAAGGTCTACACTCCCCCACCATGATGGAGGGCATGTCAGGGTAGACGGGGGTCCCCCTTTTGCTAAGGTGTAATGTACCTGTGATAAGGCGCCCTTTCAGGAGATGCAGTTTCTACACGCCAAGGTTAAGTTAGAGGGCACTCGAGAGCTCCCTCATGCTCCACTAGAGACACAAATGACCAGAACCCAGCTGGAGGACCGCAGGGCGCTGGCATCCTGCTCCTGGTTTCCTGAAGGATCAGCTGAAGTCCCAAGAGTGTATGGAGACTTGTGGGCATGTAGTGTTGGGGTTGCATGGAGCTGGGTTCTGAAGTGTCTGTGGGAAGAACTGGAGGGGAAGCAGGCCAGAGTGGCCAGTGGTTGGTGGTCCTCGGCCAACCTGGCAATTAGCATAAGATGTCAGTAGCAGGCACTGAGCCAGCGCTCAATTTCATCAACTCAGGCCTGGACCTGCGTGCAGAGGTTCCCCTTTATGAGTTTTCCCTTGGAGTGCTGGGCTGGCTCAGAGCTGTCCTATCCACCTGGTTTTGCAGCTGGGATTAGAAACTGGTTTTGCAGCTGCACCTCCTTTCTTTCTTTTTTCTTTTTTAAAAATATATTTTATTGATTTTTTACAGAGAGAAAGGGAGAGGGATAAAGAGTTAGAAACATCAATGAAAGAGAAACATCGATCAGCTGCCTCCTGTACACCCCCTACTGGGGATGTGCCTGCAACCAAGGTACATGCCCTTGACCAGAATTGAATCTGGGACCCTTCAGTCCGCAGGCCGACGCTCTATCCACTGAGCCAAACTTGTTAGGGCTGCACCTCCTTTCTTGAGCCTCTGCTCTGCTGTTCCAAGTCCACAAGAGGAGATTGGGTGGGCCTACCCCATGCAGGTCTCTGGTCCTGAGGGGACAGTTGTCAGCTCCCTGGCCTGGAGAGCTGGGCTCCCTTGCTGCCAGCTAGCCCACTGCAAGGGAAAAAGGCTCCTTTGTCTGCGAGAGGTTTAATAAACTCGACTGCAGTCACTGCTCTTAGAGGAGTGTCCAGAACCTTCCAGACAAGCCTCAGTTGGATCAAAGCTTTTTTCTGAAAGAACAATGTTTGCCCAAGTGGTGGGACAGATCAGAATGCCCTTCTCTCCTTCATGGGCTTTCTCTAGGAAGGCTGCTGTGGGTCTGTACGTGTCCCCTTGCTTGTTCTTATAAAACAGCCAAGTTCAAAAAAGCATCAAGTAAAAATGAACAATTTCTTGTAATCTTTTTTTTTCTTTTTTTTGTTCTTTTTGTCTTGTAATCTTAATACTGATGTATCTTGCTCCACTTCCTTTTTTATTTGTTTTCTTACCTTATCCAAGCAAATTTTAATAAAAAATAAAATTCCCCTAAGGATCACTTTTAAACAATAAGTTGAATGTACTTGTGTTTCCAGTAGGCAGTAGAACTGCACAGATCAAGCCCAAAAGAAGGTGTCTGGGGGGGGGGGTCACCCCTGCTCCCTCTTCTTGGGTCTATATAGACAGTTCCCTACCAGGTGGGCACACTCTGGGGTGCAGGTGATGAGGAGGTCCAGCTAGGCAGGCCCTTATCAGGGCTGAGGGAAACCCCCACTACAACTGCACAGATGACTTGAGAGAATACATGTCATCAAAGAGTGGTCTTTATGTGTGTTTTTTGTTTTGTTTTCATGTTTAGAAACATGAAACAGTTTCACTCCTGCTTAGTACCAAAGTCTTGGCGTGGTCTGCCCTGCAGCCCAAGCCAGTCCACCTTTCTGTCCCACGGTGGGTCTCTGTTCATACTGGCTGAATCTGGTCCTCCCTGTGCTGTGGACGTTTCTGCTGTGTTGATGAGTTACTTTGTGCCATGTTGCGTGACAAGCTCAAGGGTATGAAGGACATATCACCAGAAATGGAGTTTCTGGATCAGAAGAAGGGTGGGTGAGTTTGATAAGCTGTGTGCAGACAACCGGTCCACCACAGCTCAGTGTCACATTACAACTTATCCTCTATTGAGTATGGTTTCTGACACGTGTCTGCTGTTTGTGTTAGGGAAGTGACAGTAAGATGTGCTTGGCCACCCAGGCTGTTTCTTTTCCCTTGGCTGGCCTGCCCCCTGTGTGGCCAGAGCCTCAGCAGAGTAGTGATGGCTCTGGGAGTAGAAGCTGGTGTCCTTGCTGGGCCTGACAAGGCTGGGACTTCCTTGCAGTGATTGGCAGGTACTTGGATCTGGATGGTAAATGGTTGTGATTTAGCGCATTGAGGACCAGAGCCTTGGACTTTGTTGGCTTTCATTCCTGTCCCGCGTGGCCTCTACAGGTCCCAGCACCTGCTGGGATGCCTGCCCTCCTCGGTATTGGGAAGGATTCCGCTGTGAGGCCACACTGGCCGGCTGCCAGAGCAACAGCAAGAGGGCACAGCCACCTGCCGAGGCTCACCTGCACCGAATGTCCTGGGGGCCTCCCTGTTTGCCTGGTCTTTCCCTGATAGAGGGGCGACTCTGAGATGCAGTGGGAGCATGAGGCACTGGGCCAAAGTCCATGTAGAATTCTGGCTCTTCGCCTGTGAGTATGTGGGGAATCATAGTCGACTTTCCCTTTATCTCACATCCACCTGTGGCTGAACTATCATTTATTTTATTTTACTTTTATTTTTGGTTTAATCCTTACCCAAGGATATTTTTTGCATTGATTTTTTTAGCAAGAGTGGGGTGGGGGAGAGAAACAGCGTGAGAGAGACACATCAATTGGTTGCCTTCCCGCACATGCCCTGACTGACCAGGAGGAGGGATCAAACCTGCAACCCAGGTATGTACCCTTGACTGGGAATTGAACCCGAGACCCTTTGGTGCGTGGGTTGACTCTAACCACTGAGAACACTGACCAGAGGCTGTCGTTTATTTTTTTTTAACAGCTTTATTGAGAGACAGTTTTTGTAGCATAAAACTCCCCTAACTAATGTGTAATTCAGTGTCATTTAGTACTTTCACAGATTGTGAAACCTTTACCACTACCTATTTCAGAACATTTCATCATCCCAAAAGAAACCCTTCCCCATTAGCAGTCACCCCCCCCCCACCCCCCCCCCCCATCCTCCCCTAGCCTCTGGCAACCACTAACCCACTTTTTGTCTCTGGTTTTGCCTGTTCTGGACAGTTCACATAAATGGAATTATATACTGTGTGGCCTTTTGTGTCTGGCTTCTCTCACTGAGTTTCATGTTTTCAAGGTCCATCCATGTTTTAGGGAGTGTCAGCACTTCACTCCTTTTTATGACTGAGTAATTAATATCCCAGTTTGTGGATGGGTCACATTCTGTTTATTTATTTTGATGGGCATTTGAGTTGTTTCCATCTAGTGTCTATTATAAATCCTGTTGCTGTGAACATTTATGTACAAGTGTTTGTGTTGAACTGCACTTTTAGTGAATTTCCCCTTATTTTATTCCTTCTCCCACTTCTGAGGGCCCTTTGCCCTGTGTTTAGAAGTGTCAGCAAAAGGACCAGGAGGTGAGGGGATCTTGCTGCCCCCCCATCCTCCCCTAGCCTCTGGCAACCACTAACCCACTTTTTGTCTCTGGTTTTGCCTGTTCTGGACAGTTCACATAAATGGAATTATATACTGTGTGGCCTTTTGTGTCTGGCTTCTCTCACTGAGTTTTGTGTTTTCAAGGTCCATCCATGTTTTTTAGGGAGTGTCAGCACTTCACTCCTTTTTATGACTGAGTAATTAATATCCCAGTTTGTGGATGGGTCACATTCTGTTTATTTATTTTGATGGGCATTTGAGTTGTTTCCATCTAGTGTCTATTATAAATCCTGTTGCTGTGAACATTTATGTACAAGTGTTTGTGTTGAACTGCACTTTTAGTGAATTTCCCCTTATTTTATTCCTTCTCCCACTTCTGAGGGCCCTTTGCCCTGTGTTTAGAAGTGTCAGCAAAAGGACCAGGAGGTGACAGTGTCCCTCTGTCAAAGCCGCCATTAGCCCTGGGCCTGCCCTGCATCCATCTGGAGGGGAGCGAGATGAGGTGGTTCTGAGCAGTGGCTGTGTCCTAGCCTTGTCTCCCTTGCCCGTTCCCGTGTGTTTCAGGCTGAGTATGGAGGTGGCTCTTCAGTTTCTCTTGTGTTCATCAGAGTCACTGAACAATCTACTTCGCTTGGGCATTGCCCACGGGCAGGTTTCCAAGGAGCAGAGGCAAGCCTTCCTGACCTGGAAGGCACCGCTTCCTCTCCATCACTTCCTACATCCTGGCTGGGCACTTGGACTTGCCTTTTTCTTTAAATATTATTCTCATTTTCTGGCCAGAGAGGCAGCTTGTAGAAGTTGACAATATAGAGACAGTGATAGAAGCTCCTCTGTGCCCTCGAGGTCACTGAGTGATGGTTTTGGTGGCTGCCACCTACATGTTATTTCTTTTGTAGGCAGCTCAAGTCATGCTAATGGCATATCTCCAGTTACCTCACCTGAGGCACCGTCCACACAAATGCTCCTGCTGCTGTGGGCACAAGGTTCCCACTTTCCCATCTCTGTGAAGCTGACTGTGTGTCAGTTCTTTCCTGGTGTGAGTCATGGGACTTACATGTTTATATGGAGTGCTTTGATCCAGTTACTGGACAAACAAATGAACAAATACTCTCCCACACTCATCCCACCTCACCCCAGTGGGTCAGCCTCATTAAGTTAAGCAGGTGGGCCTCTTTTTTTAAAGAACACACTTCATTGACATCAACAAGAGCACTGAGCTGTCTCACTGCAGAGGACAGGGTGCCATCAGCCAATTTTTGTCAGAATGTGTCCTACTCGTGAGCAGAGGGGGGCACAGTGCAGGAGATGGGCCCCAAGTGATCTCCAGATGCAGGGCTGCAGATCTATGGAGCTGATCCTCATCAGTGAGGACTTGGGGTATGCACTCCAGAGCCCCCAATTAGCAGCCAGGGTTCCCTCTCCCAATGCAGTCACATACTGTTGTGGGCTATCTGTGCCTCATTTGGAAAGGTGTTTCTGGCCCAGTCGGCGTGGCTCAGTGATTGAGCATTGACCCATGAACCAGGAGGTCACGGTTCGATTCTGTCAGGGTACATGCCTGTGTTTTGAACTCAATCCCCAGTGGAAGCTGGAGGATTGAGCCTGCAGGAGGGGGCGTGCAGGAAGCAGTTGATCATGGTTCTCTCTCATCATTGATGTTTCTATCCCTCTTTATCCCTTCCTCTCTCTGAAATCAATAAAAATATATTTGAAAAAAGGAAAAGTGTTTTTGGGCTTGGGCAGTCAGGCACGTGGAGCTCCACTGTAGGCTCCCCTACATGTGCCGAAGGGCCCATGTCCTCTGGATGTACACATGGTGGTTTTTACTTTGGGGCCTCTGTGTGGTGCTGCCATGAGTGTGCCCATGCAGGCTTCTGTGTGCATGTCTGCAGTTCTGGGTACATACCTGGAGCAGAATTGCTATGTCACCCAGTAACTTCAACCTTCTGAGGGGCTACTTACCACTTCCTGACCCCCAGTGCCTCAGCTGTGCAGGCCCCTCCTGCTCAGGCTGTTGGAGACAAGACGCATGGAAGGTCACTTGCAGAGTAGGCAGTACTGTGCACAGGGTCTGTGCCCAGCCCTTGTCACAAGCCAACGGGTGTGGTTGGTGCCACGTTGGCAGTGGCGCGTTGATGACCATTCTAGGAGGGCTGGTGGGGTTGCCCTTCTTGCAGGACTTTAGAGTGCTGGGAGAAGAAGGGAATCCTTAGGAGACAGCAAGGGGTGGGCATGGCCTAGCCTTTCTGTACGACAACCCTATCTCTAGCGATGCACCATAAGCACAGCTCTGCATACTAGGTGCTCATGCCACCCTTGCTCTGCTGTCCCTGTGTGTGGTCTCTTGTAAAACAAATTGTTCATCTTCAGTCAAAATGGGTAACAAGTGTCCTGATTGTGCTGTCCCTGTTCAGGCCCCATCCGCTGTCCCTGTGCAGACTGGCTCAGTGGAAGGGGCAGTGGCAGAGCCTCCCCGTTCTCCTGGCACCTCAGAGCTGGTGTGTCCTCTGCATGGCACCCAAGGGCAAGTTCTGCATCCCACCACACAGAGGGTTTGGCTGATGCTCTGTCCTCTCTCCAGGGAAATTCAGCTACTGCGGAGGTTGCGGCACAAAAACGTCATCCAGCTAGTGGACGTGCTTTACAATGAGGAGAAGCAGAAGATATATCCTTCGGGATTGTGGTGGGGGACCTGGGCCATGACACCTGTGTGTCTGTCTTCCCAGTTATTCCGGAACTATCTGGTGTCCTCCTGTCACTCCATGGCCCAAATGGGAGTACTGGGTCTGGAGAGAAGACGCTTCCTGGCCCAGTCTAGGTGACCCCTCATTTAGGAGCCCCGTGGCTGGCACACCCCCTACCTCTGGCATTTGGGCCTTGCCTTCTGGGGCCAGAGTGTCCTTCTGGAATACCGAGTGTCCTTGGCCTTTGCCCTTCGTTGAGGGGCACAGGCTCTCTCCAAAATGTGCGGCCCTGGCTGACTCCAGCTCCCAGAAGCAGGCTCATGAGGGCCCAGGGTCCCTCTGAGGGGTCAGTGTCCTTCCACAAGTGCCCATCACCGACTCACAGGTGCAGTGACAGGGTTCCCAGCATGTGGCTCCTCTCTGTCCATGTCTCAAGACTCCCCTCGGTAGAGACCCAGCTTAGGGGTGGAGAATTTCTGCCTGACCCTGGGCTGTCTGGCCCTGCAGCCTCCCCCCATACTCCACTCCTGACCTGAGACTAGAGGACACTTCTAGTCTTCTGTCCCAACTGCCTCTGGTCTCCCACCACCACCTTCTAGGGCCTTCTTCCCAGCTATCCCTGGGGACAGGTTCTGCCTGGGGTGGGGTCTGGGCTGGGCCGTGGTTTCCTTAGCACTGCACGTATATGGTCATGGAGTACTGTGTGTGTGGCATGCAGGAGATGCTGGACAGCGTGCCTGAGAAGCGGTTCCCTGTGTGCCAGGCTCATGGGTGAGTGTGCATGGCCAGGCCTATGGCTGCCTCTCTGTCCTGCCATATCATCCACAGGCCCTAGACCAGTGGTTCTGAACCTTCCTAATGCCGCGACCCTTTAATACAGTTCCTCATGTTGTGGTGACCCCCAATTTCATTGTTACAAATTGAACATAATTAAAGCATTGTGATTAATCACAAAAACAATATGTAATTGTATATGTGTTTTCCAATGGTCTTAGGCGACCCCCGTGAAAGGGTCGCGACCCACAGGTTGAGAACCGCAGAACCGCTGCCCTAGGGCTTCAAGGACTCAGTCCTGTGTTCCAACAACTTTTTCTGATTACCAGTGAATTGAAGGCTCAAGTGTGCTTTAAAACTCAGAGTTTGGGTAGTTTGCAGTACCCCGGGCCAGCAGCCCCTCTCTGTGCATGCTCTGCTCCAGTGTGCCTGCTCCCAAGGCTTTGAGACCTCCTGATCCTTAGGAAGCCCCTGACAGTGATCTGTACTGCCTCTGGCTGGCTAGCCCCCCTGAAGTAGCATCCCCCTTCCTTGCTGCAGGACCAGCTGGCCTGTGGCGTGAGTGGAAGAACAGTGGGGAAAGCCCAGGTCTCTGGCTCCATGGAGGACTTCAGGGGGGGCTACATGGCTATGTCTATGCCAGAGCAATTGAAGGGAGGGGGTGTTACACATCCCTTGAGCTGATGGGGACAGTAGGGAAGGGCTACCTGGCCTAGCTGGAGGGGCTCAGAGATTGCATGTCAACTAATGGACCAGGAAGTCACAGTTTGATTGCAGGTCAGGGCACATGCCTGGGTTGTGGCTCAATCCCCAGTAGGGGACGTGTGGGAGGCAGCTGATCAGTGATTCTCATCTTTAATGTTTCTATCTCCTTCTCCCTTCCTCTCTGAAGTCAATTAAAAAAAATTATATATCTATATATATAAAAGCTTAAGCAACCATTATGACCAAACGACTGGAATGACCAGTTGACCAGTCACTATGACACACACTGACCACCAGGGGGCCGATGCTTAATGCAGGAGCTGCCCCCTGGTGGTCAGTGCGCTTCCACAGCCAACCTCCCTCGGCCGGCCAACTGCTCGTGGTCCCTCCCCCTGGCCAGTCTGCCCCCATCGGCCCCTCGTGCTAAACCATTCATAGACTACCTGCTTTTGGGTCAGGGTTTACTACATAGTAGAGCAGCTCCCTCACTGTGATCTATTGAAAGTCAGCCCTTGACACAAGGGTTTGTCCTGCTCCTGTCCTCGCCCTTCCCCGGGGGCCACCTGCCTGCCACGGTGGCGGCGAGGGAAGGGGGAGGCGGGGAACCTCGCTGTGGCATGGTGCCAACAGTGGCTTCGGCATCTGTTCCTTCCACACCTGGCCCGGCGACCATCTCCTTCTCTCCCGACTCCACCGGGGCCTTTGGGCCCTGGGCTGGGACTGGGACCCAGGGGTGGATGGCAGCAGATGTGGCCCCTTTCCCAGGGGGGCTGAGAGCTGGCTCCAAGGGAGCTGGTGGCCAACCTCCCGCGGTCCGTCCGTCCCCCCCCCCTCGGTGCATGAATTCGTGCACTGGGCCTCTAGTATATATATCAAAGGAAGGGTTGTCTGATTGAGAGAGGGAGGTGGGAAGCCTGGGAAGAGCCCTTCTGTGCCCTCCCCAGGTGCCTTGGGTAGGAGTGACTATAGCCCTCGGGGGCCTAGCAGTGGCTCAGCCCTACCTGAGAGCCATGTTTCCCTGAGGGGCCTCCTGAACTGTCATTTCTCTGTTTGCTCACCCTGGTGGCTCCCGAGCTTTTGCCTCCTGTTTTCGGTTTTGCTGGGTGACCCCAGGAGGCCATTGTGTCCTGTAGGTATTTCTGCCAGTTGGTGGATGGCCTGGAGTACCTGCACAGCCAGGGCATTGTGCATAAGGACATCAAGCCGGGCAACCTGCTGCTCACCACCAGTGGCACACTCAAGATCTCTGACCTGGGTGTGGCCGAGGTAGGACCCCAGGACCAGGGTGAGGGCCGGGTGCTCCCCGGGACCACTTCCTGAGGCCGCCTGGCTCTGTCACAGGCCCTGCACCCTTTCGCTGAGGATGACACATGCAGGACGAGCCAGGGTTCCCCAGCATTCCAGCCGCCTGAGATTGCCAATGGCTTGGACACCTTCTCCGGCTTTAAGGTGGACATCTGGTCGGCTGGGGTTACACTGTAAGTGCCTGTGGGCTATGGGCCCCCTTTTTCGCCCACCCTTGCTTTGGCTATGGGCTTCTGGAACCAGCCCCTGTGGGTGGGAATGAGGGCTGCGTTCCCTTCAGTTATCAAGGGCCCCGTTTGTCTTTATTCCCACGGGTTGACAACTGGCCACGCTCATCTTGTGGGTGCCTTATGTCCTGATGCTTTATACTGCGAGTTTTCAGACATGGCAAGTTGAAAGTGTTGCTTGGCCAACCGCTATGTGCTCTCCCCCACTCCCACCCCCCATTCTGCCGCTTTGGTCTGCTGGCCTGATGGGGCATGTCCCTGAGCACTTTGGAATAACAGTGCTGATTGGCCTATCAGAGTTCTCTGGGACCCTGTTCACTCTTGAAGTGGCACTCATGCTGCAGATGATTGGGCATCGCCCCCCATCGACAACCTCCCATCCGTCTGTGCCATAGGGCAGCCGCCAGCTGGGCGTTTGTATTTCATTGAGAGAGCATTCACATACCATGTGACCCACACTGTAAAGTGTACAATCCAGCAGTTTCCAGTATTTTCAGTGGTGCAGCCACCACCCTTTATTCCAGATAATTCCTGCCCCCCAATATTGGGCCCTATATGTGGGGGTGGTTTGAGGTTCCTGTGCCAGGCAGGTTTCGGGCCAGAGCTGCAGGACAAGCCCCAACTGACTGGGCCTCTGTCCTTCCGCTCGGGGGCGAAGATACAACATCACAACAGGCCTGTACCCCTTCGAGGGGGACAACATCTACAAGTTGTTTGAGAACATCGGGAAGGGGGACTACACGATCCCAGGCGACTGCGGCCCTCCACTCTCGGACCTGCTGAAAGGTGAGGCCCTCAGGATGGAGACCAACCACGGGCCCTGGGTGGGGCAGGTCTGTCGAGGGTGGGTAGGAGCACACTTCTCCGTGAAGCATGGAGGGCGTGAGGTATGGAGAATGGCTGTGTCTAGGAAGGCTGACCCCCTGGAAGCTGAGCCTTGTGCTCCACTGCCTGCTCTGACTCCTACCCCCAACCCCCAACCCCAAGGAAATAGTGCCTGCTGGGTCACACTGTCCTCCTGCATTTCCCAGTCAGTGCAGCAGGTGGCGCTGTGAGTCCACACAGTGCTGGCAGGTTGAGGACAGGTAGGGAGCCCTAGTTGGCAGCCTGAGGCTGGCGGTTAGTGAGTTTGGATGAGACAGTTTATGAAGATGTTGCACACCCAGCACATGGCTAGTGTGTAAGATGCATCAGTGCAGTGCCATCTCAGGTTCTCTTTCTGCCTTTAGTCTTTATGCTCTGGTGTGTGACTGACCTTATACCCTCTCCTCATTGGATGTTCAGTCAATATCTAGACTTTGCATAAGGCACAGCTGGAAAGGTCAAGTCATGTTCCCAAGCTGCCCCAAATATACTTCAGTTTCCTAGTAACTGAGTCAAGCTGGTTCTTACATATAAGTTCATTTAGTACATCGAAGGTGGAATTGGGCTCCCGGTGCTGAGCAGAGGCCTGGCCTGCCACCCCAGGACTTTGAGGAAGATGGCTGGCTCTGGGGATGCAGCGTGGATTATTCTTGGAACAGGGAAGGAGCAAGTAGTTAGGAAGCAGCCCTCCTGTTTCCATTGCTGGCTTAAAAGGGCCCCTAGGTCGAGTTTGGCCTGGCCTTTTCCCTCTCCTTTGCCCTCTGAACACTCCCAAGTGCCCACAGGCTCCTATAGCCCTTTGTGGGATGGTTATGGAGTTAGCACCCCATCCTCAGGTGGACCCAGAGCTTGGCCCTCGACCTCCCCCCACAACACAAGGCTTTTCTGTCCCTGGTGGTTTCAGCTCTGCTAAGGGTCAGATGTTGTGGACTCACCTTCCCTGGATAGGCGTCAGTCAGTTTGGTGTTTTCTCTACATGTACTCGTGTTCCGTGTGCCCGTTGTACCCTTGTTGATACCTGAAATGGCCCCGTGTGGGGTGATGACATGGCAGAGGACATCCCTGTCCCCAGATGCCGGCAGGGTAGCTCCATCCCTTCTCTTCTCTGTTGGCTGGGGCACGTGGGCAGTGCCTCCCCCAGCGCTGCCCATCAGCTGGGGTAGGTGGGAGGTGTCCCTGTGAGTTCTAGAGCCACCCTGGCCCTGAGTTCAAGTGTCTCAGAACCCCCAGGCATGATGGGAAGGGACATTGCTGGCAGTTGTGCCCAGGTGTGGAGAGCTCGGGCAGGGACAGGGGAAGCAGACACTGGTGGGAGCCTCGCAGCTGGCTACCACCATGATTTCTCCTCTTCCTCCCCACATCACTCAGACTTTCAATTCTGAGCCTCAGCTTCCAAAATTGCTGCTGTTTCCTGAGTACAAAGTTGCCCTCCCTTGGGTGGTGTTCACAGCTTAACGCTGCGCCCCATCACCTCCTCTGCATCTTGTTCAGGAGGCATGACTGTCCTCCCACTGGGAAGGGAGCCGGAGACACAGGGAGTGAGGGGTGGGAGCAGCAGAAACCGAAGGCTCTGGTGTCTCCTGCGGCTTGAGGATGATGCTGCCACTCTGGTGGTGGGCCTGGGGCCAGTGTTGCCCTTTCCACGTAATTTTCCTGGTGTGGGACCTGCCCCAGGAGCACGAACACCCACGATGTGTTGTCCTTGCTACCCTCTCAGGGCTCATGGGCTCCTGGCTGGAATTGTGGGTCACCGGATTTGATGGCTTTTGATGGCTGGCTGCTGATGGGGGGCTTCCATTGCTTCCTCATTCCCAAGTGTGTGGACAACAGGTCCAACACCTGTGGACTGGGGCCACAGCCTATCTGGCCTGCTCTGGTCTTGTTTTGGAAAGCAGTTTCCCATCCTTGTCTTTCCAGCCATGCTGCTTATGGTTTTGCGGTTTTCCACAGGTGGCCACATGGGGCCTTGGTGCCGGGATTGCTCTTTGTGTCCTCATAGGACAGGGCCCTGGATTTTCGAGTGCCATGTCCCCACAGTTACAGGCCCAGCACTACTAGAGCACCAGGTGGGCGGGGTAGAGCTGGGCAGGGGCCCATGCTGACTCCCCCGTGGTCCCCTCCTCAGGGATGCTGGAATATGAGCCAGCCAAGAGGTTTTCCATACAACAGATCAGGCAGCACAGGTGAGTGTCCTCAGGTGTCTGGCTGGGCGGGGCCCTCATGGGGATCTGGGTGCTCCAGGCTGTCCTGATGTGCTTGCTTCCATAGCTGGTTCCGGAAGAAGCACCCGCTGGCTGAGGAGCTGGTGCCCATCCCACCAAGCTCGGACTGCAAGGACCGGTGGCGTGGCATGACTGTGGTGCCCTACCTGGAGGACCTTCACGGCTGCGCTGACGATGAGGGGGAGGAGGACCTCTTTGACATCGAGGACGACATCATCTATACTCAGGACTTCACGGTGCCTGGTGAGTCTGGCAGTTGCAGTGGCTCTCAGCCCAACCTGGATGTCCCCAATGTCCCCAAGCCCTCAGGGCAGGTCCATCTACACCAGTGCAGACCCCAAGGGCCTGCTGGGGCTCACAGACAGCCATGGAAGCAGGTGGGGATCCAGAGGGAAGAGGCTGCCCAGGCTCTCTCTGCAGTAGTTCTACAGACTGCACACCATGTCCTGCCGAGCGATGGGGGAGGCCTCTGACAGCCCTGAGGGTCTAGTGGCCCTCCTGGCCGTGACACCAACCCTGACCAGTGGCCTTGCTTCCCCAGGTGGCGAGGAGGCGTCTGAGGCAGGGCTTAGAGAGGAGCGAGGCACCCAGCAGAGCCAGTACACAGACCTTTCTGCAGAGGAAGCTGAGGCCGGGGGCACACAGGAGCTCGAGGAGGAGCTCCATGCTTTAGCATAGCCACCCTGCCTACCTGGGCTGTAGGGGCCAAGCTGTGCGCCCTCCACGAGCCCTCACTGACCCTGTCCGGGTGTCAGGAAGCCTGGGCAGCTGTCCCTATTGCCAGATGTGTCCCCTCGCAGCATTCATAGTTCTGTTCTGTTTCGGGGCTGGTTTTGTAGGCCCCATCATAAAGGTTTGCCCAACGCTTATGTGTGGGTGATGCTTGTCTCCCTCCCTGACTCGTCAGCTGTGTGGTAGGTTTTTATTGTAGAGAGAACCATTATGCAGCAATAGCCTGTGAGGTGGGTGGGGCCTCAGGAGCTATGTCCTTGGCAGAGCTGGGCAGGGTCCAGGAGTCCTGCTGTCCTGGGGTCTGTGGCCACAGGGTCAGCTTGGGGCTGGTGCCCATGGGGCCCCGAGTCACTGTGGCTTTGGCTTAGCCATTTCCCTGTAGGGACCTTGTCCTGGGAGACCTGGCTACATTCCAGTCCTGGATCTGAGGCCTCCTGGAGCCTCTGTCCCCTTCACAGAACAGGAGCAAGGTGTCCTGCATCTCAGGGACACGGGCCCAAGACAGGTGACAAGTACCCAGGTGTCACCCTCACCAACAGGCAGCCTATTGTCCTAGCAAGGCTGAGTGAAGATCCTGAGAGGTCCCCAGATCCGGCTCCCAAGTACCCTTTGGGCCAGTGTGAGAGGCCAGAGTGGCCTTTCCCGGTGGGGATCCCCAGCCTGGGAATGTCCTCCATGCCAGAAGTGGGACAGTCCATTTCCGAAGTTGAGCATCCACTTCTCCCTGACCTGCTTATGGAGACCCCTCCCACTCTGGTCCTAGTCGGTTGGTCAACCTCAGAGGCTCTCATCTGTCCCCACCATGGGGGTCCTGCCGTCTACCCTGGGAGCTGGGCCTTGGGTCTGGTCAGTTGCTGCCGGCACAGTGCCTCGAGGGTGAGTGGGGCAGGTCTCAGATGCTGTGCTGATGGCTGAGACCCCCTACGTACTCTGTCTAGTAGGATCCTGTGAGCAGGGATGAGCTCTGACCTGGGCACACACGAGTGGGTGTGGCAAGTTCCTGAAGCCGTGAGTCGGGCCCTGGACACCCTGGGCAGAGAGGGGGCTGTGTTGGAGAGGAGATGGGGGCTCCAGGCAGCTGAGGGCAGTTTCCCACCGATGTCGCAGGAGGGCAGGCCTCAGGCAGCAAGCCAGGTTTTGGTGTGCACTGAATGAGCTTCCTGGGCCCCTCCGTGCATGCTCTCCTCTCCTCTGCCTCAGTGAGCACAGGAGTGCAAGTGAGCATGAAGCCCTAGGCCAGTGATGGCCGCCAGGATGCTCTGAGGGTGAGGGTGGGGTCATATCATGGTAGGTCCCTGGCACCGATCCCTTCATCCCAGTGGCCTGTTCTGGGAGAGACACACCCAGCCTGAGCCCTGCCCCTCCCAAGTCCCACAGGGCAGCCCAGCAAGGTGTGGCCTACAAACAGGTAAGGGCTGAGGCCCTCACCTGTACAGGTCCCAGGACCTTGGTCCTTCACCGACTGTCTGAGTCTTGCCCTGGCCGGCTAGCCAGCTTTCCCTCTACCTGGGTGAGAGCCCCTGCAGGCAGGACAGTGGGGTCATGTGGGGTAGGGGGACAGGATACAGGGCGTCCCCAATTGTGGACGGGGTGGGGAGGGGTGTGTGTCTTGGGTCCCCATCAGCCCACACTTGCCCTCTCCCTCCTAGGACAAGTCCCAGAAGAGGAGGCCAGTCAGAACGGACAGAGTCGGGGCCTGCCCAAGAACATGTGCATGAATGGCACCGATTCAGTGCAGCTAAGCACCAGATCGAGGGCAGAGCGCCGGGCCAGTGCCGCCTCCAACCCTGCCCGCAAAGCCTGTTCTGCTAGCGGCAAGATCCGTGGGCTGTCAGCCTGCAAGCAGCAGTGAGGGCGGTCGGCCATAGGTGGGCCACAGCAGGGATGGCGGGAGTGGGCGGAAGTGAGCATTGCCCAAACTTAGCCAAATCATCCTCATGGACATTGCTGACCATGGCCAGTTCTGCCCTTCGAAATCCTGTCAGTCTGTGATCACTGCCACCAGGGTCGGGGGCAGAGGTCACTCAAGAGGTGGAGCCCCTGTGTAGGAGGGAAGCTGGGGGTCGGGTGGGGAGCTTGCCCTGCCCGTGTCCCAGGCTGTTCCTAGGATAGTGGTGCTGGGAGTGGCTGGGGTCTAGCTGAGACTGTAATCCTAGTCTCTGCTCCCTCCTCGTATCTCTGGCTGCCCTAGTCCAGGAAGTGGGGATTAGGCCCCAGAGGTGGTAGAGACCCTGTCACCTGCTCAGGATGTGGGCAGTGGTGTATGGGCCTGAGGCAGCAGCTGCCCCTGCCCAGCCACAGGGCCTCTAAGGGCCCTGCTGAACCCCAGTGAGCAATGAGTGACTAAAAGGGTGACCCCTCGAGTCAGCAAAGCTTTTCCTGGCCTCCAGATGTCTGACAGCCCCGTGGGACTGGGCCTCAGTTTTCCTGCCCTACCAGTGTGCCTCGGGGTGGGGATGCCCCTGGGGATGCAGAGTGCATTTGCTGACCTGGGATTGATACACCTTCCGTCCCTCTGCAGCCCGTCTCGGAGAGCCCTGGCCGAGTGCTATGGCCCAGGTCCTCTTCAGTCTTCCCAACGACTGCTGGCTCACCGCTGACCGCACAGGAAGGCCACCGCCACACCCTTCGTACTGACTGCCCCTCAGGAAGCTGGGGGGGAAGTTCTGGAGGGCTGTTGCTGGGGACAGCAGAGACTGGGGTCTGTTCCCCCTCCCCCATCGTGGGCAGTGGATACAACCTCCTGTTAACTTTGCAATCCTGTGCTAGGCCCCTTTCCTGGCCAAGGGAGGGTGAGGCCAGGCCATGGGCCCTGCACAGACCTCGCCGTGCACTTTACGTTTAGACTACTGGTTCTCACCGACTTTTCTTTACTTTGCTACATGTTAGCACCTCCCATACCTAGTCATGTGTTCAAACAAACTGCAGCCCATCAGGGGTGAACGGGCCTGCCCACCGAGACGCATGCCCAGTGCCCGTGGGAGCCAGGTGGCTGCCTTTTGGTTGTTTGGTTGGTTCCTTTTTTTTTTTCTTTTTTTTTTTAAGAAAAAATAAAACAGGTCAATTTGAGCTGTGGTTGTGAGGGGTGTTTGGGAATTGTCGGGTGGCAGGACGTGCTATCAGGTGGGTTATCTGAGTCTGTACCTGGGGCCCCCTATGGACCCTAGAGTGCATGGGCTGGCCTCGTCTTCAGGTCTTGCTGACAGCCTGGGGGCCTGCCTTTGGCCACACTGGCCCTCTATGCTCTCCAAAGCTCAACACACCCTTTGGCTTAGCTCCTGGGCCTACAGCTCCACAGTGCAGGGCCAAGTGTGACTGCAGGACCCTGACCCTTTCCCCCAATGCCTCTGAACCTAGATTCCCAGAGAAAACCCAGAGCAAGCAAGAGTATGCAGTAAATATTTATAATCAACCATTAAAACAACAAGAAATTCCATCACTGTATGGTACACAGACTGCAGGAAGCTTTGAGGGATGGGGCGGGGTGGCTCAGCTGCCCCATCTTTTGGCAATAAATAAAGCTTGGGAAACTTGAAATCTTGGCCGATTGGGTTTTGTGTAAGTCTCAAAACACTAATGAGTCTTGGGGCTCTTTGGATGTGTGGCTGTGGGGCTGGCAGGCCACTCACATGGGGAGGGCAGTTGCAGACCCCAGAGGAGGGCAGAGGGAGGAGTCTTCCAGGGCTGGGGCAGCAGCAGCGGTGGGCGTGGTTATTGCTTGGAGGAGGCTTGGACTGCAGTGAACTCAGGGAACTCACGCCCCAGTGAGGTAACGGCTTTGGGGAATTGGCAGCCATGCCAGTGCACTCTTCACCCATCCTCAGCAACCTGAAGTCCATGTTCCAGCGGGCTTGACGCATGCGCCCTGGCATGGACTCTGCAACTGCACACCAAATATGCCTAGAAGCTCAGTTGGCCCTGGGAGGGGCGCTCTGCACATGCGCCTTACACAGTCCAGCTGCACTGTCCCTCTTGGATGCAGGTAAGACCTATCCTTCCAACGAAAGCCCCAACCACCATCCAGAGGCTATACTGGGGTAAGGACGTGTGAATGTTCCTCAGGAGCACAGATTAGAATACGCCTGGCTCCCTCCAGATAAGCCAGGGTGCTTGTGCCTTGGTATGACGCGGGAACCAGCTTAGTGACTGGAGAGAGCTGTGCACAGGCGCACTGCGGCAGCGTGGAGCCAGGGGCAGTACGCTTGTGCCTTAGAACCCGTGGTCTCAGCGCACACGCATCAGTTCCTCACGCCACTGGTAGGACTGGCTGTAGAGGCCTTGTGCACGCAATAGGAAATGGAAAATGGGGCAAGGGGCTTAGGCTGGACTGTGGTCCGGGGACGTGGGTGCTGCGGTGGCAGTGGCCAGCGTGGGGGCTGCGGCAATGGGCTGGGTGAGGTGTGGCAATAAGAGTCTGTCCTCGAGGCCAGTTGCCAGCTTGTCCAGCAGTGCCCCTGAGGGTCGGGCACACAGGCCTGATCCTGGGCACCCGCCGCCAGGCTCCTCTTCGATGGCAGGGATGGTGGGCGCCGGAGGGCCGGCTGGGTCTTCACCTGTACGGCTGTCGGTTGGGCAGTCGACGCTGTCCCCACGGCGC